>NW_026054795.1:0-600000 GCF_022836535.1 Colletotrichum spaethianum
TGGATTGAGGAACTTGTCCTCGGAGGATAGACAGCGAGAGCACTGTTGGTTCAAGGACGGTGCTTGCGCCCAGCACGGAAACCTACGTGAGCACCGGCTGGGACGCCGGCGCTGAGTCTAAATGTCAACCCCTTGCCAAACGGAGCCATGGCATCCATCCATCGGTACTTTTTGAGTTGACGACAATTTGACAAGGTGCATACGACAACAAGTCTTGGGGGCCATCGTCAAACGGTCACCCTCCAAGCGGGCCCTCCTAGGCTTAGGGTCGCGCGTGAATTTAAAAAACGGCCGCGTCGGGACCGATTTCGCTTATGGCGCAAGTCCTCTTTTCGCTTCCAATCTCATCTCCGTCCCAACGACAAGCCCGAAAAGGGGGTGGGATCCGTCCCCAGCAGCACTGCCACAACGCCAATGCATCAATCCGGTGGCCACCTGCACTCAAACGGGTTGGAGCTCTACTGCATATACACAGTAGGGGGCCACCCGATTTTCCGGGTCGCTTTGGACGACCGTTGGTCCAAGGAGCCGACGTATCCGGGCCATCCGTCCGCACGATGAAGGTCGTCCTCGACCGGCACCGCTTCTGGTGCCGCTTAAGCGGAACCCTGCCCTGTACCGTCCACCACCACCGCCGCCCGAGGCGAACCTCCATCTTGGGGCACCTGCGCGGTCAAAGTGTGAGCGGGCATGGCTAAAAGGGCTTTTTGTCGTTGTGTTGGGGTGACGAATATGCAGAGTACCGCTAAAGCTTGCATGCCGCAATTCCGACTGTCACAGAACGCCGCTAGGCAACGGTCAAGCTTCCGCTTAGCCTGGATGGATCGATGCCAACCAACGGCGCGGATAGATAGGATATCGTCAAGGGTTCCATCTGAGCCAGGATAGACGAACCGGTTGGGGGTTCTCTCGCAAACATCACTCTCAGGACTCCATGCCTTGTTCCCGGCCCTTGGTTTGACGCAAGGACCGAGACAGGAAAGGCTGCCACGTCGGCGATACGAGCTAGGATTGTAGACACTCTAAAAGGATATAATAGAGTTGGGGCCGTACGAGCTTGTTTCTCGCCATCTCGTTGTGTTCGGGTCGCCGCTAATGCACTCCCCGCAAGGGTCCGGACACCCACATTTCACAACCCCCATCACGTTCTTCGGACAGGATGCCGCCATCGAGTCTGGGATTAGTGGTGCCTAGAAGGCGTCCTCGTCTTCGTCCCTCTGCAAGGACGTTTGGAGATGGGAGCAGGCTACCGCATATGCGGGCCATCACCTGCCTAAGGAAGCGATGGTGCCGCGGTTGCTATCCTGACTATGCTCCCGCCGTTGAAACACGATACGTTCGTTTCCCAGAGCTCAACCGGAGAAACGATATCTCCTCCAGTGCCCCATGGATTACACCTAGAGGATGCCCCCTACTGAGCAACCAGGTCGTCATCCGCGTCAGCCGATGCGTGACAGCATCCGTAGGCGACAGCCTAAGCCTTGTTAGGGCTGTCAACACACCTCCCGCTCACGCGGACCCCCCCTCCTTCGAATGAGGAGCGGCCCCGCGAACCCAGGAGACGGGTTCTGGCTAAAGTGATCGGGATCTGGTGCCATCTCGCCTGCGAGCCCTCACCGGGTGCTTTCCTCACTCGAGGATCCCCCTCACTGCCAGCAAGCGATAGCTTGGGGGTGCTGTTATAGGCTCAGCACTGGGACCCTGGACCTCTTCCAGTGTGACTGACGGAATCGAATCCCATCTCTCTCGCGAGGAGTAGATGCACGCGTGCTAGCGTGGTTCGTCGACTCGCCTGGGGCAAAGTCCACTGGGCGTGTAGGCAGCCATCGACTGTTGCTCGTCGAGCCCGAAGACGCCGTTGGTTTGCGGCCGTGGGCAAGCAAAACGATGTCCCCGACGCAGCTCCCACGACGCGCCACACGAGGGCTTTTGAGCTGCCACTGGGCCTCTCACAACATGGCAATGCCGCCTGCTAGCTGGGCTCAGAAAGGCTAGATGCCTCTTCTCGGCTGCAAGGCAGAGAGAATCCTGAGGCTAGGGGCAACTTCGGGTACTCGTCTGTACGACGACAGCTCATTCGGCCCTGTTTGATGGCGAGGTGAACGCTGGTATTTCGGTCTTCCTCCTCCAACGTCAGCGCGTCCTCGTCACGCGCCGGTCTGGAGCATGAGAGCAAACCGCGGGGTCGTCAGCTGATTTGGCCGCGAGGTGCCAAGGGAGCATGGGCGGAATTCACAAAACGGGATGAACTAGGTCAAAGCCTCGCCGTCCCGTCTGACTGGAATTGTCTAGCTCAAAATTAGCACAAGTCTCGCGGTTCAGGAAAACATCCCGTACCTCGCACGCCGCATCTGTCTCTCGCATCCCTTTCTCGAGATGGCCCAGGCTCTTGCGAATGTCGTCTGGGCGAGGGACAGCGATGAATACGCGCATTCCAGAGAAGACGACCCGGTGAGCTTTGGCGCGCTGTGGCAGCGCCGAGGTTAACTCTAAGACGGGTATCGGCTGGCGATTTGGACAAGCAGGACTGTCCAACGCAATCTTGTGCTACGCCCGGCTGATCGGCTGCCTGTTTGGCTCGCCGATGTCGTCAACCGGCTGGGACAACCTCAAAGAGACTCGGCGACGAAACAGGTCATCAAACGGAACTCACATCGACGCTAGAGGCATACCTGTATCCTCCAGCTAGCCAGTTCTCTCGCTCACTGGCCCGTCTCTGCACGCACCGTCTGACGATGCCCACGAGTCCTGACTAAGCACGAGACATTGGCGTCGCCGCTGACTGAGCGGCCAGATAGAAAGGCCAATGTCGAGTCCACGTAAGCCTTTCATTACTTCAACGTCACGGTCGTGCTAGGTAGTTACCCCCCAGGGATCTATTTAGGGGAAGTCCTCAAGTGGTTACCACTCGGAAACGGCGTCTCCAGGTGTTTGGTCTCGTTCAGAGGGGACGAGGGGGGACGGCCGGTCTGGGGGTTCTATTCCTGTCTCGAATTGCGAGGATGGGCCAAACTGGATGACGTTTATCCTTATTTCCCCCTCCCAAGGGTTGTCTCGTTTCATCTCTTTCGGCTTTTCCTTTACACTTTCCTAAATTTAGGGTTTAGCTGTCACGGCACATCCTTTTATGCGTTCGAGTCATGGGCGGGGATGCGAGGTGCGCTGTGCTTGAACGGGACCACCCTGCGCAGCATTCATTCATCAGAGGTGTGGTCTTGGCTGGGCGCCTGGTGGGTGAGGGGTTTGGCCGCGGATGAGTCGGCGATGGGAACGTTGGGACAAGTCTCTGCTGGAAAACCTGCGCCTGGGCGCCTCATTATCTTTCAGGGTTTTTTTTTTTTGGCCGCCCTACTTTGAGCCATGTTGCCGCAGACGTGCGGTGGAGTTGAAGCAACTCGCTGGAGCTTTTGCCACCTTGATCTCGTCAGTGGGCGGGGAGCGGGGTGACGGGGTGTGCGCTGAGTCGAAGGCTGCTTTTCTGCTGTGGTTTTGTTTGTTTCCTCATTTACGCTATTTTTTTTTACGAAGGCGCCTATGAGACGTAGTCTTGGCACCCGTTTGTGATGTGTCATCTTGATGTTGAGCTGACTGGCTGGTACGATGATACTTGGTCGTCGTTGTTCAACAGGGCCATGGCTGGTGCTCGAGGTAGATAGTGGGACAGAGGACCCCGTTGAGAAGAGGCTTCGTTGGGCTGCAACTCTACGAGCAACCGGGGCTAGGACAAGCCGCCATGCCGCAGGGCAACATGTTCCCAACGCGGGAACCCTAGGAAAGCAACAAGGAGGTTGGGAGAGGCCGTACGAGGATACAGTACAGACAGACGTATTCGCTCGGCAGCGGAGTTTGCCCCTTCATGCAGTACAGGATGACGCCCGCTTCCGAGCAGTCGAGTCTTCTGTCCACAGCCGTGGAAGCATGTCAGACTTTGAGGATGTTGGAACCTTTGCTGTGTGGGACCTCGAAAGATGGGATGGCGGGCAGGTTCGATTAAGGTAAGCCCGGGTGAGAGACGGTCACACACAGGGGGGGGGGGGGGGGGGGGCGAGCAAGGCACTCGACGCTTTGCATATGGGCAAAGGAAACATGGCTGACTGAGGCTTGGTCGTGCTGACGCTGCCGTCATCTTTTGGGTCATTACGACGGGGCGGCACAGTCATCGTCTCGGCGTTGGACAGCCGCCTTGGAAAACCGTGGCCCTGCTTGGCCGAAGAAAAGGTAGAGGAATGTTTGGAGTCTTGTATGTCGGCTCGGGTGGTTTGAAGCCTCGCATCACATCCCCTCTCTTCGGCTCATGTCGTCGTCGTCGTCCCGCCGTGCGCCCATGAGATGACGGGCCTTGACTCGAACCCGTCAAACCGGCGAATGGAACGCACGGCGATCGGCGTAGCAGCGACTAGGGAGGCTCTCGGGACGCGCTCTGAGCATCCCACCGGCTGCCCTTGGTGGGAAACGCTGATCGATGGCCCCAACGATTCTCGGGTTAGACTTTGCGAGCCGGGGGTTTTTTTTCTCGAAAAGAAAAGAGAGAAAAAAGACATTGCGTCCACGGGGTCCAACCGTGTCTCTTGCGCGAGGCCATCGAAACTATCGACAAACTTTCTGTCTATCGACTGTGCATGATGGGATATCCCGTCGACCAACCCACGCGATCCGCGCCTCACCCGAGGACGAACAGGGGCCTTATTTGCAATCTTAACAATACGCTTTTTCTCACAGAGTTCAGCAATGTCCCAGACGCACAGTTCAGGGCGAGGGGTTGGGAAGCAGCGACAAGTCATCCGCGCCTGTCCGATTAAGCATCTTAGCTAACTTGGGACGGATGCGAAAGGCAAAAAGAATTGAGATTTTCTTCTGTGTCTGCAGGCTCTAATGAGCACACTTTTACCTACTGTGGAGGGGAAAAAACCTTGATAGACATCAAACCGCGGACAGTTCATGCCGCCTCATCCATGTCTGTCTGCGGACCGCTGGGTCTTTTTGTTTTGCTCTGCGGTTGAGCTGCCGCCTCACTTGGGCATGTCTCGAGGACGAAGAGTAGTCTCGAGCATCGCACCTAGTCTTTGGCAAGGCAAGCAACAGAGATCGGATGTCTAATTACTTGCTTTTTCTTTCCTTCTGCTGCGCTTCGGTTTCTGAAAAAGCTTTCCCGAATCCTACTCCTCTTCCAGAATCGTTTCTCGGACCCGACGATCCCCCCAAAAGCCCGACGGGCTCCATAACTCTGAGGATGACCAAGACACATCCATCCTCAGCCAAGGGGGCGTGGACGCAGATGTGTCTTTTCGCACATCAATGCCAGCCCCCACTAGACTCACGCCTCCCCCTTTCCGAAAGGCGCTCAGCCAGCAGAGGGAACACCGACAGATCCCAGAGGAGCCGTGATGTATGCCAAGAATACCAAGACGGCGCTAGAGACAGTGGCTGACAACGCTTAAATTCATGCTTAAAACTGCTCATGGCGCAGTGGCGGCGCCGCGCTGCTTGGCTTCAGTAGCAGTAGCCCTTTCTTCCCAGCCCAGCGCAGGCCAAGAAGGGCTCTCTCCCTTTGGCCATTCGTCGGGGCCAGCTATCCCGTCTAGCAAGCCCGGCGCCGGTGTCTGCGAGTCTGTCAGCCGGCCATCCAGCGTAGGACATGCGCAGCCGCTGCGCTCTGCGAAGGGCACATTCGGGCGGAACCCCCCCCCCCCCGTTTTGCCTCAGCCTGGGCGTGTCTTTGCCTAATCTTGTGTTGTGACTGGACCGGACACAAGGTCGCATGGGCGTCCTGTGTCCTCCCTTTTTCGCTTAACCAATCGAAGGACGACCTTGGCTCTCGGTTGACTACTGTTTGGGGCATACCACTCTGGTACCCACGGGCGGTCCCGCTCTTGCTCTTATTCGTATGCTGCGTCTTAGCATCCGTGGTAAAGAAACACCAGCTACGAAAACGCCCCCAAAGTGAGAACCGCCCAGGTCGCGAGAAGAGTGTTCGGTCTGTGGGCATGCTACTCTCCCCAACACAAAGGATACGAGGGAGCCAAACAGGTGCTACGGAGTGCCTAGCGGCGCCAACCTCGCCCTGGCGGCCGCTCGTCCGTGTCCTTCGTCTCCCGTGGGCGCATACGTCGCCGCCGCATCATCTGCACCCCAAGGCCTGATGGCTCATTCACAAGGTGGACGATGAGGATCACCGCCAAGCCCAGGTTCGTAGCTCGGTCAGGCAGGCCAAGGAGTGGATGGGCTTGTCCCCCCCTTTGCGATACGGATGATACGGGGCGTGGAGGCCCGTTCAATTTTACAGGCAATGCCGGCGACCGACGATCAGCTGGGTTTTGCCCGTCTTGCTCTCAAAAGAACACACAGATCCGTTATTGTTCGATAGGTGGATACAAGCAGCGTGCCGTAGGCCGAGGCGGCCAGGCTTTTGCATCGCTCTGCAATCCGCCCGTGACGGTCGCCGTCAGGGGTTCCCTGGTTGCCTTTATGAAGATGGGGAATTTTCCTTTTTGGCTCGGCCGGGCTGGGGCCGACAAGCACAATCCACACACCCAATCGTTCACTTTTCAAGGCAATTACCCGCGGTTGCCAATCGTTGGCGATCGGGTAAGGGAGCAGGCAGCTCGTGGATGGAGTCGGAGGAGACCATTTCCAGCAAGAGAGAGAGAGATAGAGAGACCAGCCACGGCGGAAAGGGGTTTAGCTCTATCGACCCAGCATTCCTCTGGCTGACCCTGCTGACTCGACGCAGCGCCGCGAGCCACATTCCTCGACTCCTTCTCGCGCGCCCCCGTAGCAGCCTACAGGGCTGATGGTTCTGCAAACAAGCCTTTTTGCCTCCCTTTGACGGTTCGTCTGGTGCTTATGCGGCGGGCGTGGTGAGTGGGTGGTCTCTTTTGGGAGAGGGGGGGGGGGGCGTCGAAGATAGGCTAGAGGAGCGCCTAATGTCTATCTGGGCTCATCTCCGAGAGGATTCTGGCGCCGTCGGTTCCAACAGTGTGCACACCTCGTCTAGGCTGTCGGGAACTTTCTTTTGCCCTCTTCAGCCGCTGGGCCGCGGGTCCAATAGGTAGGTGGTTCGTTTTTGGCTGAGAACCTAGACCGCGCTGGCGGAGCGAAGCTGCACATTCCCGGTGAAGATTGCAGAGGGGCGGCGGACAAGTCGGCCGCGACGGCACCCTTTGTGCCTCTCTAGCACTCCTGGTTATGCTTCAATGATTGTCCTCGACTCGATATTGCGTGGGCGGTTACGAGTATCCGTCTACGCGGCGCGCCGGTGATTGGTTCGTTGCGCTTGCGTTTGACGACTCCAATCCTCTCTCGTGGTCAAACCATTCCGCCCAGCAAAGGCAAACAAACCTTGGATAGCCTTGCGAGGAGGGGGAAGGGAGGGGGGAGGCGTGCCGCTGTTGATGGCGGTGGGCCTTGTGAGCCGTAAACCCGTTCGTCCAATTCGGACTTGGGGAAATACACTACGACTAGGGACTAGGGGGGAAGACGCTCTGGACCAACCTTAATGGCGCTGCTGGTACATCCATCGTGCGCGGCGCGGATGCAGAATGCGCCAGACCTTGAAAGTGATACACCTTAATTTGTCAACGGTTAGCCCGTGCCGTTTGTGTTGCCGTGTTGCCGTCGTCTGGACGGAGACTCGGCAACCTACAGTACCTACTCGAGATGACTGACGGGCTTCGAGGGTCGGTCATAGATGGTTCGAAGGACATCCATCACGAAGGCTGAGGGAAAGAGATTCTTGTAAAGTTCCGCGCAGGCGGCAGCACACCCTTTGGCACGTCCACATCGGCAACAAAAGTGCCCGATTCGCCCGGCCACGTACCTTGCTTCGCACACGACGATTAACCTGCGCATGCGCTCTCTCTCTCTCTTTCTCGGTTCGCCCGCATCGTACAGGCAGCAGAGGTTTGGTTGGCCGGTTGGTTCGCAAGCAATAGCACATGTGCGCAGTTGGTCCAACTGCGTTTCCTGCGCGCGCGCGCCCTGCAGGCGAAAGGCGTTGCGCAAACGGTGCCAAGGGTCTCCCGTCCCTTTTGTGATGGTTCGCCGGGGGAGTCTGGTGGCCAGGTCTCTGGGGTTTGGTCACTCAAATGCGACTTGTCGAGATTTGCGGGAATCGTCTCATTAGAGCCGGTTGTACACATCCCTGGCGCAGACCTGGGCGCAGAGAAGGGGGGCAAAGGGTGGCACTTTGTCAGACATTTCACAAAGTCATGTCAGGCAGGACCATCGTCGTACCCTACAGTTGGCGACTCTGTACGAAAACCCGTCGACTTCCCTTCCAGTTTGGGGCAGGGTATCGTCCGTTTTGCCGTTTTGGGACACTTTTGAAATTGCCAAAGGGAGGGTTTGTGATTGGGAGTGTCACCGATCGTGGCCGCTCGAGTGAGACGATGCAACCTCTCCCATGATCCGGTAAAGTTTGCTCGACTTGACACTTCTTGGCTCTCGGCTCTTTGTGCGTGTGCTTGTACACTCGCTCGCTGCTCAGGAGAACCCGGTCGGGGGTGACGAGGCCCGGCACTGCCTGGGATCTTCCTTTGACGCCGAGTATTTAAGCTCGGGGGCAGCAATTAAAGTGAAGAGAGGGGGTACGTAGTAGGGAGCGTGAGATCTCGGATGGGACGGTCGACGTTGAGTTTAGAGGGTGGGTGCTTGCTCTAGATTTCCCGGGGCTGGCGGAGTTTGCGGCAGCCAGATGCGACCTTGCGAGCGGTTGTTCGGCGTTGGGCGCCGATCGCTAGCGGAACTCTCTGTGAGATGAGCAAACTATGTTGTACGGTCTACGAATCCCGCGTCGGCGGCGATATGCAAGCAGACAGCCAAGTTGCCGAGACTCCACTGGCGAGATAGAGCTCGCGTTGATTACACTTTTGCCGGCTCGCACATGCCGCGAGAAGGGTCTTCCTGGGCCTCGAGGCGTGTTGTTCACAGTCTCTTCTTGAATTACGGCGCGGTCGGGCGCACACGAGGCGTATGGCGCGGCGTACAGGACCTGCCAGCGAATGTGCCAAAAGGTTAAACCCAGCCAATTACGGATCACGGTCCCACGAAGGGGTTAAGCAAGGGCAGCAGTCGTCGGGTGGTAAGGAGGAAGACAAAGATTCACGCTTAAAGTGTCTGTAGGGGATGGTCCATTGAAACCCTTGGATACGTGCCGGAAGGGAACTGATTGGGAGGGTTTCAGCCTCGCCCGCCGAGCGTACCAACGGTGTCCCACGATCGCCCACCCGTCTCGTGCTGCCATGATGTTCGTTTGTGTGCTCCCACCGTGGTTGGCGGCGCGGCGTGTTTGCGTTGCAGGTGTCAGCCGGGCTGTCTTACACGTTTCTTATACACTTGGGACTGCGGGCTGTGCACGGTGTGACAGCAACCCTGGCCTGGTCTGACGGATGACTGACGGGATACACGACGTTGGACTCGGAGCGGTGTAGGTAGGCTGGCGGGCTGGCGGGCTGGCGGGCTGGCGGGCTGTTTGGCACATGGTACTGGTACGGACGAGGCGCCATCTCGTGGGATGGCGTTTTGCGGCTTCAAAGTGGCATCAGGGGGCTTGTTCTTTTCCTGGCTGGGTCTCCAACAATGTCGTGTGAGTGGTCAGTTCAACCTCGCGGTTGGCGGCGACGGGCTTGGGCAGCTGAAAGCTGCATTCCACCCCGTTGGCCGAAGCGGTGCCGTGGACGCTGCCGGACGCCATCCGTGGCTCTTCAAGGCGTCGGGCACGGAGGACATGCATCGGTGCGAGGGCGCCTACTGACGATGGCATCGGGTTGGGCACGTCGGCGCTCGACTGCCCCATGACGTGGCCGTTCCCGGATGCCGCCCAGACGCAAGCTGACGACGACGGGAGGCTGAGGCGAGACGCGGAGTACAGACGATGCGCGATCGCCGCTTACAGAGAGCCGCTTACAACATCAGCTCATCACCTCGCGCGTCATTGCATCCAACATGATACGAGGGAACTTTACCGAGTCAGATACCTAGACAGTTGCAGCCCTCTGTTGGGGACCGAAGAAAGGTCGTCAAGGGAAGAATGAAGCCCTCGCGCGCAAGGGACGTTGTCAAGTAGGTAGCACGGGATATTTCGGTACTTGCTTTCGAGGCACACTAGACTTTTCCACGGCCGCCCAAGGGGGCCTCTCTGGCTGCCTCTCGACTTCAGATCGATCCCAAGGGCCGCCGGGAGGTTTTTCTTTAGAACAAGAATGGCAGAGTTCGCTGCGCTGATCGACGGCTATTCATGCGAGATGCGAAATCAGATGAGGGCGGCCGTCATCAAAGAGTGGCTGTCCGAGGCAGCGCGGACGTCCCAATCGAGAAACGGAACAGTCGCTCAACCCCGGAAATCACCATCACGGACACACACACACACACACACACACACACACAAAAGGCATGGCATGCTTCCTCGTCGTGTGCAATCTGTTTCAAACGTAACGCAGCCTCAAGAGGCAACCTCTGTGAATTCCCGTCTTCGTTCAGGCCGTGGGGTTTGCGAGATAAGCGAGCCGTCCGCATACCCTATGGTATAATGTGATATATGTCGCGCCGCCGTTAAGGGCCGCGGTGCGTATATGTCGACTCGGGCTGAGGAGAATACGGAGTGTCCATTGGGCACTTCTGCATGAATCAATGTACAGTTGTACTATTTCGGGTGAACCGTGGTCTTGTCTCCACCGGCGGTGCGCCGCTGGGCATACGTAACGCCTACTCCTCTGCTCCGGTGATTGCCGTTGCGACCGTTTCCTTCTGATTGCGACTTGCTTACTTCAATTTAGGGTTTGACTTTTGCTTTGACAGGTCGACCTTAAACACAGCCTCAGCTACGTCCAGGTGGGGGGGAGGTATGGCCGAGAACAACAGGACAGATACACACACACACACACACACACAACTCGCAAGACGGCCTCGGTCAGACAGCGGCGGGTGGGTGGGGGGTTAGTGTGTTTCTTGAATCAGGGCCGCCATGCGGATATTGAATGATTGGCATTCCCTTATTGTTAATGTTATGGGGACCGCTGATCAATCAGGTAGGAGATGCGCCCTGTCAAATGATGTCGACGGTGGGCCAAGCAGCGACGAAGAGGGTGGTGCTGCTGTCTAATGGAGACCCCGTTCGCCAAGAAGTGCGCTATTTGGGTAGGGGAGACAATGAATCAAGACAGGTAAGGCGAGAGACCTTTGAGTTGTCCGCTGCGCGTGTCAGCCCACTCTGAACCCCATCGAAGTAGGTAGTAGACAGGATTCGAAAAGGAAAAAAAGCATCAAATCTAACATCATTGCAAAGTCCGAGAGGGCGTGAGGATAGGAGGGTGCTTCCAAAACGCAACATCCCGGAATCTAGGGGGCCTCTGTTTGAGCGTCAAGGAAGGAGAAGCCAGAACCGGAACCGGAACCGAACCGCTGGATGGGCTGGACGGTGTTTGGTCCGTTCGTCCAAGCTGCGCACCGGGCTGCGGCATGCGGGTGCCCTGGATTGCTGAGGCTGTTTGTCCGATGTCTGGCGGTGATACTGACGGTTAAAGTTTGTCATGAAAGGCCGGCGGCATGACGCACTTGTTTTGTTCACTCTGACGGAAAGATAGGGGAGCAGGTTGCGTGACAAAACACCGTCGGCCCTGAAGCTTGCGAGGCAGACCTTACCGTACTTTGCCCGTCGTTGGAACGGGACGACTCGGAGTTGATTCAGAGGGGGACGGCTGACGCTGGCGCCTCGTCCCCCAGCAGCTGCTAACGTGATATGCTCAGCGCCGTGTCGTTCAGGCGGAGGCGACGTGCACCGTAAGCTGAACAGGGCTCCTGTGGGATCTCTCGCCCGATCTTTGGGGCCTTTTTTTGCGACCGACCCAAATGTAGGTGAAACCCCTGGCACGGCGCGCGCTGAGATGCGATGGTCTTGTGGCGAACGGACAGTATTTTCCTTCATTATGCGCAATCACCTTCCGCATACGACCTAGCCAACCCGATAGACTCGGTTCGTAGTGAGGTCGTATCGTACGGGTATGCAAAGGACACGTTTTTTTCCTCATCCTCCATATTGCTGCTGGAGCTAAAAGACCGGGTAAGGGGGGGGGGGAGGGGGGGCTTGTCAATGTTTAGATCCGTTGGATGACCTTGAAGAGCAGCAGCCTGGGCGCCGAGCCCTCGACGACGCCTATTTCGGTATGGCTTCTGGCTTAGTTGACTTGGAGTTAAGAGCAGGGCGCCTGGCGACGGTGACACTGGGAGCCGGACTTGGCAGCAGTAGGATCTTGGTTGTGCATCCTTTTTATTTGAGTTGACACTTTCTATACTGGCGTGGATCAGGAGGGGCCCTTTTCCCCTTTAATGGACACGAGCCCTATAGTTTGTCAAGAAAGCTTGGTATCGACAGACAGTTACGGGGGAACTGGGGTGAGTGCGAGAGTCGTAACGAAGTTCGCCGCGAACATGCGCCGGGGGCCAGCTGTGGTGAAGTTGGAAGGGATCAACATGTTCGGTTCGGAAATCCCGGCGAGCAGCACGCGAGGCTTATGATGGCGCTTGGACTACACTAGCCATGTCATATTCCGACCCGTCAGCTTTCTCACATCCCGTCCAGCCAGAGACAGAGAGAGAGAGAGAGAGAGACATGCTCTGCAGTCACTGCACGACTGCGAGCGAGACAGTGCGCCAGTGGTGGATTGAGTTTTGTCGCTGAAATATGAATCATGTGGTCTCGTCTCGCGTAGACGACAAGGTTTTTCGTGCCCGGCATGTCCAACATGTTGGTGCCAACCCCGATGCTGACGATTCCACGAAAATTGAAGAGACTGGGAGAAGGCACTATAACCATGGGCGCGCGCGGAATGCCGGAATAAGAAGTGACAGGGGTGAGCAATCCAGAGAAGTACTAAATTAACGTTGGTTTGACTTGGAATCAAACCCGACGGCTTGGCGGTGCCGCGCGCGCATGCTCTGTTCAAGGTTGAGGATTGCTTTGGATTGGGATGCCCTGCGCCCAGCTCGGCCAAGCCCTTCCTTTGGCCAGCCCAATTTTTATTTATTTCTCTCTCCCTCTCTTTTGCTGACCAGGCTTTGCCTGCGAGGACGGCCATTTTCGGCTTCAAGGCCAGCCCGCTGCATGTTGATGGAGAGTTGCGCTTCGTTATTGGACATGGACGGCAAACGGCACACCACGGGCACCAATGGAAACAGGGGGAGGACCAGACCAGGGTCTGCGTTGATGGTGTGGTTTTCCTTAATGCTTGGTTGCGGTTATGGTTAATTCCGCGTCTGCCAGATGGGGATTGGCGATGAAGGGTCTTTGGGGTGGAACGATCGGCCAGGAGACTTGATTGCCATCGGGGTCTTTGATTGGCCACGGGCCTACGTTCGCGAATGATGTGTACACTATTGGGTGTGATATATCGATGGGAGGGCTGGGAGTTGAGTGATTTCGCCTACGCCGTGTACAAAGTTTGTGCTGTCACGGTTCCTCCACAGCATGGGTGGTGCGCCCATGGCTCTTTTGAGTGATCCTTTCCTGGGGATACAACTGGCCTGCGCATGTGTGCATGTGCACTCGGCGAATGCACCTGGATGATATACCAATCTCTCGGCGCTTGGCAGGCGGCGGCCGATTGTGTGGTTGTCTGTACTGTGTAGTGCGATATGTCTGGTATGGCACTCTGGGCATACTGCCGTTAGTCTCTGATGTAGGTTTCCGAATGTCTTGGGAGGGTGGCTGAGTTCGACCTTGGATGTCTGGGTGTCTCTCTCCAAGCTCCCAGCTGGGATTGAGCCAAGCAACGACCAAGCCCGGCCGTAGTCCTTCTACATACCCTGTACGCAGAGCCGGCTTCCCGTGCTGTAGGTGTCATGCTGTCTTGCACGACAAGAAGAATCCTGTAGGGACAACTGAGCTGGCCCGCCGTCTGGTCTCTCGGGGTCTTGGTGCGTCTGCACAGCCTTCTTGGTATGTGTCATCTCGCCAAGACCGGTCGATGGGCGCCAAATGGGGACATTTTTGCAAAGGTTCTACCCTTTTCCGTCGGGAACGGAGAGTATGATGGATGGATGGATGGGTCTTTGACACATGGCGTGTTATTTGCATTTTGCCTTTTTTTTATTTTAGTTTAATTTGTGACTGACACTTACTAGCGGCTACCGTTTGTGGGATAGCAAGAGTCAAACCTTCTTTTTTTCCCTCTCGGGTCTGGCATTGCTATTTTACCCCCCCATGGATTGTTTTACTAAGAGGAATGCTTGTCAAACAAGGTTGGGTCGATCCCACCTGGGCAGAACCTATGGTCTCGTTCTCGGGGGAATGAGACGGTGACGGTGCCTTGTCTCCCGAGATTGGAGACAGATCCAAGAAGGATGGGGAAAAGGTTGGTGATTAGGTACAGATTAGGTGGGCTGAGGTCAGCAACCAATCATTATCGAACGTCTTTTACGTACAGAGGGTAGTTTTGGATATTGATTAGCACACATAGCACGATGGGGGAGGATGAGCCCTTGGCTCAGAGCTCAGACCCGGCCTCGATCCCGCTCGGGTCGTTCTGGGATAGGCGTCTACCGGTACTCGTACCTTTACGAGAATCCAATATCCGTTACTTTGTACGTGACGACCTCAGGGCCGACATCATCTATTTGAATACGTCGAGGTGGTGGTCTTCCCAGAACGGGGTTCCCGGTATTGCGGAACGCCGCAAGTGGCCAACGACGAGCAGACAACTCGATCCGGGGTGCCGTTCGTTGCGGACTACACTGAGTGGTTGGTGGGTGCTTCTTGCGCGAAATGCCCTAGGTCGCATCGCCAGCCACAACGGAAGGCGAGACAACGGAAGCACGGAAGCTGCGACGACACCTTATCGGCGATCGGTATGGGTACCCGCTTTTCTGCTCCATTTCCTGATCCGTTTGGTTTGCCGGAGGGATGGGGAGAGAGGGAGCACGTAGAGTGACGCATAAAGAAAAGGACGGAAAGGCCCAGGACTCGAGCGTCAAGATTCCGTGGAAAAAAAAAAGCAGGAGGGGATGGGGCCGGCGGTGGGGGCGCGCGATCTCGAATACAGTGGTGGTGACGTTTTTCCTTCTTGTGGCCCCCGCGGGAAGGACGGAGCGAATAATGAATGCAATTCTCATCAAAGGCGCAACTCAATTTGGTCAGCGAAATACCTTCTCTAGTGGGGCACACGGTGGGCTTGGCTTCCTTGAAATATTTATGATCTTAGAGCAAGAGGACAGGGGCAAGGATGGGGCGTGAGTTTAAACAGGTCTATAGTGAATCAAAGTACTATGTACACAGTACGTACATGCCGCGAGTGAGGCGATGAGAATAGGAGGACGGACGGGGGGCTTGGCATTGGTGATGCGTGACGGCCGCTGAGGAAAGGAATGTCATTTTTGCGGTGGGGAATTCGAGCCTCGGCGGCGCATCGTAATCAGTCCCTTTTTATCTCTTTCTTGGTCGTCGAATGCCCTTTTTCTGGGTTTCGTTTCTTTGCGTTGGTGTCTGTCTCTTGTTTTCCTGCTGTTGCAGCATTGTGGTGTTTTTTTATACCCTCTTCGCCCCCTCTCCTCCCACCCCCCTCCTTTTCTGCCCTCGCTGCGCTGGCTCATCCACACACCCCCACACACCCCTCTTCACTCGGCCGGACTTTTGCCAGCGACAAGGGATGATGGACCGGCCGTCGAAAAGAAGCATGTACGTACCTTTTCGGATACATTGGCCTCCACTCTAAAAAAGCTTGGTGCAGCGACTGTCGAAATAAGCTTGAATTTTTTTCGAGAAGGGGGAGGGAAGGAGGGTTGAGGATACGTACCTGCTCCCCGTTTCTGCCTGTGCTCCTTCCACCCACGGCCTTCCTTCCTTCCCTCCCTCCCTCCCTCCCTCCCTGCCATCCTTCCTTCCCACCTTGGACCTGCCTGGCACTTGCACCCGTCTTGAACGGTGTGCTTCTGCCTACGGGATGCACTTCAGAGATAGGTAGTGGCTCCTTCCATTCCCACGACAAATGAGAGGTACTTGCTTCTCCACTCGCATTAGGCATAACCAAAGGTACTTTTCGTCAAGACAAAAAAAAAGTAAATTTTGGTACCGCCTTCCAAGGTTCGATCCTACCGCGCCGTGGCTTCTTGCAGATTGAGAGAGAAAGAGAGAGCTGTGTATGTGCGTCTGCATGTGCGTGCGTGTGTGTGTCTCTCTCCCCAGTGCATCTCATCTTACTCCCATCCCACCTCAACCCAAATGCAACAAAGTCAACCTCGAACTGGTATCGAGGTCGTTTCCTCCGTCCCAAGTGTTTGTATCCCGTCCGACGGCATTCATGGCAGGCCGACCAACCAGGCCAAATCAAAGCAACCCGCCAACCTGCCAAGCTCCCGCCCGCATCGTCCAACCACCGTCTCCCTCGGCATCCAGCCTTTGGCATTGGCTGAGGGTTTGATGCCCGCTCTGTCCGTCTTGGACGCAATCTTGGACGACGCAGCACCACGGCGGCATTCGAACCGCTTTGGCGGCTGACGACTTTGCTTCTGACTCCCACTCCCACCACCATCATCTCGCTGCTTATTGTCCTGCGACGGCCGCCGATCTTTCTGCTGCCAAAACAAACCAATCCATGCATATGCACCTGCCGCTGCCGCCGCCGCCGCCGCCGCGCTGATCTCGACGAACTACATAGTACGGGTGCACACCCTCCCCATCGACTTTCCCACCTCGGCATTCCCGCCTCTCGTCACATCTTATCGCAGTCATATGCCATTTGTGTTGACCAATGTGCTTGGTCAGGCTTTTAATTATTACTCGCGCCCTTCCCCTCCTTCGTTTCGATCTTGATCCAACGTCCCGTTGCTCCCCGTTTTTTTTCTACCACCCTCCCTCACCAGTGTTGTGGAATAACAAGACCATCAACTGCATGGAGGTTCTCGGCGCCACACCGATCTGGGTCTCTAGCCGATACCCGACCATAAGACATTGAACGGACTTTGGGGTTTCACCGCGGACTATTTCGTCAGAGAAGGAGCCACACTCAGGTTCCGGGATATATGCATTCATAGCCCAAAGTGCGAGACCGACTGCTGCTGTGGAGGGAACCCGGTCGGAAGCACAAGCGAGACCAGCCCAAGCCAGTACTGTACTGTACCTCGTTTCCCCAGGGCCGCCAATTTGTTTATTTCTGGGTTGTCGGGGGCTGAGGCACCGCAAACGCGCCATCTGGATCAGTCGGCACGCCAGACCCAGATCCCGAAGGCAATCAATCAATCAAGCCCGCCCGAGCCAACGCCAATTTCGAGTGCGAGCCAGTCGACTGGAGCTTATTCCCGTGGGTGTCCCCGTCACGTCCTTTGCTCGCTTCGCTCAACCTGTTCCGTGCCCGCTGCCGTATACCCGCAACTGCTATCCGGACCCGCGCCTGCGGCCATCGACGGCCGAGAGAACTGAAGCTTGCATCAATCTGAGGTGCTTAGCTCGACAGCAATACCTACGCCCCTTCTTCCCTTTAATCACCGCCCACCGCCCACCGGCAACCACGTACGCTGCCCACACGTGAGTCGTCATCACGAGCCTCGCTAGCCCGCGCCGCATTCCTCGAGTCTCCATTCTCCCCCGGCGCCAAAAAGGAAGTGGCCATCTGTCTGGTACGTGGGAGGGCCATTGATACGTACGTACTACCCGAGGTGGGCTAAACCACCGTGCTACACCAAGCTTAATTCCCTTATTTCCCCTACCACATGGGTCACACTCTGCATGGCTCCCTCTCGCCATCCATCGGCCCTGGCCCTTCATTCTCGTCTCCCATCCCAAAATCCTCCCGCTTCCCGAAGACATACGCAGCCCTCTTACCCATCCGAGGCTCTCCCCTGAACCCGTTCCCACGTACTTGCTGCTGGATCTGGATCTGGATCATCACAAGTCTTTCCTGGGCGGCGTGGGATTCTGAAAAGGCCCTTCGGGTACCCACCTCCCACATCCCGAGCCCGAATCGCTCGAGGCGTTTGCTTGACGCAAGCACGCCAGGCCTGGCCGTGTCGTCGAGTCCTTGGATGGAGAAGCCGCCTGCATCATCCTGAGTCTCCGACAGCGTAGCCAAGTCCCTTCGCACACCTTGACCTTAAAAAGTTCCGTCCGTTGATCGGGGGTCCATCATATCTCAGCCCACATACGGGAGGCTCCCACTGTCATCCTGTCCCTCGCCCATCATCTCAAACTGCGCCCAGCGGTCGTCGTCATCCTTCTTCCCCCGTTGCCTGCACTACCCTACCACAAAGAGCTCCAAGAGGCTGGTTTTTGCTGTACACCACACCAGCCCGTCTTCAGTTGACAAGTTGTGGAGTTTTTCGGGATTTCCTAACTTTACTCGTGCACAGTACAGCGTAGCTATTCCTTGCCTTGGGCCTTTGATCGGTGCCGGCCAACCAACACACCCACCCGCCATCTCGTCCCCCAAAGCTTGTCACCACCATCCTCTGCGACCACCACCCGCCAATCCGCGGGAACCAAAGTCGAGGGCGCATCCCAGATACCTACTGCCCTCCCCCCCCTTCCCACCTGGTGAGGAGCCCAGCAAGTGGCATCGCGCACACTCGACCCCGTTCTGTCCTATGTCCCCGACCCTTGGGCCTTGACTTGCGGCGGTAACCCTGATCATCGTCGACTGGGTGGTGGCCCTGTCGCTGCTCAGTGGGCGCCCGGCCGAGAAAGCTGCTCTTTCGGCACTGGATCAAGCATAAAGAGGCAGACGCAATCGGCACCTCCTAGGCCGCCCTGGCCAATCTCGACTGTTGCCCTGTCGTTCATCTCCCGCAGGTCTCAATCTTATAACAAGTGTCAAGTTTTCCCGTACGCCATTGCTGAGGCCAGACTTTGGACGACGATCCGACACGAGACCATCGACACACGCATCCACATTGCTCCCACATTCGTTGCCGACTACGCCGTCGCCGCCATTATTGTGGCCCATTCGGTCTCCATAAAGTAGGGAACCTCACCGGCAGGCAAGCTCGACGACTCCATCGCGAACCACCAGAGACAGGTACGTCCGCATTTCTTTGTTTCAACCCCCATTACCAATCCATCTACACTCTGCTCCTGCTCCGTTTGTCCCTCATTTCGGCTCCCTGCCATTTGTCGTAATCAAGCTCCGTCGTTGGTCAGGCGCATGCATAGTCTTTCTGCTCCAAATGGGCTTCTCGAGCACTTTGTGTCACCCGCCTCCCCCCCCCCTTGGAGTGTCTAGTTGCAACCTTATGTCTGCTATCTTTGACTATTTGGGGGCCGCGACCCTACAAGGGGGGGAGTGGACTGGACGGCACATTGACCAGATGCGTACCACGCACGCCAGAGGTGGGAAAGTTGCAGTGCACTTTTCGTAGGCCCCGTCGTCTAAAAGCACGCTTGTCAAGAGATGATCATACACTCGACCGACGCGACGAGCTTCCCGGTGTTCATCAGGCTGCTTAACGGTTGAACACACACACGCATACGCTCTGCTCTCTCTCTCTTTCTCGCCTTCACGCACATCTCCCCCCCATACTGTATCTTGGACGGGCTTGATCGTCGTCCCAAGTCCCCACGCAACTCGCCCTGTCTGCCTCCCATCATTCATGCACATCGCCTGTTTTCCCCTGGTTAGCCTCCAGGTGCGACTCGGCCATCGGTCCTCTCGGCCTCTCTGCAGAGCCCGCTCAGGGATAGTCCAAGAGGCAATTTTAGTCGAAAAGAGACCGCAACCCCCGTCCCCCGTCATCTTCTTCAGTGGATCGGCTGTGACGGCGCGCCAGAGAAGAGAAGGACAGAGAGAGGAAGCGTGTGTGTGTGGTGTGTGCGTGTGCGTATGCGTGAGCGCAGGGTAATTCCAGAAGGAATTTTGGGTCCCTCGGGTCGCCTCCACTTCCTCTCGCAGGCAGTCTTGTCTTCACAAGTCCCAAAGTCACTTTTATCCTCAAGCCTTGGCCACACTCCCACAACACACCCCTTTTCCCCTCACCCCCCTCCCTTCTCTCTCTCTCTCTCCCTCCGTCACACGCCCCCATTTCCACACCTGCTATACCCCTGTCCCCTTGGCTTGCCCTGGCCCCCCCTCCCTTACCCAGACTCCCCTGTCGGCAAAAGCTTGGCCTGGCAGGGGGTGCGACTGCTGGTGTGGGCTTGCGCGTGTTGTATCAGGATATATATGGTACAGGCGCTGCTCCAGCCAGTCTGGCGGCTTTGAACTCCATACCTGGCACGTCTCGCAAGCCTGCCATAAGCAGCTCTCACCAACTCCAACATCCCATTCACCCTCTACTATCTCCACCCTTTCGAAGCTTGACGTGCGACTCAATGCGCCTCAACCCATCTCTTTATCCCGTTGTCATTAAGCTTCTGTCATCATCACCCGCGGCCTGCGAAACACCATCATCTCATCATCGAGAAGGTCGTCGTCGCTCTCACTCACCGAGATCCTGAGGAGCTAACCCACATTGTTTGCGTCACCCAGCCTACGCAACTCGTTTCTCTCGAAGCCCCGACCAGCACTTCTCGACCACGCGTCGGTTCCAGCTCACGGCAAACGCTTTCCCAAAGCCCAGTAGAAAGAAAGCTTGGACCCTCAACCTTCCCGACGAGACGTCTCACCCTGACTTACCTTTGGGTCATCTCTTGGCGTGACAGTCGGACACCATCACAGTTGGGGTCACACGGGGTTTAACCATAGCAGCTCGGCTTAACCCAAAATCCTCCTACTGTATTCTACCGCGGATTTCCCGTCACTACCCATAAGGCGCAAACCGGCCAAGGATCTTTTTTGGTCGAGGCAACTTGTGCCGATTCCTCATTCAAGCTATCCCTGTCCCAAACGAACTCAGTGGGGCCGCAGTGGAGGACCACCGGAAGGTTACTTTCGTACACAGCTCGCTCCTCTTAAAAGGTTCCTCCCCCCATCCATCCATCACACTCCCTCGACTTGAAAGGTTCTTGGGTAGCCTTACTTCTATATCATCTTCTTTTCCTTGTCTTCTTCTCTTTCACACTCCCATTTACCTTTCACCACACTTGATCCATCACACACAATGGAGACATATCACGGATTCGTGCGGACGCCCGCAGACGCCATCAAGCTCTTTGAGGCTTGCCGACTCGGCCTCTTGCCTCGCGTCCAGCGCAGACTATCAGAGAAGGAACGCCAGTCCATCCGGTCAGGCTCGGTCTTTGTTTGGGACGAGCGGGAAGCGGGCATGCGGAGGTGGACCGACGGAAAGTCATGGAGCGCCAGCAGAGTATCGGGAAGCTTCCTGACCTACCGCGAGATGGAGGGCAAGCGCGGCAGCGGCTTCGGCGGCGGCAGACGGGGTGCCGGCAAGACGCCCGATTCTGGCCGCGGTAGCGACGAGGACCAAGAGGACGGCGAGCCCGAGGGCTACAGATACAAGGCCGACGGCCTCATGAAGCAGTCTTTCAGCATCACCACCTCCACCGGCCAGCACCTCCACCTCATCTCCTACTACTCGAGGCCGCACCCCGGATCACCAGAGCTCCAGCAACCGAGCACCGACCCTCAGCTTAGGCACATCACCCCCATGAAGGGCATGTACCCGGAGTCGAGCCTCCACGACAGCAACCCCACGCCCGCCCTAACAAGAGGACCGATGCTGCAGCAGACTCCCTACATGGCGCAACAGCACCCTCAGCAGCCCATGCCGCCGCAAGCCTACCCGCCTCAATACGCCCAGCAGCAGGGCTACTCGTGGCCTCCCTCGCCCGTGGCCACTCCTCCTTACAGCCACTACACAACCTCCCCCTACCCGGCTCAGCAACATCAGCCGCAACACCAGCTGCCGCCTCCTCAGGTCTCGCACTCGCCCGCCCAGCCTCCTCACTACGCGCATGCGCCTCCTCACCACCTCTCCCCCTACGACCGGGCGCCCCTGCCCCCGCCGACCGTGCAGAAGCCGCTGGCCCCCTATGCGCCTCAGCACCAGTCTCCCCGCCTGGCCCATATCCAGCAGCCGCAGCACCAGTCACCTCGCCTGGCCTCGATCCAGCAGCCGCGTGCCTCGGAGTCTCCCCGCATCTCCCACCTGCAGGCCCAGGCCGCCCAAGCCGCCCAGGCCGTCATGGACCCCAGGCTCGGCCCTCGCAACAACGGCAACACCCTCCCGGGAATCAACGCCGTTTCCAGCGCCCCCTCCAACAGCCACCCGCTCACGCACACTCCTCCCAACCGCACGCTGTCTGTCTCGCCGCCGAGAAGCTCGCACTCCGAGGTCAACGGTGTCGCGCCCCTGCCGAACAAGGCCAGCTTGTCCGCCCTCTTGCTGCACCCTACCCCTTCCAGCTCCGAGGTCAGCAGCGCAAACCTCAACAGCGCCAACAACTCGCCGCGGACTGGCGGCGCCCTCGGCGGCCTGCCGCCGCCGGTCGACCGTCCGGCCAACATGAGCCACGACGTCAAGGCTCTCCAGGCCCTGGACCGCAAGTTCTGCATCTGAAAGGCCGCCATCATAGGACGGGTGGGGAGAGTTGGGGGGAATGTCTACGGGAGACGCAGCCATTGCATTGTCACAACTAGCCAGGAATTTGTTCCGTTTGTTTTCTTCAGCATCGCCACGGAGTTTGGGGGATCATAGCAAACCCGCCACCTTTTGGCGGGTTCGATATTTGGGAATTCGGATCACAACAGGTCCATATCGGGTTTTTACAGGGAACTCGGGTTTGCATCACGGTACAAAAAGGGGTTGGTGATGGGTCACCACAGAATCGTGTTTACAACAGTCGTTACAATTTTCTTACTACAGTACATAGCTTTGAAAGGATGGCCTAGTACCGCCCACTCGGTCCTCGCCGAAGCGGAGTCGACTGGCACTTTTTTTTTTACCAACAACACAAGCCTTCTCTCGTCCCACGTGCCTGATTTTGTGAGCCTGAATGCCAGAACGAGTTGTTACTGTTGCAAAGCGGTTTCGAACGGGTGGCTCTCCAGATGGATGTTACGAAGGGCGAGCTCCTAGACGGGGTACGGCAAGACAGAAACCAGGGGGAAGGGAATAGTGTTTTCACGACGAGGCCAAGCGGAGTCAGAACTCGTCTGCGGCGAACTGACGGCGGAGCACTCTCTTTGATGGGGACCCCTTTGGGAGCAAGCTTTTTGCGGCGATGGGAAAAGCATGTACGGGGTTTGCTTGGCAAAAAGGTAAGTCGATCCGCCCCGTTGAGTAACCGGCAGGCTTCCTCTCTTGGGGAGGCGGAGGAGGATGATTCGCCCCATGGCCACGATTCCCACGTTTAGGTTAAAGTCGCGTTAAGCGTCAGGCGGCTCGGCAGGGACGCACCATGGGACGGAGAGGGCAAAGGTTTTCTTTTCCTTTTTCTTTTTTTTTTAACGGGCTGGACGGGTTGACGGGTGGACGGGGGGTGCATGGGCTTTGCGGGGACGGTTCCCAGAAGGGAAGCGGAACGGCGATGGGCGCTCGAGTCGAAGGGGAGGGCTCCTCCGTGGCCAAGGATGGGGAAGTCGGCCGTCCCTCGCTGCTGGCATGAGTGATATAAGTAAAAGGGAGGCCAGGGTATAGTGTGGTCGGGTCGGGTCGGGTGGTGGTAGGTAGGTAGTAAGGCAAGGCTGCGCTCCCGAAGTCGACTGCCGATAGACGCGTGGATGAAACGGCTTCGTTCGAGGGTGCGTGTGTGGGTGTGGGTGTGGGCGGGATACAGGCGTTCGCGGGACGGTTTGGTCATGGACGACGCGGCCGGCCGGGCTGAGCTGGGCTGGGCTGGGCTGGCTGGCTGGATACGAGTTCGTACTGGAACGTCCTCAGTCACCGAGGCTACGCAATCTACATACTATCTATGGTTGTGGTCGTTGCAGCAATCGGAGTGTGGTCACGTCAGGGCCATACCATACAACATAGTATAGGAGGTGTGACGGGAGGCGGTTATTGGCAAGGCAGAGACACAGGGTCCGGGGGGCTCGATGGCATTGGCCGTTTGGGGGAGGGAGGTTTGCTCCTGGATGGGACTGAGTGATCTACGTACGTTATGGGGAATGGAACGGCGGTTTGGGATTCGTGAACTGACAACGCTTTCGAAGTGGGAGACTGGGGGGGGCCATGGAGATACGGGTTGAGGCTTGAGGCTCTTGTGGGCGAGCAAGTGAGCAACGGCCGGGCATCGCAAAGTGTGTGACCGTTAGGCCGTGTAAGCAGGGCAGGGCGAACGGACACAGGGTGCCCAGTTCCGTCCATTTTTTAACGCCGAGGGGTTGGCGCCGCCGGCGATAACCTTTTGGCGGAGGCAACTCAAGTTCTACGAGCAAAGGCTTGTCTGCCATTGACTCTGGCACGCCGGTAAACGTCCGTGTAACTGATCGGCCTGACAGGTTTCGAGTGGTGGACGTCAACGTTTAAGCGTAAGAGAAAAGCATCAATGATCGCCGTCCGAGGGTGTGAGTGGGTTCAAGGAGCCGTGTGAGCACACGTCGTCGTCGAATGGAGGGGGGAGGTTGGACGTGGAACATCCCCCCATGCCATCCATCGTCGCGCCCACCCCGACGGCCCTCAATGGATGTTGCTTGTCGGACGGGCCCTGCCTCGCCCCAAGTCCTCTAACCCCCACCGGGTGAGTCTTTTTTATTTTTCTGGAAAGAATCAAGAGCCAGACGGCGCACCGGCGGGTCCCACCGTTGATGTGTGAGGACTGGGGGTTACGGGGTCTCGAAGGGGAACGGCGAGAAAAAAGTTGGGGCGTTGCGACGTTACGATTATGGAACGGCTGACTGAGCTCCCCAGAAGGGACAATATGTGATGCTGACGACAGCTCCCCCGGGAGGCTTGTGGGGGCATTCTGTGCAGCTGTCGCAGGTGAGGCAGCGCGGGCCAAGCGTGACGACTCTCTTTCTATCCATTTAGTCTATCATGGGCAACTTGGAGTGGTAGGTGTCCGACGGGAAAAGGGGGGGAGGCCTGTCTTGGTCCACCCGGCCCCCCGTGTCAGTTGGAGAAATCATATGAGCTCGAATCCTATTGGAATGTAGATGTGGTGTGTGTGTGCGCGTGTGGTTAAACGGCATCCAGAGCCCGGGTCGACACGACGTTGGCCCGGGACGGGAGTGCCGTGGCCAACACGGCGAGGCGCAGCACGCAGCTCTTGATTGCCATACCTTAAATTCCCATGCGTGCCTACCGGGTCTCGTGTGCCGTTTCTGACGTACGCAATACACGCTGGTGCATCAAACATGCTTTATTGCTAGCACAAAAGTTGTTCCCCCCCCCCGCTAACGACCCCAAACGCTGCTTCGTTTTGCCTCCCATTCTCTGAAAAAGATTGGGCCAATGACTCGGCGGCTCGTTGGCTCTCCCGGCACAGGGAGCCGCTCCTATGGGGCGCGAGAGACGAGGGGATATAGACTTGAGATGGGCTTCGAAAGCTTAGCATCGCGATACGCGCGTGCTTAGTTGGGAAGGGATGAGTGGGCTTACGGGTGAATGCTAATCGTCTTCGATCCGCCAGAGGCGCCGTTTTGCCGATCTTGGTTTCCAATCGTCCAGAGGGACGCGCAGTCGCCGTCACGAACGGTATTAGAGAAACGTAAGCGTGTGTAGTGTCAGTTTCATCGCTGTCGCCTACGCCAGCCAGGCACAGGTGTCCGAAAAGTCCGAGCAGAATACGACGGTGCCGGACCTAAAGAGAGGTTATTTCGCGGTCCCCCTAAACCCCCAGGGGAGGAACCGAACAAACGATAGTGGCCGCACTGTCACGTCCGTCGGATTTATCAGATGTCATGGCAGAGTTTTGCCGGAGCTAAAAGGAGCGCCGCTATTGGACTGAATGAGTGACGTCGCCCACAATGTCCGGGGTTCAAAGGGGTGTGTGTTGACGGGTTTGGGGCCCCAGGAGGGCAACTTATGGGTCCAATGCGAGCCAAGCAGAGCGTGCTCAAGCTTTTCTGTACAGTAGAAGCTGGGCCTGCTGGGTCGGTCTGTTTCGAAGTCGAGATCCTGCCATCTCGTCGGGGTCATGGGCGTCTGTCGTCCCTTGACATCTCGAGGGGACAGGATGCAAAAGCTGGCCATGGAAATCGACATGGATGCCAAGACCCGCGATGGGCAAGTAAGACCGAGTCAAGTGGACTATACCATTTACTCTACCGAAAGATAGAGATGATAGCGTGTGAAAGAAAAGAAAAAACTTGACTCTACAGTTGCAGTTGCATTCCGTGAGGAGACGAGGCAGGGCGCGCTAGTCGCCGTGGATACTCTCTTTCCCATCCACATCTCCCGCCCAGCGGTTGTGTGTGTGTGCCCTTCCCTTGGGTCGATGGCCCCAGCACCCAACCCGACGATCTCGTTTTTCCCTCGCGTTCTCGATGTGACGCTGCCAAAAGTGCTTCCAGATCGCTCAGTGGTGCGGCGGCAGCAGCAGCACACGGGGGGCACGGTCCCTGTTGTCGGCGGGAATACTCCAAACGCCAACGAGGCAGGCCGTGACGAGCGTAGCGGCTCTTGTGGAGAATCGGGACCTGGGTAAACTTGCTTCATGACACCGTCGAGTGGACTTGGCTCCCCTTGGCACCCCGGGGTTACGCAGGAGACTGGGCAGGATTAGGAGATTTAGCAGGACTTGGCAACGATGGCGTGTCGCGAAGACTTGCTTCGCGATGGGGGATTCCAGGGGGGATTTAACTTCTCGAAGTTGCTATTCTCGTCGCGGTCCCTACCATGCTGGCCGCTGACGACGGCAGGATGGTTGGTTTCATTAGTGTGTTCTCAAAGCAGTCGATGATATGAACGGTACGTTGACGGGGGTGCTTAGCGCGTCGTCGTCGTCGTCGTCGTCGTCGTCGTCGTCTACTGGGTTGGCCGCCAAACACCCCCAATAAGGTTCGTTGTTGGAGATCTCACGGGGGTTGGAGATTCCCCGTCACGCCGATATCACCTCGACTTCTGCCAAACCAGTGAGGTTTGGATGCCAAGACCCGATTTACAGTTTCATCTCCCCCTTGACGGGCGAGTCTATCTGATGCTTTCGCCGCTGGCAGGATCAACGGCCCCATACCTATTGTAAGTGTCCCGTCGATCCGCACATTCTCCATCGAGACCCAATCACAATGTGGCCGGCACAGAGTCGAACAAGTACATGGTCAATGGCTGGATTCCATGCTCTCCCAAAAGTTCTTGTCGCATCCCAGTAGTCGAACGAGACAAAGGACCCAGAACTCCGGGCCCGTTGCCGGTTGAGGAAGCACGGTGGAGTGCAAGATAGCCCGTGAAATGCGAGCCAGCGGTACAGACCCGAGGTGGACGAGGTGCACGAAATCGCCCCCGTCGTCCCCATATCGGCGTCGGTGTCGGGGCTACAATTGGCTTGGCGGCCGAGGGCCTATTCACAATTAAAGCCCTTAGCCCGTTGGCGAGTAAGAGAGAGATTGGCTCCCGAAACCACAACCGCGGGCGCAGGCGTCCCATTGAGAGCGGAACCGCCAAAAGTGCACACACAGGCTCAGGAGAGCCTTTCAAGCTTAGCATCGCGGCCAGTGGCAAGGCGGCCTTGATTGTTTAAACTGTGCATCGTCGGGCTCGATGGACAGCACCCGGCCAAGCCCAGCAGCTGCTCAGCCTCTGGGGGCTCCGCTAAAGAAGCGTGGCCAGTAAAGATCCCAATAGCATGGGTCGAGTCCCAGGTGAGGGAGATGAGGGCAGGTCGTGCCGAGCGAGGGTTGGCTGGTGAAAGGGCAGGGTCGCAGTTCGTTTCGAGCCCCTGCCTACGTGGTCCCATTTCTCATGTCCTCCGTCTATGTTTTGGCAGCGACAAGAAAACCTCATCTGGCGAGAGAGCCTCTCTGGCAACTTCGCCACGTCGCTCCCTCGCTGCCATGGTCCTTGGCATGCCGCTGGCGAGATTTGAACGAGGTGGACGCGATTATTACGAGGCATGGTACCGGTACTATGCTGCACTGCCTCCCCATCTCCATGTTAACCTGCAGGCCAAGAGGAGCTCTACCAGGGGTTTGAAAGGGTTGAGCAGACCAAACCCACGTGGGACGCAACTGAAGAAGGAAGAAGTGCGCCTCCACGCAGGGAATCAGACAATACTAATCTACTGCAACCTCAATGTTATTTGTTCCGGGGTTCCAATCCCAAATGGTTTGCGGCCTGGCTGGAAACTGCTGTGATGACTGACATGGCCACACTAGGGGGTGAGGCTGAAAAGGACCACTTAACCGGAAGTTCCGGGCGGCTTGTCAGACTCTCGATGAATAGGCACGTCTCGTCCGCTCGCTTGCTGAGTCGACAGGCGCCCCGATCCTGTCACAAAGCCAACAGGAGAACGGCCGGACCAATGTTTGGTGTGCAAAAGGCTACCTGGATCCGCTGCCCAGGCAGCGAAGAGGAGCCTTTCGGAGCGGCGAACTGAGCCCGGGGCCGGTCGTGTTCGGGCGGGTGGGGGTGGATACCATTGTGGCTCGATCATGGCCCCAGCACGGCGCCGAACTCGTGGCTCTCTGAGCTTGAGCGTACGCGCGTCTTAGGGTGATTAATGCGCGCTAGGCAATAGCATCTGGTGTGAGGCAGCCAGTGATGTCAACAAGAGATGCAAATCGGCCCCGAGGGCAGGCAAAGGCTCATGCAGGGGCTCACAGTAGGTAGGATCTGTCTCTAGGGCGGCCAAAACGCTTGGCGCGAAGCGCAGCTTAATTCCGTCCTACCTGGGGCGCTTTCCCATTCACCGAGGGGACGAGGTATATCATGGCAGTATTTGGCTTCCGCGTCGCCGGATATCTACGGCGAGCAGTCTATGCTCACACCCCAGGCCACTGACACACATCGAGAGAGTTTTGGGCTTTGTGTGGTTCGATCCTAACCGCCGGGAAAGCCATCCCAAGTCCGACGCGGGCGATCTTTTAGAGTGCCGAGCAAGATGCCCAAAAGGCATAAATTCGCGAAGCCAAGACCTACCATGCGAGAGGGAGCAAAACTGCGAGAGCTAATTATAGAGGGTATGTCTAGACGAGACAGCTCGGGTGCAGGCGTCCTGGTGGCAAGGGCGTGCGCATGCGACGTGGTTCTTGAATCGCCAAGGGGAGGTGAAGGGGTGTGAGGGCTTGGCAACTTTCTCACCTCAGGGCCTGGAAGGAGGGGAAGAACATCAAGGAGGGGAATAAAATCATGGAGAGAAATTAAAAGAAGGTAAAACGGTTTAAAGTGGTCAGTGGTCTATGTCTTCCTTGCGTCACCAGGAGGAGGGGAGAGGAGTGTTTGCGAAGATGAGATGGGGTGGGCGGGATTTTCTGAGACGACCATTGTTCGGCACTGGCTTCCCACATGAGCAGAAATCTTGGGACCAACCTCGAGAGGGATGCTCGGTGCGAGAGTGCCGAGGGTGGAGGTGCAGAGCCTTTCTGGGCTCAATCTTGACTTCTCGGTGCGCCTAAGCTTTGGAATTGTCGGATTACAGTTGCGCGAACCCATACCTTGTTTGATGATCAGAGTTTCGTCCAAATCCTCGCAGAAACGCAGCATGCAATTGGCTGCTGTACGAGTAAATCGTCAAACAACCTTTTTTTCGTCCAAATCTTGCACAGGAGAATTTCCCATCACAGCGGGTTTTTCTTTAACCGGTAGAGTCTAGGTTCCCGCCTAGGTTAAGCTCTAGGTTGCTCTGGCAGGCCTCTTCATCGATCTCGCAGTCGCGAGCGGGCGTCGGTCACATTCAAGGTTAGAATTAAGGTGTTAAGAAACACGAGAGCATGGCAGCAGTCCAAAAAACACAAAACACAAAAAAGAGAAAGGTGCCTCCTGATCGCGAATACTGTGGTCAGGTCGACCCGGCGTCCTCGAGCTAGACGAACCGCTCCAGAGGCTGGCACTACAGCTCGCAGACGCTCAGCTTGGAGTTTCCTAGGTAGTATGTGCTCCGGGATTGGAGCCAGGCACCGGTGGCCTGGGCCATGAAATGGACATGTACGCCCGTCATCGCGGTATCGCCAGCAGCATAAACAGACGACCTCCTGTCCAAGTAATACCTAGACTCGAGAGGGGCCCTTGGCAGGTCGCAACAACGTCTGATAATCTCCAAGCAGTTCCCGGCGGACGGCGCACGAGAGCTGGGGGGTGCCTTGCAGTGAATATGCTTGATATGCTGAGACTACAAGCAATGGGACTCGGGACCGTGACTCTATGCAGTTCCTCGGCTCTCGAATTTCTTACGAACAAAACTCTCCATCAAGTTTCCCGACCCCTGGTGCTGGAGATTCCGGGGTCGAAAAAGTTTGACGAAAGCGAAAGCACTCACATTGCAGCTAAATCACTCAGCGCATTGAACGTATGGGATGCTGTCATGTATCCAAAAAAAAAAAACTTTAAAGCCCAGTGATTACATTCGTAAAGGCTTTTGAGTTATGTATGACACTAACTACGGGTTGATAAAACCAACGGTATCATGGTTGACTTGCAAGAGGTTCGGTATATTTCACTACAACAGTTTAACTTAATTAGCAGAGGTTAGGGCCCAAAAAAACTTACTTTCGGCACTACAGAACCAAGATTAGCGATATCCTGAGTCTGATCGACTTCAACAGTCCAAGCCTTGTCTGCGGCCAGTTGTCCTGGAACACTGCTGGGTAAATTAGGCGCAGGATCAAGGCATGAAACTCTCGTGTATCCTTGACGACGAAAAAAAGGTTCGATCCCCGACATAAGGTTGTTGCGTCTTGATCTACCTAGAAGTCTCCCGACTCGGCATACGTACGTTGCAGCATAATCTTGAGATCCCAACATTGCCCCGTAGTCGAGCAAAGCCGAGTATCCTCATAACAACATGACGTCTTGTAGATGCCTGTCATCATGCATTCCAACGAGAGACTGACGTCGAATGTCTCCAAGTTTTTGAGATAATTGTAAGCATACAATCCTGTAACAAAGGAGGCAGGAGTTGGCGAGATGCTGCACGCAGATCAAACGGATTTATGGACTTGGCAAGCTTGAGACGAGACCGTCTGCAACTTGAGACGAAGATCATCCGTTAGACGCAGCTCTGCAAAATAGGTAGCGACGTAGCATCGATAATAATTCACTCGTAAACTGGACCCAACGACATCGGTACGCCGTACGGGTGGGCACTGAAAAGTGAAAAGTTGGCGTGAATTGTGACGATTAGCTTGACAGGGCGGTAGAAATAACTTTTGGTAAGAAGAAATAAGCCTAGATCTGAAGGCTATAGGCTAACTAACTATAGTTCTTTGACTTTGTTCTCGCTTTCGGCACTGTTCATCGGAACAGCTACTGGCTTTGATTTTTGGGGTGTTCTCTCATTGACATGCTTCGGGCCCCAGGAGCACATCAGGGTATAACGATGGTGGCAGCGGCTATATATTTTAGACTATGTTTCCTTGGATTATTTTGAAGTCACATTTAACCCTGAGACTGGATAAATAGGCATACTGACTCAATGCCTCAATGTCAAAACGCGAGTTGAGGTGCAAAGATGTGAAATCCTGCGTGGGAAGATTGATTGCTATTGCCAAAGTCTTGTCTATTGTGTGTTTGTTGTTGCGGTGCTAAACGCTCGAGTCGAATATGCGCTTCGTAAGAATGCAAAGGGAAAAAAAAGCTCCCTGGGTTGAGTGAAAACCGCGTGTTATCTCTATACTAAATCCATAACTTCAGCGCTAGTTCGCCTCTTCGTAAAAGTGTAATAAATTGTCAAAGAAAAAATGATCCACGTGAAGGATCGACCCCACAGAATTACAAATAAAGGATCTGAAGGTTTATACCGGCGGTTTGATGATAATTGATATCACCCTGTAGTCCTGTATGAGATCAAATGCTTGTTGCCCTGTGTTTGGGATGAAGCTGATGTCGACCTCGTAGCTGCTTTCATATCAATGTATCATACCGTGTGACAATACCAATGATCAAGGGTTTTAAGTCTCTTGACCTAGAAGTCTCGTTGTAGACAACGGTTTTGCAAAAAGTCCTGTGGCTCGGGACTTTGAACTGTAACGCGTGTCCTACACTCAGTCTCCCAACGATAAAGTCTAGTATCAAGCCGTTGTGCGGCTCAATATCTCAATTTCACTTCATGTAGTGAGTTATGCCTTCACGCTGGAGCCAGGCCTCTATCTAACCCGGAGCACTTCCCTTACTTTCAGTCTTTGCCAATGCTTTAACAATAGACACTCACAGAATTACAGGTTTGCGTGACTTTGCGGTTGACTCACACGTGCATCTAAACAGTTGGAAACCAGTTTCCCATTGTTTTCTTCAAGAGCAACTAGCACCCTCTTAAGAAACCCAGACCTGGAGTTAGGACCATGACTTATCGGAATTGAGATCACGGGTGTCCAGGCAGTCTTTGCTCGACGTGTACCATCGAGTACAAACGGTTGTTAGTCGAAGCCAACTGATTTGCTTGCGCCTGGTCTGCAGGACTTCGAATGTTCGCACCGAGGTGTGGCAAGCACCTACACAGACACTTCACCATCATCACTGCCACGTTCCGTCAGCAACAGTCACCTTCACTGGGTTTAATGTGGTTCCAAGTTTATGACGAATGCCAACGGTGTGACCTACCCGACTGTACACATCGCCTCTGCCTACTCTCGTATCGACATCTCAGCCCAGGCTGAAACGTTATTCACGCTACCGACACCAGTGTTGCCACGGATTTTAAGTCATACCCTGCCTGCAAAGAAGCTTGAGAGTCTTAAAGAGGTCCCGCTAGGGCAGGGTGAGGAATCGCAAGAAAGCAGCGGTGTGACCGGCGGAGAGTATCAAGTCAGCGTCACGATGAGATGGCAGAGAACCGTGGAGCCCTTCTCGACAGCTCTTGAAGCTCGTCGTCTGCATGTTCACGGGGAGTTTGCCGAGAAACGTCCAGCATGTCGCAGCCATCATCGAGCTGGCCACTCTGCTAGAAACGGACGTGAACGCATAGTGAGCAACAGCGACCGTACCAGAATGCTATCAAATACTTATATACTTGGGCAGGACGCAACACTGGGGGGAGTCAAGTGTGATGCCGGCTGGGTGCACTCTGGCAGCCATACTTCCGGCTCAACCGAAGTTGGAGTAGTTCTTGGCTCCTGCATCAGGCGCTCAACCCCTGGCGTCAGTCGATGGGCAACTTCCGCCATCTTCTCAAGTTGAAGCCTCGGCTCCGCGCAGTCTTGCTGTTTCCCTACCGTACGACCCTCGTCCGTGTTGTCGTACTCCCGAATCCTACACGCTGAGCCGCGCCGCTGGTAACCGATGCAGACATCGTCGGACTTGTCCGAGAACTGAGGCCGGATCTTTCTTCTTTTGCCTAAAACGTCATGATGAGTGGTTTTTCCAGCTCTAGAATACGTGGCGCGTCGTGCATTCCCAGCAGCTTGTCGTTGAAAACGCCTGGCGCGTGCTGTTTTGACTGCAAGATTGGGATCTTTCGTTCGATGCGAGAGTGCGTCGAGGGCAACGAGCAGACGCGAGGTGGAGTATCAACACACATGGAATCACGTTTCTTTTAGCGATATATCGATAGGCGACCGTGCTTCTGAGCCCCTCGAGCTCGACTAAGCACTACTCAAGCCAGTCACAGTGTAGCAGGCCAACAAAGGGATGCCTTGATGATGCCACAGATCTTGCTTCATGACATTCACAGGAGGGATAGCCTAAATCTAATGCATTCTCTAATTGGGTATCTCTCACTAATGGGATGCATCTTTCACCCCGTCCATCATATCCAGAGTCCACAGCGCACGTAATTCTATCCTTGGTAACTATCCTCCTCTTGCACCGCCTTTTCCATCCCGTCCATTACCGTCAAACTCAGATTGTGTACCGGTAGCGCGGGCTCTCATCCCCCAACTCGGCCAGCTCATCATCCGAGAGGTCGGCGTGCTTGCTCTGAATATGACCGGCCTCGCGCTGCTTGTTCTCCCGCCAGTACCAGAACCACAGGAAGCCGTACAGGCACGTGGCCATGCCGACCATGCTCAGCGTCACCGCATGACCGCGGATGTACCTGGGCTTATCGATCGCTTGGCTGCATCCTGCTGTCAGCCACACGTATTCGCGAAAGAGTAGCAGGGGCGAGGAGTTGGGACTCACTAGATGAAGGACGACATGACACCGGAGCAATTCCCGATGGTCAGCTGCATACCGCTGGCGGTCGTCCGCTTGCCGTATCTTGGGGAGTTGTTTGGTAACTGAATTGAACCCATCGTTAGCACACCCACAGCGCCTCGCAAATCAAGATGTCAAACTCACCCATGCCAACGGCAGTCCGACGACGACATACAGCCCCGCCGCCACCAGGAAGCACCCAAAGTAGTGCGCCCCGTTCGAAGTCGGCGAGATGAGCACGCCGTAGCCGATAACGCTGATGGTGCCGAAAATGACACAAAACAGGCCGCGCCGCTGCATGCGGTCCGAGAGGAAGGCCATGGCCATGTATACCACTGCGCCGAGGAAGTAGCACGGCACGGTCAGCAGCTGCACCTGCGCCGGCGTCCACGTGCCGAGGCCGTTGATGATGGTCGGGAGGAACGTCGAGTAGCCTGTCGCGGTCAGAAACACAGTCTCGCGGCCGTCTTTTGGTCCGCAGGACTCACCGTAAAGCATCGTGTCGGCGCCAAACTGCGCGACGCAAAACACCCACACCTTCCAGTCCTTGAAAGCCTTGAACATGTCGTCTTTGCTGAACTCTTGCGCGCTGCTCGTGTTGCCGTATTCCCGCCCCCTTCGCCGCGCCATGATGGCCTTCTCCTCGTCGGTCAAAAAGTAGGCGCTCGCCGCGTCGTTGGGCAGCGCGAAATACGTCACGACGCCGAGAACGACCGTCGGCAGGCCCTCAATGATCATGATCCACCGCCACCCACTCAGCCCCGCGACCCCCTCCATGTGGCCGATGCCATAGGCCAGCAGGCCGCCCAGCCCGCCGGCGATGGCGGCGCTGACGAAGAGGTAGCCCACGCGCAGGGCGAGCTCGTGCTTGCTGTAGAAGAAGGTGAGATAGACGTTGAGGCCGGGAAAGAGGCCGGCCTCGACGACGCCGAGAAGGAGGCGGCAGGCGATGAGGGCGCCGTAGGAGTTGACGAGGCCGGTGAGGGTGGCGATGACGCCCCATGCGACGGTGATGAAGGCGATCCAGCGGCACGGCGTGAAGAGCTTGAGAACGAGGTTGGAGGGGACCTCGAAAATGATGTAGGTGACGAAGAGGATCGAGACGGCGACCTGGAACTGGTTGCCCTGCAGGTTGAGGTCGCGCTCGAGGTTGTAGAGGCGGGCGTTGCCAATATTGACGCTGGGGGTGAGTTAGCGCTAAGTGGTGGACCTTGAAAAGTCGCGGGTGCGCTTACCGGTCCAGGAAACTGAAGAGGTAGAGCAGCATCACGAGCGGGACGATGTGCATGTCTAGCTTGCGGACGATCTTCTTCTCGGCAACGGCGTCGACGGGCTCCAGGTCCCGGGCGTCCGTGTCGGGGGAGCTCGCGCCGGGACCGAGGCCGGCGTCGGCTTCGTCGAGCCTGTTCTTTTTCGAGGTGTCCATGGTGTTGGCGCTGCCGCCTATATGGCGGGGTTCGGAGTTGGAAAATCTACGATAACCCCAGGACGAAGCCGGAGATGAGACGGGATAAGTCGCGTTTGTGTGATCTGCCGCCCGGACGAATGTTGTCTCTTGGAGATGAGCGTGAGTGAGAGACGGCAGGAAATGTCGTCAATCGAGATGAAAGTAGCCGCAACTTAAAACCTTAATTGGCCAGAAGTTACTCCCTTGGGACCTCCTCTACGACCCTTAGACGATCGTAATGACGGCGCAGCAGGGAGGCCGATGGTTGCGGTTGAGATAGCGGGATGTCTTGGGTGTGTTGCGCAGGTGTTACAATTACATGCGAGACGCGCAACGATAAGAGATTTTCCCTCTCCAGGTGCTCGCCCCCCCAGTTCCTGTGTCGGCGGGGTCAAGAACCGACAATGGCACGATGCTGACTAGTAGTTATGGGTTTGGCCGAAAAAACCTGTGGCTGGAGTCCCAGAACAAGTCAATTAGACAGAGGGCGCTTGTGTGAGTCAGGAAGAAACTAACAGTCTAGGAGATGGGGGTTGGAGGGTGAATCTGTAAGCATTCGAGTTGATGCGACAAGAGACAAGAGTCTTGAATGCAGAAACAATACGTGCAAGGGTCGTAAGCAACGGGAACACAACAAGAGAGCAGCATCAGTCTTCAAAGAGGATAGAAACTTACAGATAAGAGTCTTCAAGGCCTGGAACGATTCGGAGCTGGGCCAAGACCCAGACAGGCAGGGTTGGTTGGATTTTCACGCTCGTGAAAGGGCCGCTGTTGCATCCAATTCGCTCGCATCGTAGGAGATACCCAACCTGGTGCCACCGCCCGGCGCGCATATCTGTAAGCTACTGCCCCTCCGCAACCTCCAACATGGCACTTATCGTCGTTTCTCGAGACCCTAGAGCGGTTGTGTTGCAGTTGCAGTCTTGGCTGACACTGGGGACCGGTCTTGGGCGGAGTTATCGCCGATGACGGTTGTGCTCGGAGCTATCGTTCGTTGACTGACAAATGGTGCTGGGCGATTCCGAAGCGTCGCGCTTGCTGACAAAAGAGACGAGTTCCTAAGCTTCCAAAGCCCCGTTCAGTCATGGATCAACGGCGGGAATCATGACGTGTCAGAGAAGCCTTTCCAACGCGCTTTAGCCCCGATGACGCCGTTGAATTCCTACAAAGGCCCCCCATCTACCGGACGCTCGGGACCAAATGCTTGCCTTACCTTTGCCATCTGCCGGCCTTCTAGCGTCTACTTATTTATGGTTATCCGGGCTTGATGCGGTACGGTAGCATCGCTAGTGTTCCGTACCTCACGGGACGGACGACGGTGTCGTTGATCTTCGGAGGGTTGCAACGAACACGGGCATTTTCCAATGCCAGTCCAACAAGGCCTTTGGATTTAGGGCGTGATCAATGACTGCGGTAAGAACTGAAATATGCAATAAGAATTTCAAATATACAATAACACTAGCCATAAGTACCCTCTAAACTCAAATTATATTACACTAGGCCTAAAATAAAAGAATATATTATAATTATAATTCTAAATTATAGAACTTTACGTTATTATATATTTACTATATACTTTAATAAAAAAAGACTTTATATAATATAAATTATTAGTTATTCTCTATTTTTTTATATAAATTCTTATTATATTTAAAACTTATATTAACGTTACTATAGTTATTACTATACTTTAAAAATTACCTTTTTATTACCTATTACTATAATTAATTACTATAAATAATTTATTATAAAATTTAATTATCTTATTATAATAGTTATATTTAATACTATTATAATAAAATATTAAGCTAATAAAAATAAAAATAAAAAAAAAATTATTAATAATAATAATACTATAATTATATACTAAATATATTAAAAGCTTCTTTTTAGTTTAAACTACTATTTTTTATACTTCTTTTGCCTTAATAAATAGTAATTTTAAGTATTATTAAAATAACTTATAAATAATATACTTCTATAACTATCTTAAAACCTCTTTATTAAGTAAAAAGTACTTATTTATCTATTTATTTTATTCTATAATAGTAATCTTAGCTAATAGGCTATTACTTACTTTTTTTATATTAGTTAATTAATTATATTTCTAGTCTAAAATAAAGTTTTATTATACCTTATAAAGCTTTATAAAATATATATTATTTCTTATAAAAAAGCTAAAGTCTTAAAAAAAATTAAAAATAATAAAAAACTAAGTAAATATTTTATTAGTTATATTAAAGTAGTTAATAATACGCTTATTAGCATATATATTTCTATTATTACTTAAAGGAAATAGTATAGTTAAAAAAAAATAGTTTCTTAAAATATCTTTACTATTATTTATTTTAATAATAGCTTTTTATTTATATTTATTAAAGCTAAAAAGTTAATCTATAATACTAATTTAATTAATTTTATAAATATTAAAAGGTTTAAAGTTGTTACCCCTCTGGTAGGGCAAGTCCTTCAGAGGAGCGGTCAGATCTATCGTGTAGTCTGACAGACCTTGCGGTCGATGTAGTGAACCTGCTTCACCAAAGATAGGATCTAGAAGATGGAGGTGAAAGAAGTTGATTCCCTCAATGACCCTGTGGGAGGTCTACCTTATATAGTGGTAGACCTCCCGTGTCTATCGGCAGGGGTAACATGTGCCCCCCCGCCTTGAGATATCGCCGTGCCGGCGATATCTCGCAGGGTCATTGTCTACGTGGTCTAGCTAAAATGTCGCTATACCTGCCTTCTTCCTTACTAATCCTATCAGTAAATCCGTTTCCATCCTCTGTCCATTGCTATAGCCCCAATGCCATGAATTCCAATGAAGATCGTAAGTCCCGGACCCCGCTTAGTGTCAGCCCTCCCGTGTAATCCGTCATGTCTCCCGTTTCCTCCGCCATTCCTCACAGATCCATATCCCCTGGCAGCCTGTTTGTTCCCTTGCCCTTGTTGGTGTGCGCCTTCTTGGTGGGGGTGCCGGTCGCGGCGCCAGGAGCGTCGCGTTTCTTGGTGGCCTTGGCGTAGGGGTTGGTGGCCTTCTGGGCTTTGGCGACGCCCTCGGCGCTGAAGGCGTGAGGTTCAACGTTAGGCGGGCGAGGGTTGCCGTTGCTGCGACTGCCAGTTGCGTTTCTGCCTGACTTGCTGCCCCCGGTGGTAGCCTTGCCGTGGGAGTTGGCAGGGTTAGTGGTGTGGCCGTTTCGATTCTCCTAAATCAAAAGCCGGTCCGCCACCATGTTAGTCTTGTGGTCAATGGCGTTAAGCTTGTCGGACATCGCGTTGAACTCCTCGAATTTCGCGGCAAGCTTGGCGGGAATTGAGACCTTGCGATGAACTTTGGCGGCAAGTTCACCGCGCAACTGGTTAATCATGTCGTTTTGAGCGATGTTGCTGTCTCTTTTGGCCTTAATCTTGACGTGAAGCTGGTTGATAGCCTTATCATGGGTCGCGGCAAGGTCCTCAAATTTGGCTTTAACCTTGCCTTGCCAGGTAGTAACCCCCTCTTTCCATTGGAGAAGTGTCTCAATGGCAGGCGTGCCGCTGGTGGCCTCGCCAGTGAATCCGGTGTCCCTGACTTGCGCTAGGCTTGACCTCTGCAGTTCAGCAAGGCATCCGCCGATAGACTCAACGAGATATCCGTTCTTGTGCAACATGCATACCGCCAGAACCTGCGCGTGAGATGGTAGTTTTGCCGACCAACCCGATACGCCAGTCATCTTAGCATCCCGGGCTCTCTGACAGGCTTCCTTGACACCGCGGACGACGCCATTCGTGACGAATGAGGCGTTACTATTCTCTTGCTTGGATTTTTTCTTAAAGAACTCGTCAAAAATAACGAGTACCTCCTTGCGAAGCTCATTGTCGGGGGCGGTAGCCATCTCTTTGTCGAGGGTAGAGATGGTATCCTCGAGGGAACGATGGTAATTGCCAGCCCTGCTGCGGCGGTTGCTTCTGCCAGCTTTGTCGTGGGCAGGGGTAGGAGTGTTGACCATCTGGATGGACTCATTGTTACTGTCCTCCTCGTCGGAGTCGCCGTCTCTGTCGTCGTCAGAGCTGTCATTCTCATTGCTCAGGGAGGCCGCGTCGTCAGCTCTGTTGTCGTCTCTATCGCCAAGGCCGATAGGGCTCTCCTTTGGGCTGGAGGGAGTATTGGTGCCTTCGAAAAGTTTGTCCACGTCGTGACTTCCACTGGTGTCCGTGATGTTGCCTCCTCTGCCGGCGGCAGGGTCACCGAAAATCGAGATGCCGGTCGGGTTGTTGTTTTTGTCAGGTGCCGGCCGGGCAGCCTCATCGCCGGGGGCGTCAGTGACAGGCGTGGGAGGGAGAGGCTTAACGATGGCGTTGCCGCTGTCCTTGGCTTGGGTAGTTATTGTTGGGTTTGGTGGTGGATGTGTTGGGAAGAAAGGTAAGTCTGTTGTCGTTGAGGTGAAAATATTGAAACGAAAAGGTGAGGAAAAGGTTGCTGTTAAAGCTACTGCGTGGGGTGATAGTGCTGTCGATGGATCTGATAGGGATAGCAACTATCTAAAAAACGAAAAAAACAAAAAGAAAATTTGTGAGGCTGAAGAGAGAAGAAAAGGTGAGGTTGAGGTGGGCGATATTCCGTTGGCTGATATAGGTGCTAGTGGCCTGCGCCTGCGCCTATCGCGCCTTCCTTTCTTGCTCTGCCCCCTTGATAAGGTAGGTACGTCCGAAGATTTCCTTTCTTGCTGTGCGGGAGGTCTATTGGTGTCCGTTGGTCCTGTGAAGCTTGCCACTATCTCTGGATATCCTGGGGTAACTCGTGAGTTGTTTGCCCAGGGATGATCACTTTGATCTGAGATTTTGTGGGTATATCGGTGACGATTTCCCTGTCAGGCCTTAAGATATTCCTTCTACCGTACTCGGCTGTCCAGTCGATTGGATGGGCTGATTCAAACTTATCCATGAGTTCTTGGGCCGTTCTAATCAGTTCTAGGCGTGAGACCTAGCTGTTGTCCTTGGCGGTGAAGCCTTTCTATCTGACGAGGAATTCAACGCGAGGTTGGTTGTGCAGCCAACGGATACGTCGCGTGATAATCCTGTCCAGTTCCTAGACGTCCTCTCTGCTTGTACCGTCAATTGCCACTGGCTGTGGCCGAGTGCTTCCCCGTTGGAAAGGATCTTCTCCCTGGGCTGGTTTCCAGAGTTGCGCCACCGAGACTACCGGGTGAACCCGCCATGTGGCTGGGAAGTCAAGTTTAGTAGCCAGGACGCCTTTCATCTCGACTATCTTGAAGGGACTGGCTTGCTCTGTTGACTATTTCCGCTTAGGATGCCTGGGCAGATGGTATTCCTTTCCTAGGCGAAGGTAAACTGTGTCCCCTTGTCGAAAATCAACTGGATTGTGCTTTTTGTTGTATCTATCTTTTGCTATTGCTTCTGTGATGTTAATTGACCTGATAGCCTCTTCCTGGTATAGATGGCGAAGGACTTTAATATTGGTCTGGGTGCCCTTGTCTTTTGTGCTGGTAACTAGTGTGATTGCTGATTTTGGCCTAAATCCTATCACTACCTCGTTAGGCGAGTATTCTATGGAGGATGCTAGAGTGTTGTTGAGGTTGAATTGTAGAGCTGGGAGTATTCTTGTCTAAGGCATGTTTGGTGTTGTAGTAGTGTGGAATCGGATTGTGATTTCTACTGTCTGGTTTTTTTTCTTGTTTATGCTATTAGTTTATGTATGGTATGACGTAGAAAGGAGGAGTTTAACGTTTAGAGCGGTGAATATGTTCTGTTAGATGGTAGAGGTGAATTTTGGATTTTAGTTAGATATAATTTGTTGTGGTAATTCCTAGTTTGTAAGGAGAAGTATTTGAGCTAAAACCACTGCTTAATCTGCTGTTGTATATGTTGTGTGCCTTGCGATTAGTAGCGTTTGTTTGTTAAATAGATAGGAGACTGTATATAATGTGTTTAGCCTAGGTTGATTCGGTATTGACCAGAGGGTACCTGTTGACGGCACGTTGGGTATATTGGTAATAAAGTTAATAGCGATGGTGTGGAAAGGGGTTGTGTGGACTGGGATAGGCTGTAATTCCTTTGGCGTTTTTCTTCTTGATTTCTGGTATTCTTGATAAGTAGGACAGTATTTGATGTAGCTAGAAACTTTTGCCTGCTTTTGTCTGATGAGGAGGCCTTTGAGCTTATAGGTCATCTTATCTTCCTTAAAGTGGTGTTTGTTGTCGTGGGCAAGTTGTAGTACTTCCTGCTTATAGCTGATTGGGATATAGAGTTGCTGTTATCTTGTTGTTTTTATGTGGTAAAGAAGACTGTGGTTGATAGCTTATGGCGAGACCTTGTTTCTGTGTTGGGCTATGTTAGGAGTGACGTATTTCTTGTTTTTCTTGGCTGCTGCTTGCTGTTGCGATAGAATCCTTTGGTATTTTTTGTCCTGTTGGTATCCTTGTTTAAGCTTGCTTCTGAAATCGTCTGTGATTTTTAGCATGGTGACCCTAGTCCCTTGGTTGATAATTATCTTATCCCTGCGTAGTATGTTGCTGCTGTAATGTCTACTAATTTGTTTTTTGTACTAGTTTTGGCCTTGAAGTGATTGCCCTTAAATGTAGGTAACTGTGATAATGCGTCTAGTATAACGTTAAGTTTGTCTGGGATATAGGTAATATAGAATTTGAATTATAATAAGTAAATTACTGCTACTGCAAGTTTTAGGTTGGTTTTGTTAAGGTTTATTGTTTTAAGCGAAGTGTGTGTTACTATGCCTGCTGTTGCTGTGTGGTCTGTGAGGATATTGACTGGCGAGCTGTTAGACTGGACCATTTTGTAGAGCTTATGGACAGCTTAGATGATTGCTGTGACTTCTGCTTTTGTAGCCCCGTAGGCCTTCTTGGCCTTTGAGGTGGCTCTAGACAGGAAGAGGACAGGATGGACATGCCTGACAGGGATATTGCAGCCAGGGATCTTAGTCCTGTCCTAGTTGATGTCTAGCTGGAAGACGAAAAGGCCGAAGGCACTTTGATAGGTATTGATCTTGAAAAAGAGGGCTTGGTGTGGGTTGTGGTGGAATCTGAAAGCCTGGCGGCAGAGGTTGTCTTGGAGCATGTTGAATGCGGCGTGTTCAGCGTCAGTGCCTTTGAACGTGGCTTTCTGTACCTGTTTTTGCTGGGTAGTTTGGTTAAGGGTGGCTTGAAGTTTTTTTTCTGACCTTATTTTGGCGAGAAGAAGTTTTTTTTTGTTTTGTAGCGGGGCGGATATGACGTTAAACTAGGGAATGCTTTCCCTAAGTTAGCTTGTTATGTCTAAGTAGGTTTTTAGGGCTACTGCTGACGATGGGAACTTGATTTTCTTGAATGCTGTGATATGGTTGTTTGTGTGAGCAATTCTGCTGCTATTAATGACGTGACTGAGGAGTTTGACGCTAGGGTATCCTGTAAATGACTTTGTTGTTGATAGGTGGAGGTGGTTTTTTTTGATAATCTTAAGGATAATCTTGAGATGTTTGGTGTGGTCTTTATCATTGTTGCTAAAGATAACAATATCGTTGATATATACCTTCATAAACTCCTGATACTTATAGAATAGTCGGTCTATATATCTCTGCGCAAACGCAGGCGTATTCTTAAAGCTTATAAGGATGACGTGGGACTTTTTGAGCCCCTTGGGAGAGATAATGACCATTTTGTCTTGGTGGGCTGAATAGATGGGTAGTTGATGGAAAAAACTTGTAGCGTCTAGGACTGTGATTCTAGATTTACTTTGTATAGTGTTAATGATGTTGTCTTGGTCTGGAAGAGGGTATGCGTTGGGTATAGCGACCTTGTTAAGTGGCCTGAGGTCTATAACCGGTTGTGCTTTAGGCTTGCTGTCTACCACGCGATTTACGACGAAAGTTAAGCAAGCGATTGGGGCCGGTTGTCTCATCCAGCTTATCTTTCTGGCCTTGTGAAGTTTATCGTGATAGTCGTCAAGGAAAGCCCTATCTGCGCGCCCTAGGGGGTATGGCTGCACCAGCGTCTTCTGGTTTTGCCATTCTTCCACTAAGTCAACTTGCATTTGGTCCTTGTCTTTCATTGGGACGACACCCCTGTCTTGCTATACGTTAAATTTATCTAGGATTCTGGCATATACCTTTGCCTATCGAGGGCTACCTGCTGTAATAGAGACTCCCTGGCTAGACGTTTGACATGGGATATCTGCCGGTTTTGATACTCCGTAGTCAGGGATTGTGTATGGGTTAGGCCTCTCTGTTGTTGGTTGGGTTCCCGGGGAATTGCTTCTTGCTTGTCTACCTGGTTCAGGGACGCTTGGCGGGTTCCCTGACGGGTCTTGTAGCAGGCATGCTGCATTGGCCTATTTAACGTGGTACACGTCAGCTTGTGCTTCTCTATTGGTAATAGTCCTTAAGTGTTTTTTTGGGTGAATGATAAGGGTGCTAGGGCTGTTGTTTCTTGTAATAAGGCGTTTTGGTGTGTCCTATGATAGTATAGCGTTTGGCATGCTAGGTTTTGTAGAGTGGAAGTGGTATATGTCTTTGGGATTTTGTGGTTCTTTTGTTTGTGGCGATGGGAGGTCGTTAAAGTTAATTGTAAAAAAGACTTTTTGACTTGGCGGTATGGCGACTTGGTGTATAGCTTGGACTTGACGTCTAACTGGTGTTGGCCGTTGTACGATCTGGACTGGCACTGTGAGGTTATGTGTAGATTGGAAGGTAACTTGTGAAAGTGCGAAGTCAATCTTGACTCCGTGTTTGATGTAGAATGGTACGCTTAATAATAGTCTCGGGGCTAAGTGGTCGATAACCTCAGCTTCTACGTAGAAGTGTCTGTCTGTGGGATTGTTAGCTATGGTGCCAGGGATATAGAAATTGAAGGAGACTTTTCCTTTGACTTGGACGCTTGCCCCGACTCTGTTTAGCGTGCGCTGGTGATTATGATCTCACTTTGCGTTCTGCGCAAACGTGGTAATCCAGGCGCGGTCCACGAGGGTTGCTGTGCTCCCTGTGTCAAGGCATACTTCTGTCGTTTGTTTCCCTGGGTCCGATGTGATGCTAAGCCTCATATATGTTGCCACTATTGGGTCGTTAAGGATATCTGGTCGTGGGTTGGCCTCCATAATCAGATGATCTTGGGCTGTGTGATAGATGCCTTTACTGCTTTTGGCGTTTAGCAGTGGGGTAAGGCTTTTTCTGACACTGGGGGCACTACCAGTAGAGGAGTTGTGTGCGTTGGACTTGTTGGTTTGTTTCTTGTGGTGTATGATTTGACGAAGTTTGTTGCTGATTTTGGAGGGTTATTGTTATCTTCTCTGTCCTTGCCTTCGTCTCTGACCTAGTATCCTTGACTTATCAGGTTACTAGCAACCTCCTTGGCGTCTGGGTTGTCCTTGTAGATCATGCTCTCGACCTAGTGAGCGCTAATGCTTGTGCCTATGTCCTTGATGTATAGTTTCTATGGCTGTTGTGTTTGGTGAGGGTAGCGGGGAGGGGGTTGTTGCTGGTCCTGGTTGCTGAATTGTTGCTCTTGGCGTATAGGTTGGTATGGTAGCTGATCCCGTATGCCTGGCGACGGGTATTCTTGGCGTTGGGGTTGGCTGTAATCCTTCTTGAATTCTTGCTGCCCTGGGTATTCTTGCTTTTCTTATGGCCTTGCTTGTTGTCTCTATGGCTGTGTCTTATAGTTACGCGGTTGGTATTTAGCCCTGTTTCTGTAATATGTGCTTTTGTTGTTCTTCTTGCTATTTTTTTTTTGACCTGTTGGGCCTAGGTCTGAAAAGTAGGTTGCTGGCTTTGTTTTTTCTTTGAGTATGTCTTGGAGTGCCTGCTGTTTTTCCTTAGCCTTGACGAGGTACGCGTTAATTGTGTCGTTTTCTTGTGGCTCTGGACATAGTAGGCGTAGACGTGGGTGTAATGTTGATTTGAAATGAATGAGTAGTTGGAGGTTAGTAACGTTTCCCTATGCTCTGGCGTAAGTAAAGGCTGTTGTGGCGAAGGTCCTGATTGGTTTCTTGTCAAGGTTATCCTGGGCTGTGTACGAGTGTGTGTCAAACCAATCTTTAGTGGTACTTGGACGTAAACCAAAGACTTTCTTTAAGGCTATAAACTAGTTATTAAGACTAAGGGTAAGTGTAACTTGCTTAATAGTAGAGAGTTGTTTTTGATATTAGATGATAGCGGCTTTCTATAGAAGTTTAAATAGCTTTTAGTATAAAGTATTTCTTGTAGATTTTGTTGTGGCCTTTGTTGTGACTGACTGTATCTAGAGGTTTATGTTGCGGTAATAGACCTGTTTTTTGTTAAAGAATACCCTTCTTTTAGGGAATTTATTATATAGGGCGTTAGGCTAGAAGATTCTATACTTTGTTAATCTTTATGCCTAAGTGGTTGCTTGTGAGGATGATGTTGTTGTTGCTAGGGTTAGTGTGTTTGACTGTATATTGTGAAGAATATTAGTGAACTTACTGATAAGTTGTGTAAGTGTAGCGTCTAAGGTCTTAGTCTGCTGGACTGTATAGGTTGACCTTGGTGTATCCTGGGGTTCCTTTGTCGTTGCTAGTGGGGGGCTACCTAGGCGGGTGAAGGTCTGGTGATCTTCTGCCTTGTTTGTTGGTTCTTGTGTAAGGTTGGCGCTAGTCAAGGGTGTTAGATGCGGTGAAGACCTTGCCTTGTCCCTTAATGATCTTGACATGCCCCTGGTCGTTGGAAATAGCGGTGGGGCTGAGTCTCCTGGCTAAAAGGGGGTTCAGTGCTGTCCTCGCGGCGGGTTGCTTGCCTCGTGATCCATGGCCGCAATAATAGTCCCAGGCCAGTTGCTTGGGCTACCCTGGTCCTCCGAGATTAAAGACATGTTGCTAACTGCGTCTTTGTCTCTAAGGAGCCTGTCTTGGTGTGTGAGCTGAATAATCTGCCTTGTTGTTTGTAGGTGCCTCTTGATTTCTCTTTTGAGATTCTACTTGGGAGGGTATGACGGTGGGATGTAGGCTTTGTTGTTAAAAAAGGGGATCTTGTATTGTTCGTCGTTAAGGTTAACGCGCTAAGATACCGTAGATAGTTGGGTATAGTTCTGTTGGAAGCTATTTGAGAGACTATAAACTAATAGTTTGTTTGGCTTTTGTTTGATAAAGCGCTGTATATAGCAGATATTTTAGATATGGGCATAGGTTAGTTGTGCCCTGTGGTGTAAGGTTGGTTTAAAAATTTTGCTTTTTGATTTGCTTAGCTAGGTACCTGCTACTACTGTTATAGTAGTAATAGTATAGTTGGCTTGATTGATGAGAGGTGTTTAGGTGTATCTGTGAGGTTCCAGATTTGATTGTAGCACTTCAGTCTCTTAGGTCTTGTTGTTAGTTGTGCTTGATGTTGGTGTTAGTGTAATAGTGCGTAGGGTAAGTTGTTGTATTATTGCTTTTGTTAAGCCGAGGTTTGCTTTTTGGTCGTCTACTTTAACGGGAGACGAGATTTGTATAGCGAATTTGTTTCTTAATAAGAGCTAAGGAATGAAGTAGGAGGTTGTGCTACTACTTGTTACCCTTCTGGTAGGGCAAGTCCTTCAGAGGAGCGGTCAGATCTATTGTGTAGTCTAACAGACCTTGCGGTCGATGTAGTGAACCTGCTTTACCAAAGATAGGATCTAGAAGATGGAGGTGAAAGAAGTTGATTCCCTCAATGACCCTGTGGGAGGTCTACCTTATATAGTGGTAGACCTCCCATGTCTATTGGCAGGGGTAACAAAAGTCTTTAAAGGCTAGTATTTTTTAAAAGATATAAGGTTTAATGCTTAAAATAGTATTATTATTCCTTATTTAAAAACTTATTACTATTTATAAGATTTTAAGGATATAAATAAACTACTAGAAATAGCTTAAGAGTTATATAATCTTTAATATAATTATCTTTAAATAATTATTAAGTAAATATTTAGTTACTTAAAATAAAAATAAAAGATAATTACCTCTTTAGCCTTAAAGTATAGCTTAAATATATAAGTATAAATTATTTATATAATAATAAGCTTATATAACTTTTTATTTTATTATATTAAAAATAAAAAGTATAATAGTAATATAAAAAATTAGCTTAATATAAATAAAGTTAATAAAAAGGCTAATAGGTAGTGTTTAGGTTAAAGTATAAGACAAATTTATAAAAAGATAGCTAAAGTAATATAAGAATAGTAATAAGCATAAAAAAAATAGAAATTACTATAACTAATTACTATAATTTATACCTTTCCCCTTTAAATATCTTCTACTATTTCTTTAATAAAATTAAAGTTATAAGCTTATATAGCTTTATAAGCTATACTAAAAACCTTTTTCTAAGAGGTTAAGTATACCTTAATAAGTAGTTAAAGCTAAAGATAAAGCAGTAAAACCTCTTATAGAGGCTTAAAAGCTTTTATTATTAAGTAACTAAATCCTATAGTTACCTCTAAGTTAAGAATAACTTTATCTTATATTTTTATAGGACTAAGAAAAATCTTCTTTTAAGAGAATAAAGTAAAAGAGCCTTAATGTAACAGCACAACTCCCTTAGCCAGATGGTTGTACGTCACAAGGGCATATAAGCAGTGTTGACAGCAGGGCTTGCACGCGTGCAAGCACTGACGGATCTTTTGGGTCAATTGGGTCAATTGGTTAGGCCGTAGAGTCAAAGGGTCCTTGCGACCGACGTCACTGTCAGCGTCTGTTACAATTGTGCTTGCACGCGTACGGTCAGACTAACAGCTGCTGGACTTGGCATGTGGCAAAGAAAGGCTTGATTGCCGTCACAAGTTCGATTCCCGTAGTTGTCCCTGGCTGTCAAGGCGAGCGCTGGCGAAAGGCGGGGTAGGACTTGTCTCATCGCTAACTCTAACCTTGGGGGTCTGCATTGCCTATGTGTGCCTTGGGGACAAGGCAGCCTAGGAGAGGGTATAGTTGTAACAGCACAACTCCCTTAGCCAGATGGTTGTACGTCACAAGGGCATATAAGCAGTGTTGACAGCAGGGCTTGCACGCGTGCAAGCACTGACGGATCTTTTGGGTCAATTGGGTCAATTGGTTAGGCCGTAGAGTCAAAGGGTCCTTGCGACCGACGTCACTGTCAGCGTCTGTTACACTTAAACTTATATTTATATTAGTAATTTATAGTAATTAGTTATAGTAATTAGCTTATCTCTTTAATTAATTACTTAATAGTTAACTTAAAGTCCTAAGTTAAGTAATAACATTAAACAGTATAAAAAAAACCTTTACTTTATTAACTTATAATAAAGTAATATTAAAAAGTAAATTACTTAAAAAATAATTAATTAATAAAGTCTATTAGTTATAAAATTTTAATTTTACTTATTTCTTTTTTTAGTAGAAATAAGAGATAATTTTTAAAAGCTTATAATCTCTAGAAGTAAAGACCTTCTAATACTTAGTTAAGACTAACTAGAGAAAAGATTCCTCTTTTATAAAAATATCTATAACAGTTAATAGACTTTAACTAGGCTAAAGAAAGCCTACTTTAAAAGTAACTTTAAGGTAAATAAAAGGTTAAACCTTTAAGTAATAAACCTTAATAAAAAGCTAATTAAAAGCTATATACTAATAGTTAGTTATATAGTAATACTCTTAGTAAATAAGATCTTAGTTTTATTAGTGATTTATAATAATCTTTTATAGTAATTATTTACTTTTTTATATTTAGTAATAAATACTTATATTTTTTACTAAATATTAATACTTTTAATAAAAAAAGAACTAACCTTAAAGTTATAATAATCTTTAAAATTAACTAACTTTTCTTCTATTTATTCTTCTAGGCTAAAAAAAAGAATCTTTTCCTAGTTATTATTATTATTGTTATTCTAAATAACTTAATTATTATTATTAACCTAAATAAAAGCTTAGCTTCTAGAAGAAGCCTAATAAAAACTAAGTTATATAGTAATAATTCTTAGATAATTACTTTTTATTTACCTATTTTTAAAGTTAAAAATAAGTATAAAATAAATAAAAAAAAAGTTATTTATGTTATAATAGTAACATTATTAATTACCTTGGCCTCTATATTAGCTTTAACTAAAGTTATATTATTAATATATAGCTAAGACTTCTTAAAAGTAACTAGCTTATGATTTTTCTAGGTAATAAAAAACTTTTTAGCTCTCTTAAGCTCTTTTATTTTCTCTATTATTTCCTTAACACGCTTACAAGCTTTTTTAATATACATATTCTTAAAGTAGCTATTATTAGCCTTTTACTTTATACTAGTACTAAAGCCTAGTAAATAGCCTAGAGAAATATTAGTTAAGTTATTATAATTAATTACTATAAATAAATAGATATAAATAGACCTTATAAAAGCTAAAAGGAAAATATCTTTAATAATAAATAAAAAACTAAATAAAAGTTAAAATACTTTTAGAATAAATAAAATAATTAGTTTTTTATCTCTAAATTAATTTTTTTTTAAAGTTATTATTATTATTATTAAAAAAAAAAAAGTAAAGTTAAAAAAAAAGAAAAAGTAAAAATAGGTTAAAAATAATAAGTAAAATAACTATAAATTACTTTATTTTTTATACTTTCCTTAACTATTAATTATATTTACTTTACTTATATTCTTTTACCTATTTTCTTTTTTTTTTTTAATTTTATTTTTTCTTTTTTAATAATAATAATAATAATAATAATAACTTTTATAAGTTATTTCTTTTTTTATTTTATTTTTCTTAAAAATTATTAACTATTTAGACCTATTATAATACTAGTAGCCTAAGCTTTCTACAAATACCCTTTAAAAAAGGGTACTAAAAAGCCTTTTATAAAAAAAAATAGCACTAAAAAGTCCTCTACTATTAAAGCCCTAATAAAGAAACCCTTAGCTAAAAAGGCTACTAAAAAAACGCCTAAAAAGATTATAGCTACCCCTTTAAAAAAAAGACATTAAAAGGCTAATAGTAAGTACTTACTTAATTACTATAAGTAATTACTATAATACTAATTTACTTTTAACTATTACTTTTTATAAAATCTATAAATATTAGAAGTTAATTAACCTTCTAATAGCAAAAACACTCTTTTAACGTCTTTATAAAAAGATTATATATAATATTTCTTAATAAAATAACCTTTACTTTTAAAAAACAACTATTCTTATACTTTAAGAGGCTACTAAGACTTATTTTATAGCTATATTTAAAGGTATATAATTACTATAATTAATTACTATAATAACTAACTTATATCTTTCTAGTTATCTAATTAGCTATTATTTATACTAAAAAAGTTACTATTATAAAGAAAAATATAAACTATATTAAGTCTATTCTTCTTATTATAAAGCTAATAAGTAAAAACTAATACTATTATTAACCTCCTCTAAAGTCCTTTTAGTCTCTTAAATAAAAGCTATCTAGTTCTAGTTTTGGTTTAAGTAAAGGAAAAAAAAAAACTAGCTTAACTACTACACAAAAGCTTATACTTAAGTAGTACCGCAAAAGGCTTTAGGAAGAGAACTATAGTCTAATAAGGCTTTAGAAAGAGAACTATAGTCTAATAGTTAAGAGAAATACTATAGAAAGAAATAAGAATACTACTTAAAAAATATTTCTATAAGTAGACTAATACTAGGGATTACTATAAAGAATTATTATAAATAAAAAGATTTTACTACTAGTACTTAACTTCCTACCTATAAACCTCTATATAATATACCTTCTTTAACTTATTACTTAGTAATAAATTCTAATACTTTACTCTTAAAACTACTAGTTTCTTTTCTTTTATTATTAATTAGTTTAAAATAACTAAATAAACGTTATAATTAAGATCTTTTTTAAACCTTATAAGGTCTTCTATTACCTTATTAACTTTAGCTTTTTTTTATAATAGTTACTTTTTTTCTTTTTTCTTTTTTTATAGCTTTAACTCTAGTATCTTTTTTTTACTACTAAAGTATTTATTTCTAAGCTCTTATATTAATTTATTAATATAAGTATTAACTTTAGTAGTAGTAAGTCTCTTTTTTAGTAACTTATTATTATTAATAAAGATATACTATTACTAGAATTATCTATTAGATTACTAGTTTTATAAAAATATAAAAGTACTAAGAAATAATATAAATAACTATAATAATATATAAAGAGATTAACTTTCTTGTATATCCCTTAAGTTATTATTATTATTTCTGTTATTTTCCTTATTCTTATTTACTTTAAAGTTAATCTCTTAGCTATATATAACCTTATTAACTAATAATATAGTGCTATTTTTCTTAGTATTTATACCTTATATTTCTTTATATAGATCTAATAGTCTTAACCTTTTTTTAAAAACTTATTTATACTTTAAGTAAATAATTAAGAAGTTTTCTTTTACCTTATTACTATAAAAGACTTTTTTATTATTTTTATTAAATATATTACTTAACTTATAAGTAATAAATATTTAAATAAAAAACCTCTTTTTTTTATTATTATATTTATTTTTTATTTATTTATTAGTTATAAAACTAGTAAACTAGCCTTTAATATTAATTTATACTATAAAATCTTTAAAGACTAGTTTTTTTATAATAGCTTTATTAATATTAAGGTTTTTATTATAATATAAATTAAAAAGCTTTTTTATAAAGTAATAAATAAGCTTTAAAGTTTAAATAATATAAAAGTATATTAATATTTATTAATTAAATAAATCTTTAAAAAAAAATAATATATTACTTAAAGATTTATTATTAACTTTATTATATTCTTTATTATTATTTTTATTATAGACTTTAGTAATATCTTAAGTAACTTTTTTATTAAGCTATTACTTCTTTATTAGCTTTCTTTTTAACTAATATAGTAGGTCCTTTTATTTATTAGTAATAGAGGCTAAAGTAATTAGTTAAATAACAATAAAGCCCTCTATATTAATAAAAAGCCTTTCTTTATTCTATTAGTTACTTATTATAGAGGTATAAGTAATTATAATAATTATTTATAGTAATCTAATAAGAAATAATAATATAGATAGAAGTAAGGGGAAATAAAGCTTATTTAGCCTAAAGAAAAAGGAAAGTAGTAAGGATAATAACCTCTACAGGAATAACAGTAATACATTACCTAATTTAAGCCTTAATAATATAGGAAACTCTACTTAATTTCAACTTGAGGTATTTTTTTACTACAGTACAGCTGTTACCGCACTTATAACGCAGTCATCGATCAGGCTCTTAAGCATGAAAGAAAATTGGGATGAACAAATGGTCCCGGCCGTCGCCCGAGCTCCCTCGCCGGAGCGGGAAAAAACATGGGTTCAGTCATGCCTCAACTTACCTCTGGAAAGTAGAAACTTCACTCTCCATCAACGCTCGACAACTTTTGTGATGCGGGCTCGCTCTTCAGTGACACAATCAGCCCGGTACCGCCTCAGAATGCATTATGGGGCCTCGAAGCCTTGTACAGCGTGTCTTGTCACCAATTGTACTCAGTAATGCCAAATCCGTCCACAAGCCACGGTCTTGCAACGGGAAAGCCAGCGAAGCACAGCAGCTTCCATAACGTCTCGGGGCATCTTTTTGACATCCGGCCGGACTGCGACGAGGTCCGGCGGGCTTGCACAATTTCTGACACATAAACTCACAGCTCCTCCGGGCTTATCACATTGGAAATGCTGCATGATTAGCCTGCTGCTTACATCTCGTACACATTACGGAGATTAACTACCGGAAGGACTATATAAATCAGGCAGTTGGGTCTCCCATTTCTACCGTTTCTCTGGTACCGGTCCGCCCGCTCGTCCACAGGAGCTGGGCTCGATGCAACGCTTTCTCGAAATAGTCGGGTAAATGAATCCCCCCAAACCCCTATATGCAGTTTCCCCTCCCGCCCTTCCGACTCTACACACACACGACAAAAGAAATTACGATATTACCGATAATTCTCGGAGGGCATCTCGTACACATCCGGGACCGGGCCAGAGTTATACGGCCTCCCCGGCGCCGGCCTGTGCTGTAACGGCTGCTGCGGCCTCGGCTGCGACTCGCCCATCTCAACGACCTCGTCGCCGCCCATCTCCGCGGGCATGATCCTCGTTCCGCCGAGCTCCTGTGCGCCGCCCGTCGGCGGCCTGCCGTACCCCGCGCCAAAGCCGTTGGTGGGCGACGCCGTCTGATTCGAGAGCGGGCTGACGCTCTGCGACGGCGGCGAGAGCTGGTGCTTCGGCACAGGCTGTCGCCTCGTGGTGCCCGCTCCCGCAGCCGCGAACCCACCGCCAGACTCCGACATGCCCGCCGGCTCGTGCAGGGGCGAGGGGCCGTTGGGGTCGTAGGCGCGCATATCGTCGAGGTCGGAGCGGCTGGGACGGTTCGCCTTGTGGCGCTTGTAGGCCCACCATCCGATTCCAAGGAGGGCCGCGAGGCCGACAATGCCGACGCCCACACCGATGCCGGCCTTTGCGCCGGTAGACAGGCCGCCCGAGTCGCTGCTGCTCGTGCTCTGCGCGCCGCTGGTCTGGGTGGCTGTGCTGATCTGGCCGGTGGTGGGACCGCTGTCGACCGTGGTGGGCGCCGCGGTGTCGATGGAGGTGGAGGTGACGGTCAAGGTGGACTCGACGGTGATTGTCGCCTGGGCGTTGTTGAACTGGGTGGACGTGAGGACGGAGGTGACGACGGTGTTGGAGGTGGTGGTGAAGACGACGGTGCTGGTGCGGGTGTTGAGGACGGTGGAGACGCCCGCGGCGGAGCCCGTGACGGTGAAGACGACGGTGACGAGCGCGCGCTTCTCCACAAAGGCGTGCCTGCGGAAGTCATTGACGGCCGGGGTGATTTGAGCGGCGGCGACGGCGACGGGGGCGTCGAGCGGGAGGACTTCGAGGCTGCGCTTCGCGAGGACGGTCGACGTGACGTAGTTGGTGACGGTGGCGGTCGCAACGTCGCTGCTGGTCACAGTGGTGGTCTCGAAGCTGGTCGACGTGACGAGGATGGTGGTGGTGATGGTGCGGAGGACGACGGTGGTCGCGGTGGTCGTTCCGCCTCCGCCGCTGCCGCCGACGGTTGTGGTAATCGTGACGGTGGTTGTGGCCTCTTCTTCCGTTGAGGAGCTTGTTGTCGGCGTCGGCGTCGCTGCTGTCGTCGGGGTTGGAGTAGGCGTGACTCCGGTGCCCGCCTGTCGCGGGCGGAGAACGGGCATGGGCCTGCCATCATTATCGACGATGGGGGAGGCTGCTGCGAGGGTGGTGACGGTGCTCCAGAGCAGGGCCGCGAGGCCGGCTGATCCGAGGCGCATTTTTGGCGATGCGGTCGCGCCCTACGAGGCGTAGGGAACCAGAACGACGGCGATGCTTGATGTGTCGACGATGAGGTGAGGTTGTGCGAGAAGAAGGGTTTTTAGTTTGGACAGGGGAGAGGGGAGGAAATTTGGGGGTTCGAGGGAGGATGAAGGATGTGACCCGAGTGATATGACGAGGGTCAAGGACGTGAGAGAGATGTGTGGTATTGTGCCACCGCGGCGAAACACGGCGGAGTGGATCGAGGCTCGTACAGTCGCAGAAACGGGCAACGGTACGAGCAGACGACGAATGGACGACAGAGGGGGAGAGAAGAGGAGGATAACGGTGGGTGAGAAGGTTGGTCAGGATAAGTCAATCACGAGAAACGAGGAAAAGAGGGCTGGCTGACTGGACTGGATTACAGATCTGGGTGCTGTCCATCTCCCTCTCGAATCCATGACCGCTGAACACGACCATGACCATGCAAAAATGCAAAGTACAAGTACACCATCCTGCATACAATAAGACACTATGCAGAATCGGTCGAGCTTAGCGTCCCGGCCGACGGGTGCTAACAGGAAAGCCACTCGTAATAGCGTCTCCAGTTCGAGGTGGCGCGGCAACTGTTTTTTTTTTCTTTTCCCTTTTCTGCAATGGGCTCGCATGGCGTGGATGGGTATCCCCCTCTTCCCTTCGGATCACTCGCTGAACTCCGTCTGCTCCGTCTCTGAAGGGTTTGGCTCCAGTTCTTTTCTCTCTGCATCGTTACCCACAGTCGGAAACTGGAGGAGATGCCGATGGGGCTAGTATAAAAAGGGAACACCTGGAGTAGTGTAATAAATGGCTAGAAAAACAGTGGACGGGAGGGGCGTCGAGGAATTGGACACCCTTTCCAAGAGGCAGACGGCCGAATCCTACCCTTGGTCGCGGGCTTGCGGGATCAAGGGGCCGAAAACAAACAGAAGAAAAGGAAAAAAGCCAATGCTTAACCTAGATGTCCCCGAGTTGGGAAACACAATGACACAACTGTACAAGGGGCAGAAGGGCCAAACGGGACCGAGATGGCAGGTGATGGATGGTAGAGCGCCAACAGGGAGACCCGGCCGACGGTTGCAAATCCCTATTAGAGCAACAGTTCTGCCACTGAACATTGGCCAGGCCTCTCCCCGCCATCCGAACGTTGCCCTGCTGTGGTGGGATGATGTGCGCCGCGTCCTGGGTCCAATGCGGATGATTTGCTTTGCTGGCAGTGCTGGAGGGACACCTGGCAGCCCCCCTACAGCCAATTGTCAATTAGCAATGGCAAATGATGACAAGCGGTGGCCGGGCGCTCGCATCATGGTTTGGCCCGTCTGCCAGATGATTGGGGTTGGTTTGTCCTCTGGGTAGACCCCTGGACCCTTGACCCCGGGATGATAACATGAACCGCAGGCGCGGTGCGCGACCCTCTTCGAGGATCGGGTGAAACTGGAAAGAAAGTTGGCACGCTGGGAAGGGGAAGAAATGTCCGACGATGGCGGAATTCCCTGACCATAGGAGACACACGGGACAATGGGATATCAGGGTGCAAACACGAGGAAAAACGGACCGATCGTCCCCGAGGGGTCTTGTGACTGACGAGTTTCCCCGTTAACTTTGGGCCGCCTGGGCCCCCCTTTCCATCGTGCGGGTGAGAAAAGAGTGGGCAACATACGACGGCTGAATAACAACGCTGTGCGATGGCCGCGTGTTAAAGAAGAAACCATTGTCAAGCTGCGACGAGAGGGAGGCCTCGATCATGGTGCATGATATGCCACTCGAGGTCAGAGTCGCGAACGAGTAACGTGTCGACGGCCCAGGCACTCGAGTTTGCAAAAGCCCTCAATTGACATTCAGCCTGGGCTGAGGAAAGACAAGAGACCCTTGATTCCGTCTGCGCGTCCGCCCAGGCTTGTCCCAACCCGGCGATAGACTTTGCCATCCACGCCGCCGTGGCGCAGGCTATCCCATCCCCGTCAAGCGGAACGCTCGAAAATTATCGGCCAGTAGCGCCCCAAGCTGTGCGTGCTTGTTGTTATCCGAGGTCTCCCTGAGACTAAAGAAGCGGACAAATAGCTCTGGAAGCGCGCACGTTTGGCAGCCGTTCACCGTACCGCGCGAGACTGACACATACTGCACGGCACTCGGGCGTTGCGTCACAGATTAGAAAGAGAAAGAAAAAAAACGGAAAACAAACGCGGTGTGCGAGAGAAACGACCGTGCTCCACGTGCTTTTCTCGGTTGTTGTTCGATGGCCGCCGTCATGCGATCAGCGCGTGTGCAGAATGATATCAGTCGTGGGCAGACACACACATGTAACAGCACACACACACCTGCAAGAACAGGAGGCGGAACGGTGTGGAATACGAGCTGCAAGTTGTCGATTAAGGGAGGTGTGCTAATGCACCGGCTGGCCAGCAAGATGGCTCTTTTTGACGGCGTCATGTTCCCGCAGATCGACGACGTCTGCGATAAGAGAGTCAGGGATTGGGAGGTCCTTTTGGAGTTTCGCGAGGTTGCGAGTGTGCTGCCCTTTGCGGCCAAAGCTTGATTGGCAATTTGCTGCTCACTCAATTCCGTACGCGGGCTGTCTCCAGGCAAGTCTCACATCAACTCCGCTGCACATGAAAATACCGATGTGAAGACTGCAGAAGTCTCGCCGGGACCCTCGGACGCCTACCCATAATTCCCGGAAATTGCCCAGAGACACAGCGTCCACCTGTCGGTGGTCGGTGAGTAACTAATCGAGTTGAGCCACACACCAAAAAAAGACATTAGGCCGGGAGCACAGCCTGTCACCTTCCAACGTCTGTGCTCTTAGCTCAGCCTGTCGCTGCGTCATACGCTGAATGGAGTTCGAGCTTTTGGTTCTGCGGCTTTGCCAGTTGCGTTTTTCTAGGCATTCGCTGTCAAGCCTCAGAGACTGCTTGTGGCCTAGAGCCCGCCAAAGTTGGAGTTGCCTCCATTCCTGCCTCGGCATACTTTTATGTACCTTGAGTCCAGAGTGCGCCTGGGAATTGGACGCGCAGCAGGTCCCGCCTTTTGTCCCGCGGATCGCCGGAACAGGTAAAGATTCTCAGTGAGATATGCCCACCTGGGCTTTCGCCTCAATCATCAACTCCGCATCGTATTTCTCATGACGGCCTTCTATTTATGTTTCAACATTCGCGAGGGCCCCATTCAAACGGAAATATTTCAAGCCCGGGTGCGCAATGACGTGTTATGAATCATGCTCGCTCCCTAGACTTTGGAGAAGCTTGACTCTACCTCGTTATAAATGAGGATCAAATGACTCTTCTCGTGTGCCTAGATCTACTGGGTGCCCTTCGGAAATGCTTCACAAGTTTACATCCTCGTGCAATAGGAGTGAGCCGTGAGTAGTGACGGGAAGAAGTAGTCGCTACATCGCAAAGGCACTGAGAGTTTCCGTTTAGAAACTTGAGTCGACACTAAGGAGCGGTGTGGTTATACTCTGTAGCTATGTTCTCTATTGATGGTAGCCGAATTGATGTAGAATAAGCAGGTAGATGATTAGAAAGCAGCAAAGGCTATTCAGGGATGCATATAGTCAATCAGTCTCTTAACCCGATTGTTCTAATACATCATCTATATGCTCATCAATAGTATAGCATTGTTTGAGTATAGTTGGAGACTATGGACCTCAAAATGCCGATACATCCCGTTGAAACAATCACTGGGGATGACCCACTGAGCAAGGACGACAGGCCTTGACCTACTCAACAAAGGCGTAGAGTACAGGAACCCAAGATAAAAGAGACTATAGCAGGTCACGGAATCTCATCATAAAAGCAATGACTCTGCAATATGATCAGAATGGGATTGACCATCAATCGCTGCCTACGAATGAGCCACTAAGCATACAAAGTGATTAGTCGACAATGAGCTTTAAGAGTACAAGCGATTAGTCATAGCCAAGCTTTAAGCAGTTTACATGAAGATGACCATGGTAACCAAGGACCAAGTAAATGACTAGAGCAAAGAACCCCCTTAATACGGTTCCCATGGCTGTTCAGCAATCAACATGTGGTGTTTCCTTTTTCGTACTGATCAGGCTTGTGAGCTTATAGTCCACCAGCCATTATGCATACAATCAGTTACCGTACCTCTCAAGTCCTTGTATTGATCATCACAGCTGCAACATGTGCAACACTGTTCCAAAGTATTATCCGTCTATACCTATTAGCAGAAACGACAGTCTGCTACCACTGTGTATCTGATGGCTTGATATACCACCCCTCTGCTGGAAGATAACGTCGTTAGGTAGAGGGTTGACGCTAGATACTAATAGACTAACTCTGAGTAATGAAGCAAGGGTCTAATCGATGTGAAAAGGCAGTTAATTCTTGTACGGATAAGCCGAACATTCTCCATTTTATTACGGGTAAGTACACCATGCTTAAGAAGAGAACACACAAATACATACACCCTCATACATTTAAGTATGCGTGTCATACTGTTTCCATTAACAGTGTCTACTTGTGCTTCGCAACGTATAGAAGATATGGGTGTGGGTCCCTGCCTAATCTAGGTATCGCTTACGGCAAATCGGCATGTGTAACGTTTGGACTGTATGTTAGAGAATCGTCAATTTGACTTTTCGCTATCACGCTGCGTACACAAATCATTACATCCCTACCAACAGACTAAGCGGACGGATTTAATCTTTAAAATCCGTCGCTCCGCCATATTGCATTCACAACTAGAAATACAACTTCGTTATAAGATTCGCTTCGCCCTCTTGGAAATATAGGATCATCCAACATTACCTTTCGTTCGAAAATTCGCATCACCAAAGGAACAGTATCCGCTCACAGCGCCTCAAAATGAGTACTACAAATTATACTATTCTTCTTACCGCCGGTGGCGGCAACATTGGCTCACAACTCATTCCTCACCTTTTGAAAGATCCCTCGAACCCTAAGATCATTCTGCCCACGTCCAACTCTGCCAGCCTCCTACGTCGACTGCCGTTCGTCTCCAACGAACAAGTGGTCGTGGAAGAAGGAGACATTCAGGACGCTCGATGGTTCGAGTCTCTCCTCTCGACCCACTCCGTGGACGCTGTATTCGTCTGCTTGACGGGAGAGAAGGAACTCATCACGACGTTCAACATCTTCGACGCCATGTTCAAGACCCCTTCGATCAAACACCTGGTGTACATTTCCGCATGCGGAGACCTCACCCTCGAATCGGCAGTCAACAATGGCCGACTCCTCAACATGTGTGCCGGTCACGTCGCTGTCAAGATCATTGCCGAGGGCAAACTTCGGTACGGAATGCCCAGAGATAGCTTCACCTGGACCATCCTCGGACCTGCCATGTTCACCAGTAACGATCTCCTTTACAAAACATCCCTGCTTGAAAGGGACTTCTACGACGAGCCGGTCGGCTCCAAAGGCGTAGCCAAGGTTGATACCGCCGATATTGCTCTAGGGGCATACAAAGCACTCATGGACCAAGGCCGCAAGTACAACCGCCAGAAGATCATGATTGGCTCCTTGAAGACATACACTGCTACTGAAATTGCCGCGCTTTGGTCCAAGGCTTTGGGCAAGGAGATCAAAGCAGCCGAGAGCGACGCTAAGACCCTCAGCGCCTTTGAGAACGTCTTGGCCAAATATACGAGCCCGGCATGGGGTAGAGACTTGAGACTCCTATACGAGAGTTTTGAGAAAGAGCGTTTTGGCATGACTGAGGAGGACTACGCGTGTCAAGTCGAATTTCTAGGCAAAGAGCCTCATGGCTATGAGCACTTCATTGAGGAGACTGCAAAGAGCTGGTTGAAGTGATTTGTCATGCAAATGCACTGATTGTAAATTAGTTGGATATTTGGCACATTTCGGTGTCTAGGTAGATCTTTCATAGGTCGAGCTCGTGTTTCGATATGGTTCTAATGCTGTTAGTGCTCCGACTTATATCTTGATATGGACTGATCAACTTAGTGATGACAGAAATGCGTCGATATTTCCCACTGAGGCGGTTGGAGTTCCAGTGACAAATGTGTTAGTCAAGTTTAATCAGATCTACTTCATTCCTTGTCCGTGCGAGGACCAATAGCCCAACAAATCACATACCATTCACTTCGTTGGATCAACGAGTATAGTCGAGCTTCTGTCCAAGATCCCTCTCTGATGTTATCTTATTGTAGTTGTCCCGCCGCGATGTCGCAAAACTGCATTTAACCAATCTCCAAACAGTTCTCAAACTTTGTTTGCCGCTAGTTCCACCTCAAATGCGGCTTTCTTTCGAACAACACTCGCAACATTAAAGGCTTTCAACCAGCCCAATCCGCCGCATAAACGACAAGATGACGCCATAGGTGATGACAGTCGACTTTGATACATCTGGAAGTTCTCGTACAATAGCACAGGCGATGTATGAGCTCCGCAAACTCCACCCCCCATTGGCTAGTACTTGGTGGGCAGTTGGCATTTATCGGAAGTAATAGTCCACAAGGCTACACCTTGACCATCATGTCAAGGTCTGGATTTTTCTTCTTCTTTTTGTGTATCAAGAGCTTGTAGTCCGATGATTAGAGCATATGAAACACCGAACAGAGACAGCTCGCGCACAACCGCATCTACATTGATACGACGGGCCGCCGCGAAGGGACAAGCGTGTGGACCGTTCTTCGCGACGCGTGCGCCGACTGGCGCACGCGGGCATTCTGCCTCATGTACCACCTCCACCTCGCACTAAACGGCTTCCAGAACTTCCTCCCCACCGTCATGCAGACACTGTGCTACAGCAGGACGGTCACCGTGGCCCTGACGTGCCCGCCGTACATCTTCGCCGCGCTGGTCGGCATTCTAACCTCGTGGACATCGGGCCGCTGCAACGAACGGACCTGGCACATCTCCGTCATGAAAACCATTGCGGCCGGCGGCTTCATCGTCGCGGTCGCCACGCTGAACGTTGCGGTGCGCCTGATCGGCATCGTCTTCTTCGTGGGGGCCACTTTCGGGATCAAACAGCCTGACTCTGGGCTGGGCATCCAGCACGCTCGGCCAGACGGACAAGAACTTTATGTGTATTGGGCGCATACATGATTTCAGTGGACACGTTGAGGTGTGTCCGATGGATTCCTAGCTTTCTTCTATGGCCATATTCTGACTATGAGCACTGCTGTCATCCAGTGCAACGGATCTATTTGATGGACTATGATTAATGTTGAACAATATCACTTCTAAGCTGTTCGTGTTTAGCTTTTTGCCAAACAAAATCTGTTACACAGTGTATGTCTTGGTGAAATTTGAACTTCGAGTGCATAAAGGTGCTGGCAGGCCTTGATTTAACGATTCAATGCGCATTTTACGAGCTTGTGGCTAGAAGAGGGGAGGTAGCCTTTCACTGTACCATCCGGGAACTTGATGGCATCCCGTCTTATTACACCCGCTCGTCAGCGACGAATCTGCCCCCTCAAACCTTGTGTGATGAACATCTCCATGATCTGATGCCAGTCTATTCAGAATTCATCACGGGTATAGGCCCTTGCGCGTGTGTCCAACTCAGTCTTTTGTGACCACAAAGCAGGTCGCGACATTGCTTCTTGATATGCTCACCAGTCCTTTTCATCTACTCCAAATGCAAGCCTACCATACCCCTCAGATAACAGACTTTCTATTCCATCTTGCCAGCGACATCAACCACATGCTCACGAGGGAAACATCCGACCCCATCAGCAACTCTCCAGCACATCCCACACCAGATCCTCGTGCACGACGTGCGCGCCGACGCTCAGCGGCGCCCCCGTCTTCAGCAGCGCCTCGCACGGCAGCTCCCGCCAGCCAATGTGCACCGTCCGCTTCCAGCCCTCCTCCTCCTTCCACTCCCACCGCTGCGCCGCGACGTCGTCCCCGACGCGCAAGAAGCCCTGGCAGAACCGGCCCAGCCAGACCACCAGCCCGCGCGACCGCGTCGGCTCGTCCTCGAACCGCAGCACGATGCACTCGACGGCGCCGCCCGCCCCGGCGACGGCCACGGGCTCGACGTCCCGCCAGAGCTCCTCGTAGTCCGTCTGCTGCCCCGTCGCCGGGTTCGCCATGCGGCCCTTTTCGAGCGTCAGCCCGTCGGGCTGCTCGTACATGTCGCCCTCGTCCGCGGCGCCCTCGGGCTCCGTCGTGCGCGAGTCGATCCAGTGCTCCCACCGCGAGTGCCGCACCTGGCCGCCGGCGCCGTCGTCGCGCACCGTCGACGACGAGGTCCCCGCGATGCCCCACTCCAGACGCTCAACGCCGTGTGTCGCTGAGGGGGGAAGGGCGGTGTCAGATCCGGGGTTGTTGAGTCAAAGTTTCCCAATGCGTTCGTTCGCCCGAGTGGGACACTCACCTTGCGCGCCGTCGGCCGTCGGCGCCGACTTGAGGATGCGGAGATCGACGAAGCGGCGCTGCGGGGACGTGAGCACAATCGTCGACGTCGGCTCGCTCGCCTCGTCGGGGATCCAGCGGATGTGCTCGCGGAACGAGATGCTGCCCATGGTGGATGGAGTTGCGTGGTACGGTGTTTCCGGGAGTCGGGACGATTGGCTCACAATAAGGTTGCGAGATGGGGTGTGTGTGTGTGTGTGTGAGTGTGTTCCGCACGGGAGTGCGGGGGATGAGGTGTGTTCGCGCGCAACGCCGGGCGCGGGCGTCGATGTCGCGCAGATTGGCCCCACTTTCAGCCGACCAAAGCCTCACGCCGTCACAATCGCCGATCCGATCCGGGGCCGCCACGTGTGTATGCGCTCAACGGCGCCGACCCAACCGCGTCTATTAGTCTATGTGTGTATATGTGTGTATGTTTCTCGGCGGGAGATCTATCGTCTAAGTCTATGTACGCTCCCCTTCTATCCCGTTACCACCGCCCTATCCCACCACGGGTGTGCCGCCGTGCTCGTCCAACTCCCCAGGCAAATCAATCTCACGCGGCCTTCTCCAGCCGATCCACGACCTCGAGAAGCCCTTGGACCTTCTTCTCGCACTCGGCCCTGCTCTTCTCCTGCGCCGCGTACGTGTCGCGGAGGTGGTCGACCATGAAGGGCTTCAGCGGCGTCCTCTTGGCCGTCTTGTAGTCGTACACGACAATATCCTCGAAGCAGCGCGCCGCGGGGCGGCGGTGGCGGTGGGAGACGAGGAGGGCCTCGAGGATGATGTAGTCGGACTCATACGTCGGCTGCGAGACGAGCTTGTGCAGGACCGTGACGTGGTCCGGGTAGGCCATCGGCTAGGGTCATCAGTATCTCGTGATGCAGGCGATGAGGCCGCGGGATGGAGACGGGAGGCCGTTCGGTCTTGTAAAGGATGGAGAGGGGAGTACACTCACAAACTTGTAGTCCGTCTTGATGCTCCTCATGATGAGCCCGACGTCGCGCGGGTACATGAGCGCGTTCCACTGGTCCGCGTGCGCCGGGTCCACCGTCGTGGCGAAGTTGCGGAGCCAGTTGAACCGCGCCGACTCAGCGTACTTGTTGTAGACGACGTTGTTTACGTGACCTGTGACTGTGAGCTGCTGTTCGCGCTGTGCCTGACGAGGTGCGTCGTACCCTGCGTCGTGTTAGTGGGCTTTCCCCGTGCAGTGGTGCAGGATCAACTCACCATTGCGTCCTAAGAAACCCCAAGCAAGTCAGTTCAGCATTCTCATCCCGGCCTCATTGCAGTCTCATCACAACGGGATAACGAACCTGGTCTCCCCACGTCACAGTGTGCCTGTTCAAGCCCCTCCACCCGTGCCCCGTGAGGAAGCCTTCGCGCCCGGCGAGCAGCTCCAACCACTGCCCATCAACGGCCTCCTGCAGCGCCTTCAGCTCCTCCTTCTGCTGGCCCTGCAGACCGAGGCCCGCGCACCGCTTGATGCGCGCCTGCAGCTCGGACAGCCATCGCGGGTTTAACGCGGCGCCGTTGCCGTTGCCGTTGGCAGGGCCCGAAGGCGGCGCGGCGAGACACGGCGCCGAAGTCGTAAACGAGCGCTGGGGGATCCGGGCAGAGGCGCGGGCCAGACGGGCGCCGAGGGCGATTGGGGTGCGCATTGTGGCTTTTGGGGGGTATCTGGAGCGTGTTTAGACAGAGATGCAGGAGAATAAACGGAGAGTCATCGCTAGAAGCCGGGCGTGAAGAATTTTGATAGGGGCCCCGGCAGGGTGGATGTTGGGATAGTGAGGGAATCCGGCTTCCGTCGGCTGCGCGCCAGCAGTGAGTCGGGAAACCCTTGGGCTGCGCGATAGCGGGCGAGGGAGGCTCGTGAGTGGTCCCGGTGAGGAGGGTCGCTGGCCGTTTTGGGGGGGGTTGTGCCCAGTTTAATCCCCTGCGTTATGGCCAGTTGGTTCGATTCGGTAGTTGGCCGCGCCGCCCTTCTCGCTGGGACGGTTTGCCTTTACTACCTAGGTACCGTGTGTACTCATGGAGAGTTATGGGGCGTGGGGGTACTGGCTCGGACTCTCGGTGCTTCGGCTTGGTGAAGGTGCTGTGGCCGGAGACCAAGGTCGGCAAGAGAATTTGTTCACCGTTGCATGTTTTCGAAAGCTTCAGGTTGCTAGAAACGTGGTGCAAAGTCGTCTCGACGAGTCACGGCGCTGGTGGGCTGCCAACTGAACAAACTAGTTTGGTGACCGTTTGATATCCATACATAGGCTCGCAAATCTGATGCTCTTCCACACCGAGCAAGGCTTAGCCTTGAATCTCCCCTTGGTGTAGTTGGTTCATCACGTTCGACTGTAATGGTTTCATTGTCATCGAAAGGTCTCTAGTTCGATTCTGGAAGGGGAGAATTTCTTTTTTCGAGGTTTTTGTCTCCGTACCCTCGAGAGCACTCCCGATCACATAACGGATTCCTCTCGAGTGTTGCGAAATACTTTTGGAAACTGATAAGCTGGTTGGATTCTGCTGCAATGTAGCAGCATATTCGAGTTTATTGCGTGAGGCAGTGCAACTTCATCGCGTTATTGGCACCAATTCTGTGTTTTTGCGGAAAATAACATGACGCGACGTTGAATTTGATTTACGAGATGCACTTGCCAAACTCGCAGGTCCCAGGAATATCATCTTCCACCATGTGTTAATCGCGGTGAAGACCTACGTCACGAGTCGACCTCACGTGCTGAAGATTCCCGCGCCACGCCCGCCCAGCTCAGCCACCGACGAGTTTCCTCAGGGAAGGAAGAAGGAAAAAAAAAAAGCCATGGTACAAAGGTACATGAAAAACAAAACTCAGCCCGTCCCAGAATGCCTGTCCGGTGGAGACGCCGACCGACAGCCCCCGACACCCGTGGCCCAGGACCACACCTGGCAAGCCTGGGAAGGCGCGCGCGCGCGCGGGGACCAGGCGGGAGCTCCGAGCTGCAACGGGAGGCAGTGGTCATAGCTTCTTTTTTCCTCCTTCGTTGCCCTCCTGCCCCACCTTCCCGATCAGGGAGGGGACCACATTTTCCGGACGACAACTGCACTTTGGCTGCACCCACTGACTGCAGCCGCGACGCAGGTCCAGCGCACCAAGAGGACGGCCGCCCTGCGCGCGTCACGTCTTGATGCTTCGACCAGCCGTCGAGATGCAGCTATGCACGCCTGCTTTGAGGCGGCAGACCATGTCCACAAATGGTTCGAGTTGTCCACGAACGATTTGCCAACTTTCCAGGCCACAGGCTTCGACGCTGTCGACCTGGCCGTCGCTGGGAAAAGGGGCTTGGGCGCACGCGTCGGCGAGCCAAAACAAGCACAGCACGGCGTTGAGCTGCTCGACACAGCACCAAGACCCCCGGAAATAGACAACTCCCTATGCTTGGTTAGCCTGATTGATGGTGCTGTCTATCAATACAACTCATAGGAATGTTATAGTCGGACTGTAGCCAAGTTGCCCGCAGTATCGCAGACGACGCCGTGACTTGGGCTTCGCTGGGCTTCGCTAGTCTGGTCTGCCTCTGCGGCTGCTGGGGATTTGGCACGTCGCAGCCCAGAGTTTCTATAGCCACGAATGCAACATCTCTGGATTGGTTGAGACGCCGGAAGATCCTCTCTGTCGACGTGTCAAACACTTGAGAATCGGTTGCGTTGCTTGAAGTTTTGTCAGTTGTAGAGTTGAGGCGCATGGAAGACCAACACCACGTGACACGTAGCCTTCCCTCCATTTCCAGTTGCCGCGGTTCGCATAATGCGCATTCGTCGACGGGTTTCTTGTTGTCAAGACTTTAGGCACCTCGAATTCCAATAGACCATCATCTCAACGATGATTGACAACAAATTTGTTGACTCCAGGTCCGTTTCAGGTTGTTGGCGACATGCCGGTAGGCACGAGTCGCGAGGCGGTGACGAGCACACGTGTTCTCCTCCACCTTGGGCACACATGCGTCATACTTCAAGTGGCAGCGACGAAGCAAACGACGACCAGGATGCACGAAAAAAGAGGACGAACATGGATCGAGAGGCTTCAGAAACCGGTTGCACATGTTTTTATGGCCATAAACGCGTAAGAGACGGTGGCAGTCGCTACTAGGCGAAGACGCTGGTCAAATGTGAATAGCTTCCATCGCGACTCCTCTTCCGGGAGCTTGCGTCGATGCTGGCAGCCTCGTATTGGCCTCAAAGCGTCCAAAAAAAGACGGAAATCAATCAAGACCATGCGAAAAAGAACGTGCAAGAGGCCACGAAAGAGGCTGAGCAACGGCGTGGTCGTGGGCACGTGGAAGAGACGATGCACTGGTTTTCACCGGTCGCGTGGCGCGATCGCGATGGGTCAAGGGGCGATACTCGGTGTAAGTCAAATCGGGCAGGGAAAATGGGAGAAATCCAACAAAAATACCCCCGACCAGATTGTCGACCTAGACGATGGAATCGCGTGTTTCCCAGATGCAGCGACGGGTGTTGGTGGTGATTGCGATGGAGGTGGTGCAACATGTGCGGATAGCTTCAATTTGGACGAAGCGCGACCGAATCACGACGGACCGGTCGGTGCCCCGGAGCGCAGTGCGCGATATCCGGGCCACAACGCGCGATAAACAAACGAAAAACAGCATCATACGATGGAGAAAAATTCGAGCAACACAATGATGCGACCGGGCTGAGATGAAACCGGAAGTGCGAGGGAAGAAGCCGGATGCGACTGGTGGTATCCGTGGCCGACGAGATGGGCGACGATGCGCAAAAATCGGCAACTGGGCGGGCGAAAGGTGTTGAGGGGCGAGGCAAGTTGGGGCCGGGTCGGAGGGCAGTGGATCGGCGGGTGCAGGGCTCGAAAACGTGGCAGTTGCGAGGGCTGAGTCATTTAATTGTAATGGAGGGTGAGCGAACGGCATCGAGAGGGAAAAGAAGAGAAGGGGAAGAGGAGAGGGACGAGGAGACGAGAGGGCGGTTGAGGTGGGCGATGAGGATGAGTTTGGTGGGATGGCGCCGTGTGCCGGATCAGAGAAAGCAGGAGGAGCGGGTGAGAGAGAGAGGAACCCCGAACACTGGCAGGCCAGGAAGGACCACGGCGACGGCGATGGGCTCCTGCTCAACTTCCCTACCAACACGATAATTCCGGCCAATCAGAAAAATCGGATGAGAGGGAAAGCATGACAATGAAAAATGCGACAGAGGGAAATGCACAAAGGTACAAGTGGCATGTATCTTCTGAACTGTGGCAGAAACATGGCAGTTGTGATGGGAAAACGGGAAAAAGGGACGATGACGGGGGTGGAAAGCGACGGGGGAGAGGAGGAGAGGAGAGGAAGAAGGTGAGCAGTACACGCTAGTGGGCACGGAAGGAAAGGAAGGAGGGGCCTAGGAGGGCGGCGGCGACATGGCGGCGCCTGCACTGACGGGATGCATGCACTGATACTGATCTTGGGTTGATCTGAACGAGACGGCCGGCGCGAGGAATCTCTCTATCTGGTCGGGGTGGGTGTGTTTGCCTTTGTTTGGTGGGCTCACTGGGCCTTCGGACCCAGGGGGCTCGACATGAAGTTCACACTACATTAGAGAAGGCGGCAGTGGCCTGTCCGGGGTCATCTCACACACATTCTCTCATGCTCTCGCGAACTCACCAAGGTGGATGGGGGCGAGCTAGCCGGTGGAAAGCCCCAGAGGCCAGAGTAGGGATAGGGCCGTGGAAGGGCACCAGAACAATAGATCCCGGCGCGTCCAAGGCAGATGACTGGCCCCGGGGAGCTCTGCTCAAGGTTGCAGCGTGGGATGGTGAGGTGTTCGAACCGCTTGCAGGGGGCAACAAGGGGACCGGCCCTGGGAGTCCAGGGTGTGACAGCAGACCGACTCCAGAGACGACAGAAGCTTCAGAAGCTTCATGCATTGCCATTGCCCAGAGCTTGGGGCGTGGACGGCAGAGCTGGGCCGGAGGGGAGTGGGAGTCCGGTCTGATGAGGAGCTCAGCTGCGAGGGGATCTGCCGTTTGTTGGCACCTCGCTGTACACCACCACATCCTCCATCACATCTGGGGTATTTTGGTCGCCACATGACAGGTGGCTGACCAGGAGTGACGGAATGCTAGGCAGAGATCACGTTCGCGCGTGTTGGAGAGACTGGACAGAAACAGATACTTCGAGACCGGCAGGTAAAGGTTATATCACGACAGGACTCGGCCCTGATCGAGGGCGGTCGTCACGCAGAGGAGCTGGCGGCCGTGCTGGATCTGGCACCGGGCGATGGATCATGGTTTCTGAGGAACACGGCCGCGCAGAGCGCACACGTCCAAAATAGAGACGCACGTTTGTTTGTCACCGGGCCCGGCGCTAATCGCCGATATAGGTTGAAGCAGGTGAACGGTGGACAAATGAAATGTGACGGCCGAGAAGGAGAGGAGAGGAGAGGATGTGAAGATGTGTGTGGTGAAGAGGGGACGAGGGCGAGGGCGAGGGCGGAGGTGAGGTCGACAGTGAGGAGGGTGCGTCGAGCCAGCGGAGGCGCGGAAGCTGGGGCTCTGCCGTCTGTCCTGACTGTCTGTCCCCTCGCTCCTGCCTCGCCATGCACCTGCTGCATCTGCATCTGCCATGCCACCTTAGTTTAGCTACCCGACTCGACGAGACCTTGCTAGACCCAACGGGAATCGGGACGGTGACATCTAAAACTGGTCTGGGCTGTCATGGTTACGCCTCGGCTGGTGTGGGAAAATATTGAGAAAATGCGGGAAAGAGGAAAAGAGACGGGGGGAAGGTGCGAGGGTGTGTGGGAGGCTCGAGGTGGGCGAGAGGGAAGGAGGTGGTGGAAGGAGAGGGGAGGGGCGCCCGTCCTCGTGGTTCACTGTCCAGCGCCCATCACCCCCCCAAATCCCCAAATGGCACCCGCACCAGGACAGCACCCGAGAAAAAAAAAAGAGGCAGACCCAACCCGCCCGGGGCCAAGGGCCAAAAGTTACTGATTGCGCACCGCGCCCAACGGCCCCCGCCCATTTATAAAAACATGCCCCGTCCCCTCCACGCACGCGCTCCCTCCCCTTCTCGTTCCGGATCCCTTCTTCTCTTGTCTCTCTCAACAACCAACAACGCGTCGCTACTTTACCTCTTCAACTCGTCTCTCCATCGACTTCAATCGCCCTTTCGATTGCATCCGCTTAAGTGCACAACTTTCCAACACCTAACCCGATCCCACCCCACCCAAAACAACACAATGCCTCCCAAGAAGACCGAGGGCGCTGCCGCCGCTCCCGCTACCAAGTCCAAGCCCACCCACGCCAGCTACCAGGTTCGTACTCCAATCGCCCGGGTTTTTTGCATGCCGTGTTCTTTGCTAACGACTTATAGGACATGATCACCGATGCCATTGTTGCTGTATGTTTTGCCGCTCCTCTGCCTCCGGCGCAAAGGGTGACGCGATCCGGAGGCCTGCAGGTCACCTGCCTGGCGTCTTAGTGCCTTGTGCCTCGCCCATGGCTTCTGCACCTGCGGTCCCTCCCGATCGCTCCACCGCCCTCCGCCATTGCCCTTCAAAGGCATGTTACTGACGCGTATCCCCTTGTAGCTCAAGGACCGCAATGGATCTTCCCGTCAGTCTCTGAAGAAGTACGTCAAGGCCAACAACCAGATCAACACCGTCAGCGACAACATGTTCGACTCGCTATTCAACAAGGCCCTCCGCGCCGGTGTTGAGAAGGGTGTCTTTGAGCAGCCCAAGGGTATGTCGCCTCGCCGCCTATCGTTTATGTCATGATATTAACTGTCACAGGCCCCTCCGGTGGCACCAAGCTGGCCAAGAAGGCCCCTAAGCCCGCCGAGAAGAAGGAGAAGAAGCCCGCTGAGAAGAAGGCCCCCGCCAAGAAGGAGGCTAAGGAGCCCAAGGAGAAGAAGGCCGCTGCTCCCAAGAAGGCTGCCGCCAAGAAGGAGACCAAGGAGCCTAAGGAGAAGAAGGCTGCCGCTCCCAAGAAGGCCGCTGCCCCCAAGAAGGCTGCCGCTGAGAAGAAGGAGAAGAAGCCCGCCGCCAAGAAGGCCGCTGCTGTATGTCCTGACCGTCGCCACCTAGATGCGCTTCGTTCACTAACACACTCAACAGGAGAAGCCCGCCAAGGAGGAGAAGCCTGCTGTTCTCAGCAAGATCAAGACGGGTCGTGTCACCAAGACTGAGAAGAAGGCCCCTGCCGCCAAGAAGGAGACCAAGGAGCCCAAGGAGAAGAAGGCTGCCGCCCCAAGAAGGCCGCTGCCCCTAAGAAGGCGGCGCCCAAGAAGACGGCCGCCGAGAAGAAGGAGGCCAAGGCTGAGGCTCCCGCCGCCGCCGCATAAACGGCATCCGTCCATGCAACCAACCGTTACGATGATGCAATGTCGGATTTGCTCGGCTTTCACACAGCAAATGTTTGGTGTCACGAATCTTCTCCAACGGCGTTCACGGGAGTCTCGATTATTTACTGGGAAAGGGCAAAGGGCCGGGATGGTTGGTGGGAAACCAACCGGGGAGGGAAAACGCGACGCGTTTCTGTCTTGAGTGTTTTGTTAACTTGCTGCTATTGCGATATATGTGCGTGCGTGTCCCGGGTTTCGGGGCTGAGAGAATGGGACGGGTCGGGTCGAGTTGATATTGGGCTTGTCTTTTGAGGTTTCCGCGTCGTGCGCGCGCCCCTTGTTTGCGTCTGACTTGTGTTCCGCCACGACGTTTCGTGGCGGCGTCTCGTCTTTTGCCGCGACATGGACTCTTCCGACTACTGTAACTATAGCTCGCGCGATATACCAATGATGGGAGCCTTTTCACTGTTCACACCGGTCTTACTATGTTGCAATGCGTGATGTTGGAGCCGTGATGATGGGACTAGAATCGCAATGGGCGGGAGCCACTGAAGAATGGGTGGACTGGTTCAGGGGCATGGATCGCAAAGTCGCGTGTTTGATTACACGCAACGGTCCCAGGAAATGACTTGAAAGACGACATCTCGTTTGACGCTCACCGAGGGCCCGAGCAAGCACGCACCGGCTGGGGAAATGAGTCAAAATAATGAGGTATCCAAAGCAAAAGGGGTGGAAAGGGAAAGGGATGGTTACGAAAGGTGGCCCACGGCCTGCGACGCCTCCGGAGGGGAGTTGGAGAGTCTCGGGGTGGGGTCGAGACGCGGTTCGCTTTTTCCTTTTGTTTACATCTTGGCCAACCCCCCCCCCTCCGGGCGGCGGACGGGCGGGCGGGCGGTCGGTGGTCTTTAGCGCTGTATGCTGCTGCTGCTGCTGTCGAAAAGCGCTGCAGGAGAGTGGAAAAGAGAGGCCTGAGCTGCTGGCCTGCACCGCCGGCCGGTGCTGAGGGACCATCACGTGGTTCCCCGCGGGGGGGCGTCTTGTCTCGCTCCCTGACACGCTGGAACCCGATTCCCTCTCTCTCTCCGTGGCGTCGGAAGAGAATTGTCCCAAGCTTTCGTGTTTTTATGCTTTACGAGTCGACGGAAATGGGGCTTATGGTTAACGCCTGGCTGCTGCGTCTGGGCCGCGGGCGACGATCACCCCCTTCTGGCGTTTATGTCGCTCGTCTGGGGGAGGACCGACCTGGGGTGACATGACTTGCGCCGAGACTGAATGCCCGCTGGTCGACGTTATGGGACGGGCGGTGTATAGCATCGCTCCATGGGCGGCCGGAGTCGAGTGCGCTGCTTGGATGGGCGGACGAGGGGAGGGCACAGGCCGCTGTGCAGCTCGGTGTGCAACTTACCAAGACTCTGGAAACTTGAGGGGTTCGCCGTGGGTCTGGCAGGTCTGGGCGTTGAAGAAGAAAGAGTCTGGCGATCCGAAGGGCATACTTTCCTGTCGAGTGTGATTTTCATGGATGAGCTGCGCCGGCTGCTTGTAATTATACACTGCGTGTTCGCGCGAAGCAGAGCAGCTGACGCAAATGTACTGTAGACTGGGCTGGAGTTGGGGGGGGGGGGTCGTCCGTCAACGCTGCGGGTGCGGTGTCGCGACTGGCCAAGGGAACGTTGGTAGACACGTGAACGAGAACGGCGCCACACCGCACCGCATTCGAATATGTTGTTCCCCATCCGCACTGATCATCTGGACGACGCCTCACGAAAGTTGATATTTGGGCGTCTCACAGTTGGCTTCGGTCATGTATAGTGTGTCTACATTTGCGAATGGAGTCGTTTCGAGGACTGGCTCGACGACCTAGGCTACGCTGCGCACTACGTAGGTCCCTTTCGCGAGGGACTCTGACAAGGCAAGCGAAGACTTATGCCATGGGTCTAGGAATACGTCATGTTCCAACCGACTCGCAAGACGCTCAATCTACCTACGGCCGCCGATGATCGCCTCTCAGCTGCTACTTGCCGTTCGGTTCTGGACCGATGAGAGCGTGGCGTGGCGGTGCGGTGCGGGGGGACGCTTGGAAGGCGATGAGGACGAGGGGTAGAGGAGGAGGAAGAGGCAGAGGTCATGGGCCGGTGTAACGGTGTCATATGTTGAGCTCGCGGCTTGAGAAGTGCGCAAGTTGCAGACGTTTGCCCGCGGCTCTTCTGCCCTTTCCCCTCTCCAAGCCAGTTTGGTCCGTTGCACACTAGGTAGCAGCATCCGTCGTCGTGCACGCACAGGCGCACCCAAGACGCCTCGGTGCGGTGCAGGACCTGACGTGCAAGGAGTGACGTGGATAGCTAGCCCCGAGCTTGCTTCCCATTGGTGTTCCTGAAACAAACCTTGATCGTTTGAGGGTGCGATGTGAAGACATGCCATTTCATCGTCCGCCGGCCGTAGTGTTCGCCTTGTACCGGTACTTGGCTGCGCGTGAGAGACACTGGCTCGACGAACGAGATGAGATGCGGAGGTGTAAGCGTCCAGAAGACGGTCAACGCAGAAGATGGCATATGGGGTTTGGGATGGAGGACAATCCCATGACATGGTTCCAGACTTGTCCTGTCCATTATTGTTGCTGCTGCTGGCGCGCCAGCCCTCTCCCTCACCCACTCGCCTTGGCAGCTTTTGGAGAGTCGTCCGTGTCCCGAGATCCCTGTTGTCAATCCGGAACGGCTTGGGCGGCAGGTGCAAGGGACAACCGTACAATTGGGGGCGAAAGGCGATGGATCAAAGATGGAGTGGTGAGGGAAACGGAGGGGTCCTGAGCGTCTACGAGGATCTCAAGGCCTCAAAAGTGCTGGGGCGAGGCGGTTTGAGAGCACCAAGGTGAGGCGAGATGAAGAGGAGAATGGTGGCTGAAGAAGCGGAGGAGAAGGAGACGAGTGAGTGGTGGGAGAGAGTAAGTGAGCGAGCGAGCGAGTTTGCTGTTGAGGGGAACCGTCTTCTGCGCCTCGTTCCAAAGTGAGATTGAATCGAAAGGTGAGAAACACAGGGCGTCATGAGGCAGAGCTTCCCTACCTGCTGTGGCTCCATGAGCAGTCCCTGGCTGGCCTGCCCGTGTACCGCAGTACAGGGCGCTGGTCAGGGCTGGCTCGTGCGCGCCTTCCCGCTCGTTTCGGGGTATGTGGGGGAGGAGCAGGATGAGGGAAGGGACCGCCGGTGCGCCAGTCGAGGGGAGGAAGGTACCGGGTACATTGCACGAGTGTCTCCTTCTTCCTCCCCCCCCCTCTCCTTCCTTTCCTCATGCTAAGGTAGGTAGGTAGGTAGTCGCCCGTCAGTTGTGAGCAGCTTCCGTTTGTGAAGTCATGCGCGTGCCTTTCTAACTCTGCTCTGCCTCTGTCCTTCCTGGCGTACTACCTAGGCAATGCACCATGGTATCGAAAATGCGTCCCGTCTGGATCTGGACCTGCAAAGCTGAAGCTGGATCTGGAACAGGGAATCCGAGGGCGGAAACTGCAACGAGGCAAATGCCAGGAGGCAGGCCTTGGACTTGGCCCCCCACCGCCAGGTTCCATCGGGGGGTCCCATCAAAAGTGTCGTCAATCACCACACACACAGCACAACCCAGAAACCAGCATCAGTCCCTCCCACCACCACCCCGCGGCAGCTCCCACCAGCACAGCACGGCACAGCACAGCACCCACGCCGCCTCGCAGGGCATGCGATAAGCAGAGGCAGACAGACAGCTCCTCCCCCTGCCCGCTCGCCTCATCCCGTATCAGATGTAGTGTACATATCACATCGCATCGTGTCGTGTCGCACCGCACTGACCGTCGTCCCCTCCTCTTCCTCTCCCCCCCCCGGTCCGTCAACCTCGACCAGAACTGCCTGACGTCTTGTTTCTGTCCAATCTCATCTCGTCACCCTCCGACTGGCCGCCGCCGCCAACCTGATCGCGGACTACTCACTCGCATCCAATCCCTTCTAACCCAACATCCACCGCCAGCCCAGCACTGCCACTATACCAGCACACCACCACATCCACATCCACTGCCTTTACCGTTTACTGCTTCTATCATCACCGCTACAATACAATACCATACCGTACCAGCCGTACGGACCATCTTCTAGGCGCCCAGGACCGCTTCAAGCCCCCGACAGCTTTTCGAATTGGGCACGTTGCTGTCCTCGTCCTCGTCCTCTCGCCCGCCGCTCAAGCGCCCTTGGTAAGCAGCAAACATGGCCCCCATTTTCCCTATTAGGCCACCCGTCATCCCGACCCCAAAATCCCTCTGCAAGCCGCGTCCCTTGCGACTGATGTGCGTCCCAACCGATTGTTCCGGCCGACGAGACTGACCTTCACCCGCAGTACCCGTACCCATAACCAATACTCGCTACCCCTGCCCCTCGATCTGCCAACCCAGCGATCCGACTCAGTCCGCCTACCCAGCCTTTCTCCCACCATTCGATCCTCTGGCGACTTTAACAGCCTCGACCGTTGAAACATCGTCGTCGCTGTCGTCGTACCTCGCGTCGATAGCGTCATCCGGCGATTACGACACGCGTCCACGCCTCTCCCGACGGGACATGACCATGGCGGCTGCCTAACTCTTTCTTCGACAACCCTGCACTACGAGATTGAATAAAAAAAACCCCCGCCTAACTCAAGCCTGTGCCATTGCCCGCCGCAACCATGGCGTCCGAACACAACCCCTTTCGCAAGAAGTCCGCTTCCACTTCCTTGTCGTCCTCGACGACCCAGCCCGTGACGACCTCGGCCTTCCTCGAGTCCATCACATCCGGCATCTCCCGGCAGAATGTCCCTCCGCCCCCGGAGCCGCGGCCAGTGAAGCAAAAAGTCGTCAAGAAGGTCAGGGTGTTGTCGCCGCCGCCCTCGTCCCCTTCCTCTCCCGAGTCCGTACATAGCAGAGGCTTCGGGCGCCAAGACGACAGTAGCGACGACGATTCACAGGACGACGACGACCAATTTTCGAAGAGGTTTCCCGAGCTCCCTGGAGGCCTGCCCGAAGCAGCGCCGCTTCGTATTGCCAACGCAAGCGGCACCCCCGATAACCCCTTTGGCAAAACGTTGCAGGATTTGGAGGGCCTGACGGAGAGGAAACCTTCGCCGGGCGCAGCCGGCAAGTCCATGGATGTCAATGCATTCAAGATGCTGCTACTCACCGGTCAGGCTGGTGCCGGAACACCGCCTCCGCAAAGGCCACAGTCACAATCGCAGCAAGACAAGGTCATAGGCTTGCCGAACGATGCATCTTATGCTGCTCCCGAGCTAGACACGCCCCGGACATCACAGGAAATCGCAGACGACCGCGCAGAGGATCAGCGCTCTCTGCTAACATCACCGACGGCCGCGAAGAAGAAGCCCCCTCCGCCAAGCTCAAGGCATGGCAGGAAGATCAGCGTTCAAACACCACAACGTCCGCACATCTCTTCCGAGACAGCGTCGCCTATATCGCCGTCCGATGTGAACAAGCCACTCCCGCCAGCTCCCAGCGGCCATGGCATGAATGACGTGGAGGATGTATTCGCCCGAGAGGCCGCGGGCAAGGTGCCGGAGCAGGACTCCCCCACTCCAAACACGACGCCTACCCCGGCTCTTCCGGGGAGTGGAAAAAAGCCGACGCCTGCCCCTCCACCACGGCGGGGCCACGCACGGAGCCAATCCCTAACAGCCTCTGCCGGAGTGAACGCTCCGAGCACGGCGAATTACGAGGCCGACACGCCGCCTCGGTCATCGCTGGAGTCCCAGCGATCGCGGTCAGAGAGCTTTCGGGGCATCAATGCCCCGGCCCCGCCGCCTCCCCGGCGTCCGCACGCTTCGCACCGGCAGTCTTTCCAGCTAGCATCGCCATCCAATGCATTTTTCAATGGCGCCAGTCCGGCTCTGTCTGATGTCGAAAACCCTCTACATGCTGGGGGAAGCACCCCTCCCAAGATTTCCCCTCCACCACCCCCACCGGCGCGTAACACATCCACGCGTCGGCCTCCAAGCCTGAGAAGCATCGAAGCGCCCAGTAGAAAGCTCAGCGGCGGCAAGGAGAACGGCGCCCCTCCACCGCCGCCTCCACGGCAGAGAGGCAGCAGCCGCGGGAGCATGGACGGATACGGGACGAGAAGAACAAGTATCGACAGTACCAGGGCCATGGGTAGCAACGTACCAGAGGAGCCTGCGGCCGAGGACAATGCACAGGACTACGCCGCAGCGGATGCCGGGAAGGCGGCGGACATTCTCGCCGACTTGGACGCACTGCAGAGAGAGGTGGATGCACTCAGGGCAGCACAGGGTAAATAGGCGAACAGCGAAGGCGCGATGTAGATTGATGGTCTGGGTATAGAACTGGCCGACGAGCCACTTGCCATGCCCTCGAGGGGCTGCTGGATTATGTTAAACAGGCGCTTGTACATTGACGCACGTACTGGGATGCGACATGAAGTAATGCAATGGTTATGAGTTGATATTTTCATGCTGCGCCGGGCTGCTTTGTCCACTGCCGGGATGATCAGGTGTCTGAAGTTCTTTGTCTTGTTGGTGCACGCCGAATAGGTTGGAGATGAGATGAAAGTGACGCAGAACGGTGAGTGACTCGGGGAGAAAGCCCGAAAAGGTTGACGGAGCGTGATGGGGGGCTGCCGATGACATCTCAGAGGACGGGGTGCCAGCTCGCAGGCGGAGTGATGACCCGATGAGGTATTCTGACGGAGGTCGCATAATATCGCTTCTTTCCCCACGACGGGATACACGAATACCATATTTTTTCTGTTATTCTTCTATGGCACCTTGAGTCTCTCCCAACCAACTTGCTGGCCCGCGGCGGCCTTGTGGATGGTAATATACATTCCCGACGGGCGGCGAATGATTGGTCCTGGCAGCGGTCGAGTTCAGGGATGTCAGGTGTGGTTGGTAGGTGCTAGACAGCCTCGTAGGGACAAAGTAAACCACCGCAAGAGAAGGAAGCATAAAAGTACACGCGGGTCCTAGGTTTTGTTGTCGAAGGTTGTGTGAAGCAAACGCCTGAGATGCATTGCGGTTTGTGCGCGCCGCACGCCCGCGGAGGTGTCCAAAGTTTTGCGCAGGTGGGAAAATGGAAAGCTTGCCTGGCACATTGTTTCGAGGGCCACGAAAACTATCTGATCGACGATGGGAGGTGTCTTGGCTGCCTGCGTTTGTGCCGCTGGTGTTGCCTATCGAGGTATGCGTAGGGTTGAGGCATAAGAGAGGTAGGGCTGGACTCTTGGGGAAGAGCGCAAACGGTATTCCGCAGAGTGCCTAAGGCGATGAATGGGAGTCACGAGAAAAGGGTGACGGCCGGCCGATGTCCGCGGGAGTTGAAGGTTTGCTGTGTTAGACACGGATGTGGATGAAGGATAGCAGTGCATGGATGGAGAGGCGACTTGCTTGATTCAAGGCTGCAGTACAACACCTTGACATGGCTATTGAGGCTATCGCAAAATGCTGTCCAAGAAAACTCGTCCCATTCTAGACGGCCTTCTCTGAAAAGGGAAGGTCCCGTTGGCCTTGTCACAATAGCCTTTCTTTAGAGGTGGACGTGATTGGCCGGCGGCTGTGTACTATTTAGCAGCATCCGAGCGTCATAACAGCCGCTACATGGTAAAAGCGGATAGCAGCAACTGGGGATCAGTGATGCCGAATGAAACCCGGCCATGAGACACGCCAACAAGCACCAGGATAAGCTTGGCACAAGTGCCGCGAACACGAGCGGCAGCTGTTAGAGTTCTCAAGCTCTCCGGGCCTCCGGTATATGCAGCGTCGCCCACAAAGGGACGAACCACATGGCCGTATGCAGTAGAGGTTTCCACAACCTCGGTGCCGTCAACACAATCCGTCATCCCGCCATGAAAGCCACCGAAGAGGCATTCGACGGGCCCCTCCGCTTCACACCATCACAAGAGCGACCGGATCCCAGAGCATTGGATCTCGACATTAGGATCTCCCCAGACCCGGCCCCGATATGAGCCTAATCGAGCTCTTGATACACATTTCGCAAGCTTCTCTAGGTATACTCGCCGGAAGCTTTTGGCTTTGGAGTCTGTATCATCAATCCTTGTCCTTTCTTTAATTTATATTTCTTTATACTTCCTTTTAAATAGCTGCGGGATTCTATCTTCTGTATCAATGGTAAACACTGCGCTATACTACACTCGTGTCTGTAAATCATCACTTAAACATATTCATTATTGAGGCCAACTGTCTTCTCCCACCGCTTAAAGACATCATATAACAATATCGTCACAATGTCCTCCGTCATCAGCACCCCGAACCCCCTCCCCATGGGGCCCGAGGTCACCAAGAAACCCAATAACCTCACGGCCACCCCGTCGGCCAGGCACGCCGCCGCCGCCGCTGTCGCCAACAAGCAGCAGCAGCAGCAGCCCCTCAACGCCGCGGGCGACAAGGCGAACCTCGTCGAGTTCTGGCGCAGACCGGAGGCAGGCAACATCTACCGCCACGCCGAGCACTTGACTCTTCCAGTGACCCCCTGCCTCGTCGAGCACGCGCAGCTGTGCCAGGCCGTGAGCGCCGCCAAGGCGCCCCTCAAGGTCATGGACATGGCGTGCGGCACGGGCGTCGTGTCGTCGTACATCCAGAAGATGATGCGCGAGCTGCCGCCTCACGAAAGGGAGAAGCTCAAGTTGACGTCCGCAGACTCGAGCGAGGCGCAGCTCGGCGTCGTGAAGGACAAGATGGCGAGGGAGAAGTGGGTTGGATGTGAGGTCAAGCAGACTGACATCATGGTAAACAGTTTCCTTCTCTTGTGACGTCCATGTGTGCTTTTGAGGAAGGGGTGAAGTAACTGACAGTGGGGAATTAGGACATGGTGTATCCGTCGGATCATTTTGACATTGTCATCGTCGCCATGGCGCTGATGCTCATTTCTGACCCGTACACATCGCTTCGAGGTAACGTAGTCTTGCACCTCCCTCCTCCGCGAATTTGTACATGTTTGCTAACCAGCGCCAGAGTGCTACCGTGTCACGAAACCGGGCGGCACACTGGCCACGTCAACCTGGATCACGGAAGGCTGGGTCCCCGACACCCGCGACGCCGTGGCGCACCTCGCCCTGCCCGGCGAGCCGCCCGTCGCGTGGCCGCAGTCGTCCATCGAGCTGACATCGCTCTGGGGCCCGGGGTCGTGGGAGTCGCCCTCGTTCGGGAAGTCCATGTTCAGGGCAGCCGGTTTCGTCGACGTCGAGACCGAGGTCGTGACCAAGTGGATATCCTTCACTAGCGTCGATGAGTGGTGCACCGTGTTCCAAGCCTTCATGTACGGCATCACGGACCGGTTCTGGACGCCAGCGCAGAGGGAGGGACTGAGGGGCGAGCTGATGCCGGCGTTGAGGAAGTACATGGAGGACAAGTACCAGGGGCAGCCGTTTGAGATTGAGAGGACGGTGCTGTTGGTGAGGGGAAGGAAGCCCGAGTGAGAGAGGGGGTGCGTTCATGGCCGGAGCTCTTCTCTAGCAGTGGTTCTAATGGGTCGTATGAGCCAGTAGTCCTTTTTACAAGTATCAAGCCCAGCACTCTATTGGCGGAAGACATATCGGACTATACATGTTTCACATACAAACGCACTACAAAAGCGCGCGCGGTACAGATTTCATCTAGTCACACTATAGTAGTTTCAAGATGTAGAAATATCTTAAGAAAGACGTGTCGCGGCGGTGGCGTGCGAATACTTTTGCCACGCCGCGGCTAAACTGTTTATCAAATTTGATAACCTATCATATCTATTGAAAGCGTGCAGGGTGATCAGGTCTATAGAGGGCGGTGCGGTGCGGTGAAGAACCACAACCTACCCCTATAGCTACGCAAGATGCCTTTAACCAGCCGCGAATCAGCTGTCTTGATCGTGTCAAATCTGCCCTGATCAGGCTTGGCCGAAACACGATGAATAAGGTAGAGACTCCCAAAGTTCTTGTGTAGATGTGATCAGGGTATTGGCAATCGCGAAAGACAGAAAGAATGCTTCCTTGAGCCTAGAAAAGTCCGATGAGAGTGTGTTGATTATGTGTCTGATCTAAGTTCCTCTGTATCATAGAGGTTTCTATACCCTTGATCAGACTCTGCTAAGCTAAGAAATCAAAGAAACTAAACGCAAAGACCACCTCAACGGGAGCAGGAAACCCTGCCCCGTTCCACTATATTCGTAAACTTCTAAACGCGGCCTCTACAAGGGCTTCCTCCCGCTCACAAGCACGCTCGTCCTCTCAAAGAAGAAGGGCCTCTTGCCATACTTCTTGTCCAGCCCGTCGCGGATCGTTTCCTGGAGTAACTTGCGATGCTTGGCCCGCAAGGCCGGCGACCACAGGGCCTCGGGGACGCAGACGATGTGGCCGGCGCACAGTTGGCAAAAGTCCTCGCCGTCGGCGGCGCGCACCCAGCCCTCCTCGTACGTGGCATTCACTTCGCTGTAGCCGGCGCAGTTGAAGAGGTGGGCGACGAAGTCGGCGCGGTTTACGAATCCCGAGCCGTACCAGATGACGAACTCCTCCGAGGTGCGGAACCACGGGAGCCCCGGGGCGGGCAGGGCAGAGAGGGCCTCGTAGATCTCATCGATGGCGCCCTCGCGGGAAAGCAACGTCCCGGCGACGACGCCCCCGGGTTTGACCACGCGCTGGAATTCTGATGGCTTTGATGAGTATATGGTACAAGGGGAGGAGAAAACAAAGAGAGGGGGGAGGGGGGGAGGGATGAACGGTTTAGAGGTTAACTCACCGAGAATAGCAGACATCATGGGGTTCATCAGCGAGATGGCGAGGCCGACAACCACAATGTCGAAGGTATCCGAGGGCAAGTTGATGGACTGCAAGCCAGTAAGCACGGGGTATCATGGGCGGCGTCAGCGGATGGAAATGGGGAGACTGACTGTGGCATCGCCTGCCATGGCTGTCGTGTTCGGCCAGCCCTCGCTCTTGATGCGCTTCTGCAAATGCTCAATGACCTTGGTGTTGATGTCGACGCAGGTGATTGTCACGTACTCCTGTGAGTCAGTGGCCTTGAGGAGCTCGTGAATGACTTTGGTGACGCCGCCGGTACCGCACGCCATGTCAAGGATGGCTGTCTTCTTGCGGATGGGCAGGTGCAGCCCGACGCGCCGGAGCATCGGCATCACACACGGGGCGCTGATGCGCTCGACGCCGTTCTGGAAGATGACCTCGGCGCTCAGCTCCTTGTCGGCGAAGAAGTTGGCCAGGGTGCTGGCGTTCTCGGGCGACGTGTAGTTGTCGGGTTTGTTGGTGATTGAGACGGCTGACGCGCTGTTGGTGATGCCATTGATAGTCCTATCCATGTCTTCTTTTTGGACTTTATGGCTTTCCCAACTTTGGTTGGTTGTAAAGATCTCGGGGCTGAATACCAGAAAAAGAGTTTGATGATGTAAAACGATGTTAGTGTTTTTGCTCAGTGGGATAAAGAGCATACGAGGTCAGTCAAACTATCTGTTAACCAAGTAGGAACGTGTCCAATTGCAACTTATATATACCGCAAAGGAAGACAATACGTACTGGTATTCAGCTCAAGGTTTTCCTGTACGGCCGTCACTCAACATCATCTTAGCTTCATCTCGGACTTGACTCCCACTCCATCTTTCCCCTCCACGCATTTTCCAGCTCCCCAATTTCCTTTTACGGGCAGTTTTGCAAGAGAGATGGACGTCCGGGACACACAAAGGCTATTGCGATAGATTCCACCTTTTCAAAATTTACCTTCCAAGAACCGGAGTATATGAATCGGCCCATGCGAACACTCGGTCGACCCCACCGCCGGGAAGAGGCATGCTTTGCAATCGCGGCGGATGCCGAATCGGACGGGCGGCTTTTCTAGAGCATCTCGCATCGTCGCGATGCACGGCCTCCCGCGGGATCCACCCCGATAACCTTGGGTTATACGCTGGATTCGCGGCACCAGAAACCTTGCCAAACCGTGGGTGAACTTTGCCTAAACCAAACAGGACTTCTCCAAATGTGTTAGCACCGACTGAAGGAATATTACCCTTCGTCCTATCCCCCTCTGGGCTTCGCGGATGGATGGGTCAAGTACCAGGAGGCATTGGGTGCGCCTCTTAGCGGAAATTAGGAACGAGTCCGACGGGATTGGACGAGCGTGATGGAAGTTTAAGACCGACGGGCTAATGTGGTGCCAATGAACTCCGTCCAGTTGAGTCACGAAACGAGCGACCGGACCAATACTGAGCACACAGTACAACGCGACCGTACGTCGTAGATATGGGTTAGGCTAGTGGATAAAGTGCTGATGTGGCGGCTTTTTTTCTGTCTTAATCTTTTTCTTTTTTTCTTGTACCTCTGCTTTGCGAGATGCGGTTTGTTGCGAGTTAGAGACGCGTTGTTAAACGGAGAAGCAGACTAACGGGATCGTTAAGGAGTGGCTACGGCCGCCGAGTGGCTCCCCGGAAGAAATGGGTCTGTTCGGGGCAGCATCCCGGAAATGCGCACCATGCCACGGCGGATAGGAAGCATGGCACAGTCGGCGCCCAACCCTGATACATGAACTAGCCAAAGTCGGATTTCCCCGCTGATTCTGAGAACGTCCTCGTTTACAGCCTCGGTTCCGTCGCTGCTTTTTTTCCAGGAGGTTGTGCGCTGCGAAGCGAAATAGACTCACGTGAGAGGTGTCTATTTGGACTTAGATCTTGGTAGAGAAGGCAGCAGGATAGTCCTCATGTACAACAGGGTAAAAGTTTGACACTTGCTACATGTTTCAGCAGTACACTTGAATAGTTACTTTCGAGATAATATATATCTATGGACTCTAGGATGCAAGATATTCACGTTCTTCTCAAGGCATTTTCGGAGTACGTCGCTTTGCGACCATAATCTAACGTATCCCGCATATATCGGAGAAGCTATCGTCACACCCACGAGGGGTCAAGGAGTAACATTTGATTGGCGGTCCTGGGAGCTGGACTAGGAAGGTGTGATGTGACAGGCGGGGAAGCCAAGATGACTTATCATGCGGCCTCACAGCAGTTCATTGACATTGAAATGTCAGCGCCTCTGAACGGCTGCCTTCAGGAAACGTGAGGTTGCCTTGCCTTCCCAAGGCCAGGTTACCTCCACCGGTTCGCAATTCCTCCGCGCGATAACCTCACCACATCCGAGCAAGTTGCTATGCATTGGCTGCCCGGGGTCTAAGCCAATAGCGGAAACCACGGATTAACAACGATTCTCAAATAACCTGATTTGAGGATCCATTACAGCTGCTACGTTACGTCTGCATCTTTATTCGGGCGGGAGAAGAGATGAGTAGACTTATACATGGCTCAGCATACCCTATGCCATAACGGGTAGATGAGGCATCTTTAAAAGAAGGGTCTTGGACCTTGTGAGGACGCGCCATCTGTCTTGACTACCCATTTTATCGATAAGCTTCCAAGGTCGTAATGAAGTGTTGGGCAAACATTAATCTTTTCGCCATAGCGGCGGTATTGCTGCTTCATGGATCGTTTTGCGTTTATGCGGCAGCCGATTCCAGTGTGAAGTCCATTTTCCTCTTCAAGGACGTCCTGCAGTCGAACACAACGGCTCTCAAGACTTGTGGGTTTGAAAGCCTAGTCATCTTCCGGATTGGTGTCCTCGACAACGGTGATCTGGTCTACTACTCAACTGGAGATGCTGGCGAGGCAGTCGACGCTCCCGTCGCAACCAACGGCACATACATCGGCGGAACAGCGCTAGCCGACAAGATCCAATCCTTCAAGACTGGCACAACGAACATCAACAGGGTGGAAATTTCGCTAGTGTCACACGACACGACGTTCCAGAACATCCGCGACTTGGTCAACGCAGACGGGACGGGCCCCGACGCGGTCTTGTACAGGAACTTTGAAACCTTAAAGACCGAGTGGGACCTCGACGCTTTCAACAACGATGACGAGGGGGTCTATGATATTTCGAGCACAGTCAAGTTCGCTCAGCTGCTCGGCACGATCGGGTACCAGTATTCCATTGCGCCGTACACCAACAGCGGCTTCTGGGCGAGTGTCAAGCGTCAGATTGACGCTGCGGTTCCCGGCTTATTCGACCGTGTATATTTGCAGGTTTACGACGGCGGAGCTGGCAACAACCCAGGGACGTGGCAAAATACCCTTGGAACCAAGGTTGTCCCCCTTGTGTGGGTGATCAACGATGCGAAGCCATCGCAAGGCGTTACGGCGGCGCAGGCTCAGCAACGATTCCAGAGCTGGTCCTCGCAGTACACTGTTGCTGGGGGTGGATACTGGAATGACTACGACATTGAGAAGATGGATTCGTCGTATGTAGGACAATAGTTACATGCACGTAACAGCACTGTAGTGGCCACAGGTGCAGACACAACATAATCATCACCGGTGTTTTCGGGCTGTTATAAGATTAAGATCAAACCCAAATTTGCCCGATGCCGAAATTTATCAACTCTAGTTGTTTCAATCTAGTTTTTTGAGTTGTCTCACTCTTCGCCAAAATAAATGCGATGACACCTCAAACGCACGGGTCATTTTCTGTCACGAATTAGAGCGCACGCACAGCGAAGCACACGAGAAATGGGGTGAAAGATGGTTGTTTCTCACAAATGCTGACAAGCAGTATATAGCCTACATATATACCCATACCATGAGTTGAAACCCATGGGTAAGGCATGTGACAAGACTGATGTTATGAACCGTGTAAGTGAGGCATGTGAAACCGCTGAGAGTTTCCTGAAAGTGAGGTTCTCGTGACATTTTCCTACACACCAAACTGGGGTATCTTGTAACGCAATGCATAATAGACACATAAGAAACACGACTGAACTGCAGTGACATTCTTGGCAAGGGCATCGTTTTCGGAAACCTTTCTGTCCATATGGCCCTTGCAACAGAGTTGAGCGTGAAACCTCCATGGGTACATCAACGACTGCTGTCAACTATCACCGCCACACTCAGCTTACTTTTCGTTTGGGATCCTGCAACCTCGCCATTTCTAGCAGAAGTCTGTATATATAGATCGTCAAGTCGACTTCTCGAAAGGCTTCAGAATACCAATCCCTCCCTTGACCCGCAATCTCCTGAGCTCTACGCTGGCCGGCTTCAGTCATGGTGAGGTAAGTGACCAGCTCAGGGAGCTCCTCCATGCCGAGACTGACAGGCACATAATGCACCCATGGAACAAGTCTATCGTCATGCCACTCTCGGAGCAGGGTATGTTTCAGGGGCGTCGACTTTGAAGCCAAGAGCTTGTAGTATCGACCGCTGATGCCGTTTCCGTCAACATCAAAGACGAGCCGCGAACGAAGTGCTTCGTCCTTATTGGCCCATGACCTAAGGTTGAAGTATGATTTCTGGTCTCTGCATTGCGCTCTCCCGCACTGGAAAATGCGCGTAAAGGCAACGTCGTATAGTCTGCTGTTCAAGAAAGACGACGTTACGCGCTCAACGACGCCATCGATCTGTCGTAGATAGACGTGCTCCTGTTTCTCAGGTTTCTGCAAGTTCTGTGCAAGCGCCACGAATCTCTGACGTTGATAGTTCCGCCAACCTTCGTCAGAGGCGAGACCGCCAGTGCTGGAACCCGCCCAATAGACGTTGTTACGCTTCTTAGACCACTCAAAGTCGTTATGTTCATCGTATGTAAACTCGTCCTCCATGTATGCTGGACTTGGAAACAGGATATCGCCCATTGTCGCAAGAGACCCCGTTGAGAGCACTGGCACCAGTCCCTCAATGAGCCGAAAGGATTGTGGGCGCGCAATGAGGCCGTGTAAAGCACTTTGACTGGGGTACTGACACAGACGCGCTGCTGATGTTGAGTCTGCAACAAAAGGAAGGCCGCATGTTTCGACTCGGACGTTGCCAGCTGAGGCCGTGCCGTTTCCGTATTGTGGAAACACATATCTTTGCGACTCGCAGTACTTCATGACCTCGTCCTCGACAGGTCGTCCTGACAAGTTTTTCAAACGAAATCGTTCGCTGCCAAAGATGTGTCCTCCTCGGGCACTCCTTGTCGATGGAGACGGCACCAAAACCCGTGGTTCATCAAGATGGTTTACGAGGAATTTAATGTCGGGGATTGAGACTCCATACAGGTCTCCCAGCCTACTGTTGAATGAAGATGCAATGTGTCGATCGAACGTGCGATAGGCGTGCTCGCAGCGGGTCTCAGCTTGTGCCCCTGAGAACGAGCAGAGCCAGAGGTCGCTGCCTGGTGCATGGTATGCATCCTGAATCGTTTCAACAACCTCCTCTCCACTTACGTCCAGGAACGGTGATAGAGTGTTGAAGATCGAGTCGAAGTCATCGATTACGGGGGATTGGTTGGCCGTTGCGAACTCGTACCACGCTTCGAACCCTGGAGGTGGCTCAAGCCCGTACCGTCGTTGGTATTCTTTATGGGCTGCTGTGTAGTTCTTCGACTGGGATTTCAGCATGTTGTCAAAGCTTGCGTTTGCGACACGACTAAGAAACTCAACGGGGTGCGTGTAACTTTGGCTGGCAAAAGTCTGGGCTGCAGATCTCGCGTTGGCCATAGCGATGATGTTGGCGACATAGGGCCCTAGAGGCGCAAAAGCTAGAACCCAAAGCGTTGATCTTGATCTTGGCCCCTGAGGAATCAGATGGACAATTAAAGCTAGAGACACAACTGACGCTGCGACATGTGATAATGCTTGGAACTCTGAGGGTTGGGAGAAGGGGTTGCGGGTGGACAAGATGCCGAAAGTCCCGATGGCGGGTGCGATGCGCCAAGACGTATCTTTAGCCTAGTTGTATTAAGACCAGTTGTTAACAAACCACTATTCTTTGATGTGTGCCAGGCCATACATACCGCTCTGGCCGTAAAGTACCAAGTTAGAGCTTTGGTAAACCCTAAAGTAACTGTGTTCGGGATATTGACCTTTCGGAAGCCGAAAAGAACGGTATCGATCACGAAGTAGGCGACTAGCAGAACTAAAACCCGATATGATAGCGGCAGTATTGATTGTTGAAAGTCTACGCGTGGGAAGGACCGCGTACGTTCAACGGCGTTGCCATGTTCGAAGGCGACGTAAATGACCAACAACGCCGCGATCGGAATAATTGACAGCGCAGATGCCTGAAGGTCCCAACTTGACAACGTGAGCATTGAAAATCCCCCAGCCAATAGCGCCCCTGATATCGTATCAAAGGTACAGCGAGCAATTCTGAAATAGGTCGGCTGCGGAGTAGTGGACGACGCGGAGTCAGGTCGAAGAGCGTGTTTCTGGACCGCTAGGAAAAGGGGAGGCAGAAGCGGCTAGAGTTGGTTGTCAGTTTAAAGATTAGAATAGTTCCTAAAATAGAATAGGTCTGTGTTGAAAAGGCTTACGAAGAAAGCTATTGAGCTTTTGCACTCGGCTCTGTAGACCGAGGCTGTAGCAACTCCTATCGCAATCAACCATATAGATGCTAGATATGGCGTAGGTTTGGCGTCCTGTTTGACATTGCGAGGGAGTCTAGCTTTCGAGGATTGCGAGTTGTTACTACCGGAATCCTTTGCATGAGCGCTTTGAAAAAGCACAGGCAGTATGAACCAGCAAAGTAGCTCAGACGATATCTCGGCTTGCTCAGAAGAAAAGTATTGTGTCACGACCGCATAAATCCCAGCTGCCCCGGCAGGTCCAGTGATAGAACCAAGATTCTGTGAATATGGCGATTTCCACATCATCATTTCGAAAACGGGTTAAAACCCATTAGACTATTAAGCTAAGAGATCAGCATCAGTTTGGATTCAGGACGAAGAACAATATCGTGGGTCGTGTCTTTTTGGGATGCAGGAAAGTATCGAAATCAGAACGTCTTCAGGATGGTTCATCGACTTCGGCAAGATGGTTTGGCATATGGAGAAGAGAGAAAACCAAACAAACGACTTGATAACGCAGTTTTGGCGTGTCATGCTGGGCAAGGACATCTTATGGCTTCTTGGCTTGGACCGGAGAGGGTTGGCATTGTTGAGAACTTCTGGGATGTGAACAGGGTGCACGCTTCCATGGCATAACTAGCTTAGAGGACCAGAAGTACAATGGCCCGACTACTCAGCGTCCAAGCCATACAATCTAGTACTCCCGTATTAGCACGTTGCCAGTGAGCCGGTACTCGGTATGTACTCGTTCCGATGGGTCTTGGTAGGCGGAGCCATCATCGTCATTCCCCACTTGCCAAGTTGAGTTAAATTACCCCAAGCGGCATAAAAGTTTAGGCAGCAGCATTTGGTTGTTAGTTTGTCGGGCAGAATACGGGGTATGACGCGGAGCCGAGTTTTCAGGGGCTCATTATTGGCAAACGTTTGTTAAGTACTAGAGAGCAAGAGGGTTCTTTCGGCGAAGACATAACAGCCCGGGCGGAAACAGGAGATGATGCCAAGGGCCTCGCAGCACCCTGCCAAGGAGTCGTATGCGCTAATTGCTAAACTAGCTGCTTGGAGCGACTCGTAAAGCGGTGGGAGATCAGCTTGATGGGTTGATGACAAGATTCAAAGCAGGACTACTTGCCACTGCGGTAGCTCGATGAGTCTATGTGGTGGGTAAGAGACAAGCTGTTGGACTTAATGTTCGAACGGCCAACTAGAGCCAACCAGAGAATGATAGAGAGTATAGCTCGTATAGCGATAATTCTTCTAGACTATACGTGAAAACGAACCATGATGCCGTTGCAAGTTGGTACACTTTGCCTGTACCATCAAATTAGCGAACATTGCTGTCCCTAATCCTGAGCTCCACGTCCGTTCGACTACGCGTATGAATTCTCCCAACAATATTAGGTTCAAGAATTGATTTAATCGTGTAGTTGAGCTGAATACAACCTGCATTGCTCGCGATTTGGAATGTCCCTCTCACGAAACAAAGTTGAGTGCGTGACCGCCATTGAAGGAACGATGCCACTTGGCAATGTGGCCATGCTGATCCCTTTAACCGCCCAGCCTTTATGTCCGAGACTGTTCATTTCTAGAAAGGGATGTCACTTGCCAGACTGCTTGGCCTAATTAGCTACATGCAGACTTTGGGCAGAAGACGTCTTGATAGATCATAAACATCTCAATGTCCGTTGTGCACCTCAGTCAAACCCATGCCAAAATTATGTTCCGCCATATATTTTTGAAACAGGCTCTTAAGGAACGGCTGCAACAACAGCTACTCGGCATAAATATGATTAGACCTGCAGCGGCCCCAAAGTTCTGAGATCACCCCCTAACGTCAGCCGCCTGCATTCTCACCATCACGCCAACTGTTCAGAAAACCGTTAACTTGTGGAATTGTATGGTAATTTTACGATCAAACTGAAACTCTTGATTCGATCAACAGCCTTGCATAGATCTACCCTAAAATTACTGAATGATTAGGGTTCTTCAGCGCGGCTTGTAATCACTATTGGTCCGGTATTCCACTCTGGCAGGATCGTTCCAACTAGGGGTTTGTTTTAATAGTCTCTTCTATGGACCGGCCCACTCTCTGGTGACCGTGCTCCACGAAGCCCTAAGCCCTTCTGTGTAAGTTGGTATTTTGGTGGTTGCCATCATCGACAACTGTATGGAAGGGTGGCCGAGTTGGTTATGGCGCCAGGTTAAGGTCAGCTTAACATCTGTTTCCTGGTGGGGCAACCCGCGCGAGTTCGAGTCTCGTCCCTTTCATTTTTGATGCTTCTTATTTTAATATCGCGTGTTGTTGACACCCTATAACATGCAACATTGATCATGATATTACCTTGTACAGCACATGAGGTTTTTATGTATATGAAGGCATCGAACATAAATTTGTAACTTTTTAAGTAGGCTTCGGTGACTAACATGTGTAAAAAGGGGTAAACTAGGCATTCCATAACGTGATAACTCATTATATTTTTTTGTATTTGTACAATGACTGACCTCAGACATCCTCAAGCGTCTTCTTTAGAGCGGCTAGGCTTCGTAGCAAAACCACCTGTGATTGCTCTAATTTCTTCAGACCCCTGAGTTCCACCCCGGCCACCTGGCTTCCCCGTAACTGATTGAGGAATATCATGACCGGTGGCTGTAATACCTTCGCCAACACCAGAGGGCCTGCCCTCGTCATCGTGGATTGGGTTGTCGGCGGCGCCATACAATGTCGTTGAACCGAGTCCACCTGCGGCAGACGGGTCCTTTTGATGAGGGTTAGGGACAGATTTCAGAATGTTCTGCTTGCCCGCATCGCCAGGCACTAAATAAAGATTTAGTGTATGCTATCATTAGATGATTGTCTCATACATGATGCCACAAACCTTTAGTTCCGTCCTTTGCCATATCGAAGAGATCACCTCCTTGATCTGCGTCAGCCATTTCGTAGATCAAGATTACTTTGAGTTGAGTTGTGATTTGGGATTGCCAAGTAATTGAATTTTATGGTGAAGATCTCCAGTAGTCAATAACCAATACAATAGTTAATAGCAAAAGGAGTGATACGGATGCTGTTATCTCGTGCAAATGAGGACGCATATGTTTTATGGTGATACCGGTACTGAGCACACCACAATTATGTGGAGGACTGATATCATGATGTCATCATAAGTCGAGGCGCACATCCAGACGATCACTCTCCCAACGTGACGTCAAATCGATACGTCAAAGATCACAGGATTTCAGATGGAACCCTTCATTTCAATTGCATCTTCATGAGCATTACATGTGTGGTTCATCGTGCGGATGTTTGGCGAAGTATTGAGGGGTGTAGGATTGTTCTCGTCGCTGCTAGCTACCGATCGCTGCTCACTAGCCTCGCCAGTCTCATAAATGTTCCAAATGGAGTCTCCGGTTATTTTATTGCACATATTATTCAAAAAAACAATTGTCTTTGCGTTCTCGCAGTAATCTCGAAGGGTCCAAAATGGTATGTGTTGCATCTCGAGTTCGCACTTAATAGGTGACAACTAAACAAGGTTTAATTGTTGTGTGACCCGGGAAAGTCCGTCATAAGATGGGATAATAGTCGTGACACAGAAGACCGCGCAAGCTCAAATATCACACTTCAACAAAGACGTTAGACATACGAAAATAGTCAGGATATTGGAATCACTTGTTGTAATTTGAGAAATGCTTTGAAACGCCGTTGGGAAAGCGTTATAATATCTACATCAGGGTATTGAATTACAACTATGATCGTGCCTCTTCAAAACATACAGACCTGTTGATACATATAAATATCCGTAATATACATAAGCATATCATAATCCCATTCCTTCTCATATCAGGCATAGCCGTTCAACAGTAAGCTAATCATCGTTATCAACCTGCTTGGCTCCCTCAGGGTTCCAGACGGGTTGATCACGGTCCAGTTCGTACATCTTGTCCTCCTCGGCATCGTAATGACGGAAAGTGAAGTAGAAGACGAATCCAATCACGAACGAGAAGCATGCCACACCAGTGTACATCCACAAGAACTTAGGGTCAACCGCAACCGAAACTAGGGCCTCGGAAATGGCTGAACCGAAGGCGTTGGTGAAGAGATAAATACTCTGGACGAAAGACTTCATGTTGGGAGGGGCCTTAGTGTATGCGTACTCGAGACCCGTGACTGAGATGAAAATCTCAGATAATCCGATGAAGACGTAAGCAGGAGTTTGGACTGCGATGTGGACGTGGTTGGGAAGCGAGGCACCCCCGCTCATGCCCTCGGGACAGTTGCCAGGAGATTCGTAGCAAGGACCAGCGGTGTAGATAAGGTGCTGGACGATGGCTGCGTAGGCAAGGCAGATGGCGGCGAGCCAGAAACCAATGGTGATGCGCATGATGGGCTTGAGCTCGATGCCAAACTTCCGCAGAAGTGGGTAGATGGCCTTTTCGAGGAGCGGGGTGAAGACCAAAATCGAGATGGGATCGAAGTTCTGCATGAAATCGTTTGGCATGCCGTGTCCCTCCATTTGTCCAGCTTGGGTGACAAAGTTGGTCGAGAATTGGCCGTAGCAAACCCAGAAAATCGGGTCTAGAGAACATATGAATGTTAGCCAGGGGTTTGAGAGCGGCATTTTGCAATCATAGCCCAAGACCAGTGCCCAAGGCTAGAATGCAGGTTGGTTTACTTACAAAACACGAAGACCTTGCAGGCCCTGAGAGCACGCTTAAGCTCCTCAACAAAGTGATCATTCCAGGGAACGGGCTTCTCCTTGCCATTGGCAGCACGCCATGAGGGTTTGGCGGCATCCATGTTACGAGATGCAATCATCATACCAAGCGCCTTAAACGCATCGGTGATGACGGACCCTTGGGGTGGGCGGTTGACGAATGTCTTACGACGGAGCACCAAAGTCGCGATTCCAATGTTGAATACACAGAAACACATCAGGTATGCGGTCCAGAAGCCCTTGTACTTCTCCATGAAGGGAGTGGCCATCAGCGATAGAGATCCCAAGTTAATACACCAGTAGAAAATCATGTAGATGCGCTGGTATGTGATGGCGGGGTCGATGATGACGCGCTCGCCGTTGGACTCCGTCTTGACGGCCATGACGCGACGTTGATACTGGTCAGCGATCAAGGGGGCGATGTTGGATTTGATGCCTCCAGTGCCGAGACCGATCACAATGATGGCAACAATGTAGCCAGCTTTGCCAGCACCATTCTCCATGGCCACCGGCAGGGACGTAGTCCAAAGAATCACCAGACCAACCCAGTAGAAGGCGCAGAAGACCAAGATGGTCTTGTACTTTCCAAGGTACTGATCAGCAATGATGGCACCCAAGATTGGCGTAACTGAATGGGAGTATTAGCCTTTATCTCTTTACAGCGGATATCAAATCCATAACTGAGGGACGACACACCATAGCAGAACCATTGGAAGAACAAGTTTAGACCAGTTGCGGCCTGGTGTCCCATTCCAAGACCCTTAGGGCCATCGACTCCATTGGGGTCATTGTTAATGTAGTTCTGGAACAGACCCTGAGCGCCATAGTAGGTAAAACGCTCAGTAAGCTCAACAACGGCAATGAGGAAGGCTGAGGCGGGAAGGTTCTCCCCGATACGGCGGAGGGAGCCCTTCTCGTACTCATTAGGCTCATCGCCATCAGGCGTTGGGCCGGACTCTGAGTCTGCGTTGCTGGGAGACATGGGCTGCTTCTTCTCGGCGTCAGCTGGCATAATGTAGCCGCCTGCTAGATCAGTTATTTCCTTGTGTGGCAGACGCTCACCCAGCGTCTCGTGGAGCCTGCGGATACGAGTTGTCAGTGACGGATTCTTTCGTGAGCCGACGATATGCGCATGTTACGTACTCGGCGGCCGTGTCCTCGTGGTTCTGGGCCATTTTTACGCAATGGATATCTCAACTCAGGCTGATCCAGGAGAAGGTTTGGGAGGGAGAAGGTGAAGAAAATTTCGAAGAAAAGTCCCAGGGCAGGCTGAGTGGGGAGCATGGAGACTCATTAGTATCACCACTAGAAACATGCCCTTACCCTTGGTGTCGGTCGACTCCGAGGGGTTCGTTGCTCATCTTCATGGTTCATTGGTTGTTGTTTCCACTGTAAAACTTTTGTCTGAGTCGGGAAGTTGCCCCAGGGACTTTTGCAGGTTCACGCCACAAGCCGAAGACCGAATTGGCTGCCGTGCTCCACTCGGCCGAGTGAGCCGATCTTTTTCATTGATAATTACGGACACATCGGGTGGTATACGAGGATAAAAAGTGGGGGTCTTGGCAAAAGGCCCGAACGGGTGGCGCCAAGCGAGGTTAAAGGGAATAAAGCGGCCTTAAATCCGACCTTACCATTGGTCATCGACCTCACTATTCGTCAATGCTGCTTCATACCGAGGTTCACCACCCAGAAGGGCGCTTCAATCTGGGGTTTGGGGTCCTTCCTACGTTCCTCCGCAAATGCTACGATGCGGACAAGGCAGATTATCTGCAGCTGTCAGAGAAGCTACTACTAGTTGCAGGAACCGTTTGTGAGCGTCAGCGGAATCCTCTGCAACCTTCCCTTCTCGGGAATGATTGGCATAAAATAGTGCGGGTGAATGCCGTTGAGCCGTCGGCAAAGTCAGCAAAGGACAAGTCCCATTTCCTGTTCGGTCGTTATGTTTTGGTTTACCTTGCCCTGTGGACAAATTCGAGGAAGGAGACGTATCGCAACTGCGAGAGGGTGTGTCGACGAAATCTCTCATTGATACGACGCACTTACAACGCAAGCAGCGGTCTGTGAATCTACACGGTTTTCAATTGTCATAGAATGCAGCTTACAAGAATTCGACTCTAACTGCTGACTCTAGACACCTCCACGGACAGGTCTGCAAAGTGAACCAGGTGCCAAATTTCGTTGCATGACATAAACGGAGATTACGTACACGTGTTGAGTGGGCCACCACGCCATGAGCTTGATTCTTATCGGTGAGCAACTAAAGTCCCTTTGAAATGGCTGTTATTCATCAATTGGGGCACTAGCTCCAATCGTAGTGTGTCCAGTCATGACATCACCAACGGCTCTACTCAGAGAGCATTTTCACTCAGTGTCTCGGATGCCAGTCATTAACCACCTTGCTGGCGCAGGTTAGAAAGAATAGTCCTCTGCTTGGCACGGATCTTGACTGATGAGGTCATCGTTGGGCGAGGATAGTATGAGGTTCGTCTTCAAAATTCAAATAGACACAGAGTATTGACGGTGAAACAAGTTGTTCAAGAATCCTACTGCTATTTATGATCCATAGCTGAGTGTTACTGAAGGCCTTTAAGTGATTCAGATTTCTTCTCGCGACTCTAAATCCTACGTTCTGTGTTTGAAAACGAGTTGGTAATGTCTTACTTTGACTGGAACCATTCAGCACTTCCTCGCAGTGACGCTCTACTCAATATGATTAAATATATGTGTTTGCTAAATCTTTCAAAAGCACAGTCAATTACAAGATCTTAATCTAAATTTTGATAAGTAACCGGATATTTTCACGAAAAAAGAAGAACGAAAAAAAAAACAATATGCATTTGGATATTGAAACCATAAGAAGACAGAACTTGTACTTCAAACTCTGATTCCAGCGATCGAAGCAAGTTCTTGTAAACTACACAAAACCGCCAGTGACTGGCAAAGTAATAACATGTAGCATTGAAATCCGATTATGAGAGGAGTGCAGCAGGACCCTGGCCTCTCAAGAGTAGTTAGATTGTGGATGAGACCACGATGGCCAGATTCACGTGTGCAAACCAACGCAAACACAGGCGGGGTATACGTCCTATCGAGATCCCATGACAGACCCATCTTAGCATTGCAGTAGTTCCATCACCCATCCTCCACACCATACTCGCAAACGTGGGGAACAGCCAGGGATCAGTGGCATTGCAGCCTTCCTTAGTTGATGACGAACGGTGTTGCAGCTTTATTCAGTCGGAGACGATCACACGAAAGTTAAAATCACTGCTGCTCAGAGGGTTTTCCAGAAAACTGTTTCAATAAAACTATGATCCAAGAATACAACAACTTCTGACTACCCACAAGCTTCCAGATAATCTTTATGATATTTAAACAACCTTTCCTTATTGTATCGCTTGTATTGATTCTTTAGTTAAGTATGAGATACGGAAGCTATCTTAACGACGAAGCGAAGATTTTCGACATTCGGGTGATGATCTAGGTATTATGCTGTCAGATACATCTCAAGGCCAAAAAAGCCAATGGACCACTCTAAAACAGTCATACAACTATCATGGCAGATTTCTATGCTTATGCCTTCGGGATCTGCCTTTCGGGTTCAACAGCAGCGCAAACACAACGTTTCTTAGCTGGCTGTGCAAATTTTGGCTAGTTGAAGCGAAGCAATGTATTCTCCAATGAAATTTGCAAACCCAACGGCTACGATAAGTATTCATAAACATTTAATATGTGTCATATCCAAGAGCCATCTATGACAGAATAGTCAAAGTAAATTCATTAATTAGTTCGTTTGTACGAGATGATCACCGACTAGTCGACCACGAGAAGAGTCCAGCACTGCGGCCAGAGACTCGACCTTGTTCAACGTTGTGAATATTTTATATGATTATATCAGCTCGAAGTGACTGGCTGAGTGCTGAACGTGAATCGAACGAGTTTGTTATGAATCTATCCCGCCCAAGACATACTTGCGTTACTTCGTGGTGAATCACTTTGTGCTGTTCTACATCAACAATAACCAACACGAAGGAAAGACCGAAGGAAAGACCACGGTTTGAAAATCTTGAAATTTAACGTCGGATATAAAAGAAGGTGCCTCACGCAGAAACAGCGTGGTCTAACAAGAGAGTCAGATATATCTCATCAAGAAAACAACATATGTGTTGGAATAGAGATTCGCACGCATTCGTACGCATCCAAGCGGTAATGCCACCTGTACATTAGTCAGCAGAATCCAGCCTATATAAGGGCCAGATCTGCCAGATATCTAGGACTTAGAACATCATCGGCAACAAATACAGTGACGGTCAACCCCTATTATCGTGTGCCTCCAGCAGCGCGCGAGCTATTCCGACAATATGATTTCAGAATATGACCACTTCTTTGAGAAGCTTCAATAATTATGTTCACTATAAAGAGCCCAAACAATAGAGAAATGATATGGCGTTCGAAGTAAGCACGACTTGGTTGAATACCAGGATTTCCCAGGCCCTGTCACAAGGTTGCTGCTTAGTATTCATTCGAATTGAGCCACTAGCTGATATAATGACTTGGTGCTTCTTAAAGTGAGAAATATGCGTAAAAAAGAAAAAAGAAAAAAGAACAAAAGAAAAGAAAAAGGCCATTCATGCTGTAGACTAAACTTTAACGCAGGTCTCTATGTTTCTGAAGTGAGGCGACTTACAGTGGTAACAGAACATTGAAAAGCCAAGGATTGGTGGGATATTGGCTACATCTAGCGCAAATGATGTGGCAAAACTCCTCTCTCAAAATTAACAGATCTATTAAAGAATACAATAGGAGTCAGTCTATGTCCATTAGTCTAGGTATTTTGCTCTTTTACATATCTTCCCGAGACTTTCGGATCGCTTGGTAACTTTGCTACTTCCTGAAGTGCTACAGTCTCCCATCAAAACTTGGGAAAGCAGTCACTATGAACTGAAATAGCCTACGAGAAATTTACCTCAGCTTCTGCACAACTAGCCTAGGCAGTAAATATTGTTTCTTTTTGTATTGAAAAAAGTTTCTCGATTCGTTTGTTAACAAGTATATAATATCCACCATTTGAACAGAGCGAGTATAAGCAGGTTTGCCACTGCAGAAAGATACGAGTTGTTGAAGTGATACTTTGCCCAGGATGTGCTGAAAGGGAAGGGCTTAGTGTCACCCAAAAGAATCGTGACTATTTCGCAAATACCGGTGGCCGTGGTCGTTGTATCTTTGACAATCATGCAAGTACGTAACGAACCAGCATGCTTCTCTCAAGTACAAGAAAATAAAGAGCCATAGATGCATCTATTCTTCCATATCTGCGTGGAGACTGAAACTGAATGATATCTAGTAAACAGAGACGACTTTTATGAGCAGTTCCGAGCACTGTGAAAATCACAGGATGGCCCGAAAGGGGACAGATATCACCAAAACCCTATGAATGTGTTCGTGACACATACATTATCTTTTCTCTTGTCTACATCGCATTGGTAGACTCTTACTTAGAGCAGAGTAAAGCATGTTTGACCTGTGGACTGTGAGTGGGTGTCATTATACTGGGATACAGAGTAGCACAAAAAGCATTGCAGATGCTTCCCGAAGATACTCAATGTACACAGATTTTACTCTATAGCTCTTGTAGATAATTGGAAGTTTGAAAGTGATTATCGTTGATACCCTGGACAGTCGTCTTGCATACATCTGCTCCGACCTGCAGTAAGTTCACCTTGAAGCTTATACAAACAACATTGGCGAACATACGGTTACAGTTTACACTCCAATCGATGGCGTCTATGGCTGTGCCAATGTCATTTTGTAGTGATACCCTTCAATTGTTGATAGAAAGCCACGCATGCAATAGGTCGGTTGATCGGATTCCTAGACAAAAGACACTAAAGGGATATGTGTCTTGAGTTAATGTAAATGCTACAAATTCAAATAGCTGGCTACGTCTTCGTTGACACTATACCAAGTGAAAACTCGACGAATCTCGAATATCCCATTGATTGTGGACTTAGTCGAAACCCCTATGTGCGGGATGAGCCAATTGAATTATTTTCGACACTGCCAAGTCATATTACCCAATTGAATATCTAAGAGTGGAGATCTCAGTGGATAGAGGTTTTTGAGGTAAGTCGCAAGTTTTTACACTCGAGAACCCAAAGCGCTTCGTACTCGGCTAAAAAAAAGTGCCGACGGCGGCGCCTCACACCTGGAGGACCAAATACTATGTACAAACATTGAAGCGTCTCGAAAGAAACCATGAAGTCTTTGCCGTCCCTTGAAGCTGGAAGGTGGGGCTATTGCGATGCGGCTGCGTTTCGGTATAGTACAAGAATCCTATGTGGGCAGTACAGTACAGTAGTGAATGACTGACTCATGGTGTTGCTTCAGTTGGAAATCGGCCCAGAAGTGATCCGTTCACTAAATGAGATGACTTCGCACTGGCCAATGAGATATGCAGACTTGCTCTTGACGCAAATAAATTTTGCCGTTGTTCGTGTTTGATGGTCGTACGTATGTTTGAAAAATTGAAGCCAAGCGAGGAGGGGTCTTAGGCTTGCACCCACACGACGTGACCCAGTCTATATCATTGACCTTTTTTTTCAATCAAGGCCTCTAAGGTGCAACCAGAGTAGCCAAAATACATTTGTCAGAGGTATTAGTTTCCACAGGCAGCGCTGTTGAATGAGAGCTCGCCATGTTGACTGCAAAGTGTCCTGCAATTTCAACTCGGTGTGCCTAATCAGCACGCTGTTTCTGGTACCGACGCCCGGAGTATTTCCTCAACGTTACATAAATGAAGCCAAGTCTTGAACAACCGGTGGCCCCCATTTCACAGTGTCATGGTGGACTATATAACGTCAGTTGGAAGCTAATTCTAAATTGTTCCGACGTGTGTAAGCCTGTGATCGACCAACTGCGATAACAAGCTCGTACGATGATTCCGTCGATCCCTAGTGTCGGAGTTGCCAGGTGGTATGTACAGGAGAAGAGCATGCTGCTGCTCAGTACAAGGGTTCTGGTTAGCCAGCACCGCCTGATTGTGTAGTGTGTGACATGTCAACCTAAACATGACGGGTGGCGCCGTAGTCACTCACCCCTACGTCTTCAACAGACAATAGAAAAGGGGTACATACATACACCCTAGACCATGGCTTAAGTCACACTGAAGAGCTCACTAGTGGCTGGAATCTATGTGCCGGCATTTCGTCAAAGCAGCCATCACCCCTGCTTCATGGAGCAAGGGAGGGTTCCGTTAGACTAGTATTGGCTGATGCTCCGATAATTTCCCCATGCAATTCGTACAAGTGGTTGGGTTCCCTGTCTAACACCCTCAGCTGTTGATGATTCTTTCGGTACATAGGATCTTTAGGCAGTTTGTGGTTATTCTTTGGTGGACCTTATTCATAAATATGCTTGAATTATGAGAACATCTTCGCTCCAAACACCTAGCGATGCAATACTCATGTGAGCATGCCGCTTAACGGACAAAAGCACCACCACCACTAGCACCAACAAGGTTACCTGTCATCCATCCACTCTCCGGCAAGCAGCAGACTCCAACAACACCTGCAACCTCCTCCAGGTAGCCAGGGCGGCCGCCAATGCTTTGTGCCAAGTCGAGAACCTCCTGGCTGTCAATGCCGGGTCTGGCCTTAGCCAGGGGAGTAAGGATGTTCAACGGCCGGAGAGCCTCACGGGGCTCGTCGGGCAGACCAGAGTAAAGTCCGGTATCCATGGGACCAGGGGCAACGGCGTTGACCGTCGCCCTCTCAGCAAGCTCACGGGCCCAGACACGGGTCATGGCCTCAATAGCACCCTTGGTACCTGCATAAGACGTCTGCCACCAGACACCCCAGGTGGTGGTGGCGCTAGAAATGTTGACGATCCGGCCAGAACGATCAGTAGGCAGGTAGGGGAAAGAAGCCTTCACGAGCAAGGCGGGTGCCTTGCAGTTCAGGTTGAAGGTGGCATCGAAGAGGTCGAGATCTAACTGATCAATTCCCTGAGCGTTCACAGTAGCGGCGTTGTTGATGATGATGTCGATCTGGAAGCGTCCGTTGGCGTCGGTGAAGTGAGCCTTCGCGGCGTCAACGAGCTGTTGAGGAGCTTCAGGCTTGCTCAGGTCGGCCTTGACGGGAAGAGCCTTCACGTTGTACTTGGTCTCGAAGTCCTTAGCCAGCGCTTGAGCCCTCTCCGTTGACCCGTCGGTGGCGTAGTTGATGACGACGTTGGCGCCTCTGCTGGCAAAATGCTCAGCGACAACGGCACCGAAGCCTTATGAATCAGTCAGTCCAATCTTATCTCTGTGCAATGCCTCGCATCCTGGCTGTTGATAGTCTAACGATGTCCTCAAGAGTTAAAGTACATACTTCGCGAAGCACCAGTGATGATGGCAAGCTTGCCCTCGAAAACCCTGAAAGGAGCCATTTTTTTCTCGGAAAGTTAGAGGAAGCAAGACAATCAATGTGACGTGGCGGCGGGGAGGATGTTGTGCTTCTCTCCACGTGATGAAATGTGCGCTTTATATATTATCACTCGCTACCATTGTCTTTGGCCTCCTGTCCGCATTCCATATCCACCTTGCGAACTAGTTTAGTTGTCTGGTCTATGCCTCCGGGCCGCATCCTGCGTGGATTCCGAACTGGAGCCCAGACCAGGGTTTGAGCAGGATCACCCGCCTTTGGCACCCCACGCAGCCCTGTCAAGTACCCAGAGGTTCTGCCGATCTCAATATGCATAAGCCGTTCATGAAACTCGTCAGTGACAGCTCCTTGGCACCAGTACCAGGGCCGGACTGGAATTCCCTCAGTGGTGGAGGCGCACGTGACACACCAAGGCTTGGCTGGAGTTTCGCGAACCAGAGTCTCCTTTTCGATTCAAAAAATACAAACCATAGTGCGTGTGTGATTGGTTATGCAACACGTAGTCTGCCAAGGGGCGCAATATGATTCGTTTTCGGATATGGTTCAAGGAGGAGTTTCTATGGGAACTATGGATGCAGCCGAAATTCCAAACTCCACACATGTAGGCACAGTGTTGAAGAATCCAACCCATAAGTATGGGTCGCTGCAAGGTTGTACGCTGCTTGACACCGCCGGAAGCCAACAAACGATGTCCCGGTCTTCGGAAAAGATCTGCCAGAAACGGCAGCGATCTGTCTAAAACGGAGCTGTACGTTTCGAGATGGTGGGATCGATGCTACTACATATGTGGACTTCATGGAAGCACGACTCTGGTACTCGGGAGAGCCACCGATCTCGCTCAGCATCGAATGTAACGCTGGATACGGATGTGAGCGCCGAACAGCGACGTTGGTGCATCTTTTTGGGTGCATCATGATGGCCTTCGATAGGAAGGTCCAAAGCAGCGTAGCTACAAGTTTTGTTTGAGAACATTATGAAGGCGGGTAATATGAAGCCGATCCAAATTTATCAATGAGAACTATAAGAAAAATATCAGAGTAATCCCAATGTCACAAGTGTTTGCCGGGAGACACTCAGGAATAGAAGCACGTGAGCTGGCACGGAGCCAATTCTGCTCTAATCTACCATGTCGGGCTAGGCCCAGAAGTCTCTCTGGGACAAGTCTGTAGACGCTGGAAGAGAGTTTTGAAATGAAGCTTGTGAGATTAATAACTTGATCTAGGCAAGGGGGTTGAATTCTCTTCCCAGGCTTGTCCCCTTCGTGGCAAGGAAGGCCACAGTGCCACAACGCAGAGATCCTGTGCTGGGGTTTGGTGGATCCCATCTTTCACTTTCGTAACTAAAACAATCGGGCCGCTTTTAAGTAATCGATGGACCCGTGCTGGCTGTTATGGTTCTGCTTCTCTTATAAGTTTTCTGGGTCGTTGAGGTTTTGCTGAATTCAATCATTTGTTTGGTGGTGCTTCCATCCCCCCGAGACGAACGCGTGGAGTACGAAGCCGGTTCTTCAGTCATCGTATCAGTGCAGTTCAGACACCATGGGCGCGGCTACGTCGAAAGATATGGCCACCGCGGTCCTCGTGCCGTTGCCGTTCGACCTTGTCACCATGGCACTGCGGTTCTGGATTCGGGCACAGAGGAAAGCTTGGGGCCCGGATGATTGGGCCATGGTAGCCACCATTGTACGTTTCAATATACCCGGCACTCGAAAAAAGCTGCAACTGACCAAAATCAAGCCTGTATGGGCTGTCTCTCAAGTTGGGCTGATAGGCATGGCCTGGAGCGGAGTTGGGCAACTCGATGCAACTTTGACTGCAGAGCAGACGGCCAATTCCTATTTTGTGGGTTAACTTCTAGTGTGATAGGTACAGTTAGCCTCTAACATGAATTACGCAGTGGTTCTATGTTTTCCAAGAGTTTTGGTGCTTTACCTTGGTCAGCCTGAAATGGTCCCTCGGATTCACTCTGTTGCGTATTGGTAATGGGCAACGTTGGGTGCAAATCGTGATCTACGCTTGTCTTGCGTTGGTCACTATTTGCACTGGCGGCACTGGGATGTACCTGTTCTTTCAATGCTCGCCAGTTGAGTAAGTTAATATACGACCCATCCCGGATTCGATTTTTGCTGACTGACTAGGAAAAACTGGCATCCAACAATGGAGGGTACTTGCCAGCCCCGAGAGATACAAACAGCACTTTCTTTCTTGGTTGCTGCTGTATCCATCTCTACTGATTGGATTTTCGCCATAATGCCTTTTGCCCTCATCTGGAGACTGCAAATGGCTAACAAGGTCAAGGCATCTGTCATTGGACTTTTGGGTTTGGGTTTTTTGTGAGCTTTTACTGAGGGAACCCCTAACATCGTTACTTGTTTCGCTAACAAAAGGTAGCGCATCCATTGCCCCGATTGTTCGACTAAAGTACCTCCTCTTGTTGAACGACTCCACCAAGTTCCTCCAAGGCCTGAGCATCATCCTCGCTTGGGCCCAGGCAGAAGTCGGCATCGGAATGCTCGTCGCGAACCTCCCCGCCTGCCGGCCCCTTCTTGAACGAGCACTATCGCGTCTTACATCTTTGACCAACTCGAAGAACAAATCCACAAAGGACCCTGCGACATCGGCAGCAGTCAAGAATAGCTATCTTGAGCTGGGCGAGAGGGACACTACCAAGAAGAACATCAGCGCCAACCGCTCTGGCGTCGAGACGAGAGTATACGGCAGGGATATGGGCAATGTTAGTAGTGAGAGCTTGCCTGATGATCACAGCCAGAAAAGAATTGTAAGCAAGAGCGGCTTCGGCGCGATTCGGGTGCAAAGAGAATTCGACATGGAGATTGAGAAGAAGCCTGGCGACAACGTGGTGTGAATGATACAACACAACAGGAATTTTGATGAGTGTACGAGGGTCAAAGGGAACACTAAAGTAATCTATTTTATTCTAGAACGCGTTCGAGATATCTTGGCAAAGCTGACTGGTCAGCCACAATATCATTTTCTTCGCCCATGTCGATTACAACTATTGCGTCAAACGCTCATGTGCTCCATCCTAAGCCAATCGTGTCCGCAAGTAGAACCATTGCCAAAGTCTAAGTGATCCAAAAAGATGCCACTGGAATTTCAAAGTAACTCCTGTGCCCTTGTTCTCACGCTTTTCGACTTGTCAGGCTGTTTTGACGAACACGATACTCATTTCTGATGTTGGAGCTGCATTATGCGAGCCCATTTTTGGCGTGTGCAAAGTGGAGTCAACTAACTGACGGCAGTTAGCGTCCCGCGGGATCCGCGGCCACCAAAGACGGCCCGTTAGCGTCGCTTATAGTACTAAGTGATATGGTCCGTTGTGTGCAACTAAGACTAGTGGAATAAAATCGAGACCTGCAGTAGGTAGCAGTGCGGTGGTGGGTTGTATTCATGTTTTGGCTTCTGTGAGCTGCAATCGAGATTTCCGACGCACCAGATCCTAAGCGACATACAAATGTGAATTTCTTCAGACAAAGTCACCGGAGCAGCTAAGCCTAATTATGCTGGAATTGAAATACAGCTACTGATGTCGAGTGTCAGTTGTGTCTTTTATCACTACGTGTTCGCAGCGGCCACCGAAGCCTTCACAGGCGTCTTCTTCCCCTTAAGCCCCAGTGCACGTTTGGGGAAGATCACCCGTCCGTTTCAATGTCGCCATAGTTTGGAGAACAGTATTTCTAGCGGCCCGAAGTATCCTGATCTCGAGTGCAATTTTATGCCGCCGACCCATTTTGGACACTCTGTCCCCGACTCCGCTCCGCTGCTTATCTCCGTCTTCGGTGCCGCATTCAGCCCCACATTCCTAGTTGTGAGCAGCACGCTTCCTCAGAATGGCGCAGAACGCTCAACTAGGTACAGTATAGCGCTTATAGATCAGAGTTTGAAAGGACGCATACAAAAATGTTAGAAGTTTCCCCGCTTACTTGAGCTTTGTCGGGGGAGATCAGTATTTCCTCGACCTTCTCGGCAGCCGAGATGCGCCGAGCCGCTGTGCAAAAAGTAAGATTTAAAGGTTTGATCCAATGAACGCGATCGACTTACATCTGGGAAGGGGAAGTTCCTAGAAAGCTCTAGGCAGCAAAACAGCTCGCTTTCGGATTTCCGAGCCCAGAACTATATCCGATGCCATGACTGCAAGTTACTTTTGTTGACACGTGCCCTGGAGACCCTTGGAGTTAGTATATAAAAAGGAGAGATGATAACGGACTTACAAACTGTCGGCACGTCCATTACTCAACTATTTGGGTTGATAAAAACTTGGCCATTCTCACACAATGTCCACTGCTGAGAAGAACACTGTCGCGGCCGCCATTGCTGTGGAGGACATCGCGCGCAACAACCTCCTCCCGCCAAACCCGAAATTGGACAACGCTGTCGCAAACTCCCAAAAGAACAATCTGCGGGAAATTGCCGTCTCCCCTCTTCAAGGCCAGTTTCTCGCCATCCAATGTCAGCTGATCGGCGCCAAGACCGTACTCGAGATCGGTACACTCGGCGGCTACTCTACTATCTGGCTAGCGCAGACAGGCGCGAAGGTCACCAGTATCGAGATCAACCCCAAGCACCGCGATGTCGCACTGGAGAACGTCTCAGGCCTCGACACCGAGATCATACTTGGCGCCGCTCTGGATGTTCTTCCAAAACTGGCTGCAGAGGGCCGCAAATTTGATATGGTGTTCTGCGATGCTTCTTGGGGCGAGCAGGAGAAATACTTCGACTGGGCGGTCGCGCTTACAAGACCGAAGGGGTGTATCTATATTGACAATGTTGTCTGGAATATGCTTGAAAGTGGCGCCGCGGAGACAGGTAAGAATTCGCTCTTGAGTCATGTGGGCAATGACAAGAGAGTCAAGGCTACGCTGATTCCTATGATATCAACGGCGCACACGGTATCTAAGGGGCGCACTATTCTAGATGGTTTTTTGTTGGCGGTAGTAAACTAAGCGAATTTCGCGTTGCGGTGACGAGTTTAATAGCGTGGCTATCTTGCATCTGATACTTTTTCTTTCTTGATTCCTCGCGGGACTACTTAAGCGGGTATACGATAAGAATGCGAACACAAAACCCAGTTATATAGCCAAAGATAATGCTATAAGGTTTCTCTACAGACTGTGATCATCGAACTAGAATAGAAATTAGCCCAGAAAAGGGCCACTGCACTCGAGTGACCTCTAATAGTCTGTACATTCTACATCTCAAACCCCGTTTGCTTATACGCTCTCTGCATAATCAGATTCCTTGGCTGGTGCTTTCTTCTTGTCAAAAAGCTTTTGCCCAATCTTGTCCGTCATCTGGTTTGTCTTGTCACCCAGGAACGTCTTGATGCAACCATAAACGCCGGAAATCAACCAAAAGATGGCGTTCACGAGATCAATCCAGACGGCAACCTTCATCACGCTAGTTTTACTGCCCTTGTACGAGTCTTCGCTGTCTCTCTTTAGAAATATCGCCGCAAAGATGCCAAAGACTACGATCCACGCGATAGAGAGAATCAAATCCCAGGCGAATGCGCGATATGTCTTGAATATCTTGATCTTGCTGCCGATGAAAGGGATGGCCCCGAGAGGTGTGGCAGCAACGAACAGCACAGCTGTGACGGCCGAGGCCCCGGCGACTGTGATGGCGAGAATCCACTCGGGCGAGAAGCCGTCATCGTCCTTGCGGTCTGCGTCGACACGGTTTCCGTAGAAGCCGCAGGCAATGAGGGCGAAGAGAAACTGCAGCCCACGGCACACGAGGCGTGGCACGACTTCGAAAGTCTTGAGCCACGTCTTTCCCATCGTTTTGCCAGTATCGGCACCCTCGTTGAAAACGCCGCGGCCGGCTTTGCGGCCCATCTCCCTTTTGTCGGCAGCGCGGAACTCGGATGCAGCGCCAGCGAGGCCTTGGACGTTGCGGCCCAGTTCAATGGCCGTCTGGCCGGCCTTGAGAGCGTTTCCGAAGTTGCCCATTGTTGCGTGGTAATGAAAGAATGTATGGGTCTCACGAAAATTTCGTGGGAAATTGGTAAAGAGAAAAGTCAGGTGCTCTATGAGACAGACGGGCGCCGAGAAACGTATCAAACGTTGATGTAACAACAAAACGATGCAGTAATGCGAGACCGGCTGGCAGTGCGAAACAAAAAATACCCCGAGGAAACACAGGCGCTGAGTGATGGAGAGGGGAAATGAATGGACACAGATGGAGAGTGATGAGGTTCGACGACAGTATTGCTTGTGCCTCTTCTTTATAAAGTCTAGAAGACAAAGAATCATTCATCCATGACAGAGACAACAATGGATTAATCACGCCAAGTAACACGCACACAAATAGTAACAGCAAGTCTTTGCGTGTTCGCGCTGGCGCCGTTGCAATGACTGAACGACGACAACCAATCATTCCAGAAGCGGTCGTCTTTCGGTCCCTTGCAGGTGAGTATACATTGGAGACAGCGGGGCACAGCGTCTGAACTGCTCTCAATCAAAGCCAATCGTTTTTGGCCGCCGCCTTGGACGCGGCGCTTATCGAAACAAGTTGCTTTCATACACGCCAACAGTATGCAAAGCGTTGAATGAGAGGACTGAACCTACGGGAATTTGGGCATATCTGGCGACACTGCACTCATTCTCCATCCGCCTTTATTGACCGAATACATGCTGGCCGTAGCGTCAGCCAACAATGCAGGCGCCAGCTGAAATGTAGGCGGCCCAGTGCCCTTCCTGAACAGCTTGATCGTTAGCGCCGAGCGGAGAGTCGGTGGGTGGAACAAGGCTGATTCAGGCGATTAGCTGAGAATGGCAATGTGATCATGCTCGCAACAATGCTAGCCGCGGCCTGTGGCTGTGAAAACAGTGATCTCCCGCAATACCAACAACTGTTCACTTGCTTGCTTAACACTTTGGCGGTCCTGGTTACACCTTTAGATGCGATTTCAGGATTGTCGTTGAAAGCTAGTCGAGACTACCAAGAGTCCTCGAGTTGAACCTCTTTGGGATGGGCCATTGGCACTGGCTGTTTGCGCAGGGCGAAGTTGCGCTAGACGCCCCTGAGGCGGAGGGTTCGCGACCTCGATTAGCGACTAAGGTACCTCAGCCAGCTGAGCCCTACGGCGGCAATTTTCATCTAAAAGCTTGAAACAAACGACTGACTGATCCGGGTTCTAAAGTGGCTGTCGTACTGAAGGGGTCGTACTGGGTCTGGACACGAGCGTAACTTGACAGTACTTTTTCAATGTAATTACATTAGTCTTGGATCATTTCTTGTTGCTATGACATTCGGTTCGAGTCAGTCAAGCACCTGTCATTTTTACTTAATGCCTGCTTTATTAAGTAAGTTGTGTCAAGCCTCCCCCTCCACATCACTATCGCCATCCCCTAGCCTTCATCAGCCAAACTCCCATGTATCCCCGTTGCGTGATGAGGCACCGGCGTCCAAGAGCGTGTTTCTCTAGCGATATGTTATCGTCCCATGTTGTTCTGGCGGTACGATCGACGGTTCTTATTTGTAAACCTCGATACCAGCGTCTGTCCCTTCTTCTAACCACACAATGCAAGCTGTGTTCAATTACACCGATGCACCACACTCAATGCGGCTTCAAATGAGGTTGTGTTTTCCTTTTCTTCAATTCTATTCTTCGCAAGCCGGGCGAGACTGCTAATCAGTGGCATGCATCAACCTCGGCCCATTGTGAAACAATGATCCGAGCGACTTTAAACCTTCGATAGTTGTCACTGCCGGTCATTCCGTGACGAGTTCTGGTATCAACCTCCTGGGATTTTAGATGAAAGGCAATGTTAAACATCCGATGCAGTACGTATATGGTCAATCATACTGAACAACCAGGACTGTTGAATTGGTTTCCAAACTTACCCCCCCATCACCCCGCATCATCTCTAGTACAGCGCTCCGTATTCCTCCTACGAAGCGCTCGTCAACATCGTCGCCGCAATGTCTACCAAATCGACGAGCTTGTCGGCAGAAGAACTCCAACAACACCCTGCTTTCAGCACGACCCGATGGAACTTGAAACCAACGTCCTCGGGCTACGTCAACGTTGCCGAGTCTCGTCCTGGTGGGCCGTTTCCCATGTGGTACGAAGTTCACGGCAATGGCCCCAAAAAGATTGTCTGGATCATGGGCCTCGGCGCTAGTCGAAACCTCTGGAAACACCAAAACCGCTATTTTGGACACCAGCATGCTCAACAGTACAGTTCTCTAGTCTTCGACAACCGCGGCGTCAGCAAGTCGGCCAAGCCTAACTGTAGATACACTACTTCGGAAATGGCCAAAGATCTGGTTGAGCTGCTTAGACAGATCGGCTGGCTCGACACCGACTCTCAATACTATCCCCGGGATCTGAATATCGCGGGCATTAGCTTGGGCGGCATGATAGCGCAAGAGTTTGCTCTTCTCATACCTCAGCGAATCCAGTCGTTGATCCTCATATCTACTGCGCCTCGCCTAATCCGGACTGGCCATACGCTGGAGCATCTGAAACAGCGAGTTTCGATGTTTTTCCCCTCTGGGGTGGACATTGAGCTCAACAACAAAGCACGCAGAATCTTCACGGAAAAGTTCCTTGACTCACCCGACACCGGGTCTCTGGACCCTCAAAACACGTTCCCCACCAACCTCGATCGATTTGTAGCTGAGGAACTAGTCGAGCGTATGGAGGATACCGACTTTTCGCGCCGAAAAGGTGTCATTTTGCAAGCTATTGCCGCTGGATGGCACTACAAGAGCGACGTAGACCTTGAAAAAATGAGAGACGGCGTCGGCAGAACACGGATTATGGTGATGCATGGGACTTTCGACGAAACTATTACATTTCCGCACTTCGAGATGACGAAGTCTGTTTTGGGCGACGGGCCAATGTATATTGCTTGGAAGGATTGCGGTCACATTCCTTCATGGGAAAGGGAAACTGAGTTTAACGAAGCAGTGAGAGACTTTATTGATAAGGGAGCCGCTCTTCTAGATAACTCATAGCTGGTACCCGTATCTATTCGTTGCGATGATGGTTCCATGATCATAACGGTTCTATTGTAGAGTAAGTAAAGTAAAGTGGTTCCCTCGTTTTCATGGAAAGTCACATTTGACCATGAATAGCTTGACCCATTTTTCGCATCGAATCTAGTCTGGCTCGACAAAAAGTTCAACGCTTTGAATCCATCCAGGCTCATGTGAACTGCTACGTTGATCGGATTACTAACACTATGTCTCAAAAGTGGAGGCAAAGACCATTCAGAATAGACAGATTGAGGTTTTGCCTTTGTGCTTCTGCTGCCCGTTAACGACCTCCTTTAGTTTCATTGACTCTGTGTCTATCTAGATCGACGAAGGTCAGTTCAGTTGGGAAACTAAGCTAGGCTTCACTGTCTCTAACATCTCGCATGAGATATGTTTCGAGGCAATCTATCGTTTCAAGGGCGTTATGTACTAGATGCTTGACGACTACCCAAGGTAGACTGCAATGCACATGCCACCTTGAAAAAGACCCGTGGTAGTTTTGAAACCATTTTTGGCATCGTCAAAGTATTCGATCAGCTCCTTGTAACCTGTCTGGCTGGCGATGACGTTATCCACGACGACCAATGCACCTTGTCTAAGTTGCGGCTACACCACAGCCAATGTGGGCATAGCAAGAGCCGACCAGACTATGAAAGGTCAGAACATCAGTGACTGAAAGAAAAGAAGAGAAGGTTGAACTCGATGAGATCTTTGATACTCATCGTCTAGGAGCAAGAAGTCGATCTGCTTGGGTAAATCGGTCTTCAGCGTCTCTCGCAAATCGCCTTCTCTAAGTTCGATATGCTCATGAACCTCAGCACCAGCTCTCTTCCAGTATTCTCGACCATTTTGAGCTTTGGCTGACTCGTTTTCCGTGGCTATGGCTTTGCCAATGCAACCTTGAGCTGCAGCATTCTGCCCCACAGCAATAGCGAGCCAGATGGTACTGACGCCAAACGATGTCCCGGCCTCAACGACATGCGTCACCTCCGTGGCTCGAAGAAGCAGATACACCAAAGCGCATTTGTCTGGCTCTAGTGCCACAAACCTTTCTAGTGCAACTGAAGCAGGCGGGCTATCGGTGCTCACATATGGTGGTTCGGTTATGGCTTGGGTGTGAAGGTCTTTGAGAACAGCAAGCGTCCCAGGACTTGCTTCCAACGTGCCTAGATGCTTGTCAAGGTCTTCGAGACTAAACATCGCGTTAGATATCACAGCATATTGTTATTGAAAGAATTGCTAAGAATGGGTCTCATGGCCGCTGATATCATGCGATGGAAAAAAGCTGCTTGCAGTATGTCAATAAGGTTACTTGATCTAAGCAAGCGATGAGACAAATTTGGCCCTTCGCTCATTGACTGCAACCGGATATCACGCAGGGTAGGTTCTTGCTTTTGTCTTGCTATTGATTTGGTAAGATGGAATCCGTACCCAAGAGCGGGGTTGGCTAAAGCGGACAAGGCTTTCGGCAAGCGTTGACCGGGTCAAAAGGGTCGTTTGAACTTGCTACAAATTTATCCCCACTACCCACCAATGGTCGAGGACAACTACGCCCGACTAAGTCGAAGGCTTGCCGATCTGCAACATGTCTTACGCACAGAGGTCTCTTATCAATTCTGTGAGCTTCCAGGACAAGTTGCAGCCTCAAAGAGCCTTCGGTCTGGATTTAGCCACGGTCTCGTTCTGCAGAACGACTGTTGAAGACTTCCAAAAAATCTAGTCATTCGCTGTCGTAAACCACATTGCTCAAGACAAGCCAAAGTAAGCTGCGAATCCAATGTTGGGGGACGAGGCTGGGTCAAATCAAGCGACACGCCTCCATAACCCCTACATCAAGTTTGATGCCTGGCTATGATGTTATTCCTCATAATGCACTCACTGCTCTTCCCACATTTTACCACGTCCATCAGAAGGGCATATAGGCACTTTCTTTCCTGGACGCTTGGAATGGGAGTCCAAGCCGGGGAACGGATCCGCAAGGGTTATGAAATGCACCTTAGTGGAGTCTGGCGTGGCTTCAAAGCAAGTAATCGAAGTCCAGCGGGTAAGCAATTCAAGACATACCTGGTGTAACTCCAACATCAGCTACCGCCACGGATGACAGGCGTTTACGATACTTGAGGGAACCACGCAAGGGATGCTCAGATGCACTCCCAACATTCCTCCAGTGAAGGAGCATCAACCCATACCTGAGATCGAAGATATCACTGAGAATTTGGAATTATACAAGCCTGAAGCCACATCTTTGTTAACAGGCAAGTAGGGTTGTACAAGCCATCATTTCTTTATTTCTTTGCTGTTTTTGTTTATATTGGACAAAAATGTTGATCTTAGGAACACATGACGTTACTGCTTGGCTACGGCTTGGCTACCATGAGAATGAGACTTTGATTTACTGCCACAGGTCAAGTCATTTCGAGAGTTTTTGTTTTATTTTAATATTAGTTTTTAGCGTACCGGGATGTACGGGTTGATGGTCCCAGTCAAGACAGCCTATCAAGAACAGACGGAAAGTCTTCCGGGCAGCTAAAGGGCGCAGAGACATTCCAAGACAATGAGCCTGGAAATAAAGGAATTGGATGAAATCAGCGGCCCGATTACACAATAACCTGCTCTGGGAAGAGAAAAGAGAAATCTTCTTGACATTGTGCTCAGTTATAAAAATTTTGAGATGGATGGATCCATGTTTAACCATAAACCTCATTCTCGGACGCTGATTTACAAACTACAATATTCATCTCGGAACGACAACTTTTACCTTCTTAACGCCTTTTTGAACCACCACGAAGTGCAATAGGTACGAAACTTATTAGTTTGGGTGTTTTTTATCCTAGACTGTCTAGTGAAATAACTTTCATCCTCAGCTTCTTTAGTTCTACAGCAACTGACTCGTCCCTCAGCACCATGTCTACCTCAAGCACCCAACCGACAGCCGCTTTGTGCTTTTCAGAACAGCACATCGTCAACCTAGGAGTGCCTATCGAATACGGCAACTTTCACCCTGGCTGTAGCTTTGGCAAAGCCTGTGTTGAAGGTCAAGGGGCATCCTGTCCCATGGCGATGCTACTCTCAGCCTACCAGGAGTGTGGTTTCTGGGATGCCAGTGACCCCAAGCATCGAGCTTGTTACTTTGGTCAGCCTTGTTGCGTGACTGGGGATAAGCTATGCGCTCGCACCATTTACCTTGCCAAGCATAGTCACGCCTATGGCTCTTGTTCTGCTTTCAGCGGATCAGACCATGAGTACTGTCCTGTGATCTCCGATCAGGAGCGGCGTTGTCTATTCCCAAACTGCTCAGCATGTGGGATCCTAACTGAAGCAAGAGGCCTCGTTCTCATTCATCGACGTATGCTGGACGAGTGCGCGGTGGATGAAGAATTCACCAACATGGACATCAAGTGCATCAAGAACAGTCTGGCTGGGTATATGCGGGCTTATGAAACCAGAAGGGAAATGCATCTTCAGGAGTTGTACAAACAAGGTCAAGCAGCTTATGAGCTGGAGATGAGGTACGCCAAGGGGGAAGACTTTCCTCAGTTGGCTTTGAAACCGGACGCTGGACGTAACAGATGGTGGAAAAAGACTGTAGGCCGTTTCATTAAGGCTGTCGTCCGTGTCTTCTCCGTTTGATATTGTCAAAGTTCCCCGACTGGAGTCGTGTGCTTTGGACTTCTACTAGTCGTTCGCTTTAGTCACTATGAGTCAAAGTGTAATACTGAGTTTCTTTCAACTCTGCGTGCTTTAGCGGAAAATGAGCACACGCGGCGGTATTAAGTTAATAATCGATGGAATTTGACAGGATTTGTGCTCAATGTTACTTTTCAAAGTCAATAGGACAAAATAGTTCATCCCACCAAGTTAGTCATTGAAGCAGTGAGCTTTGATTGAAAGTCCTGGTGTGGTGCAGCCCTTACTGGTCAAATCCTTCTGCCATTGTCATCGGTATGTATTGCTGTTCGGTCTACAACTCCACATGTCTCAGCCAAGAATTTTTACTCTCGTCATGAATTGTCATAGGGTGCTTCAGCTTGAAATGGACCGTAGCAGGGAGATAAAACATAACCCATGGAAAAAGAACATGGTCCCTGTCATATTTCAATTCTTCCTAGGCCACTGAAGTTGCAGGGTATTGTGATCAATTTTTGTGATGGTTGTATGATGTCCATCAGCGTGTGTTGATTGGTATCCCGTCATATTACTATCATGCTGCCGTTTATGGTACTATATTACCCAATCGCTACTTCGGTCTAGTCACTAGTCCAAAACCACCCTCGCAAGATTAGCAACGGCCAGTGCTAAGAAGCAGAGGCCGCCGGTGCTTCGCATACCTGAAAATGGCAGTTTAGCGTGTGTCTCACGTCGTTATGTTGACCCACCGATAACGCAGATCGTTCCCTAATGGATCTAGTCATGCAAGCCAGACACCCCGACGACGTCGATTCCACAGACTATTTCGATCAAGGTTGAGAAACAGCCATGGCTTCTGACACTTGCGAACAAAAGACAGATAAATAGAAGAAAAACTACCTGACCGAGAGGTCTGCTGAAAGGGCTATGCTATCTGGTTATCTTCATTGTGTCTCTGCCTTTGAGACACAGCTCCAGCATCCAGCACCTCTCGACCTCCACTCCGGACTCAGCCTTACTAAACCCTGAATCTATGACCATTTTCTCGCTTATCGCAGCAGTTGAAGGATGAAGTTGACAGACTGCTAGAATCATGCGTATGATTGACTGAGCATACAAAGAAAAACGGAACACACTGTGGATGGCCAGTTGACAATGCCCTCTTGATATACCTGAAATAGAGCTTGTGTCCAATGCGGACGTATGATGCTCCATCCAGATCGTTTCGGCTGACAATAAAGACGGAGGCGATTGCGTACAAGTCATGACGTCGTTTTGTGACAGATAATAAACTAATAGTTACCTTAATATTTTTGTTGAACCCGAATGTTTTCAAAACAGAAGTTCTATCATTGTATCACATGCAATGAAGGGCAGGGACTCGTTCACATCGACGCGATCCTTAGAGTGAGGGAAATCCTTCAGCTGAGCAAGAAAGCTGTGAATTTTCCATTGATAGCACATTCACTTTACAGGATGATGCTCGAGATTAAAGAAGAACGGCACGAGTGATGGATGATCGAAAGCTTAATTAATCTACCCAGGTTGGTGGAAGAGAGCCAGTGCAATGGTTCGCATTCCATCTACATGGATCATACAGGCCTCATTCTGGTAAACCTAAAGTTATTTTTTTTTTAGAGGGTTCAAGTGTATTACGAGAACCTGCGAGTCTGCGAGCCGTCTTGGTGAAGTTCGACCACCATTAGATGAGCCGCATTTCAAGTTTTCGTTATGCCGCTTGCCACTTGACGATTCTGGGACTGCGTCGCCTGTCGTGCCGGCTGACTGACGCGGCAGCACAAGGGATTCTGTGACGCTACTGCCTGTGAGTTCCCGTTGGTAGATGCAAATTAGCGGTTGCCAAGACAGCACCGAAGTATAATGGTGCTCCGGAAAACGGCCGTATGTGAGTGACGAAGAGATCTACCAGTGGCAGGAAAGGCAGGTCAGAGCAGGGCTGGGGATTTACCTTATTGGGGAACACATTTCCGGTATATGAACTGATTCAAGAAAGCAGACCAAACTGAGAGACTGAACAAGACCCAGCCAGGGTTCAAGGATCATACTTTCAATCATGGGAAATGAGAGCAACGGGAAATTCTCGTTGAAATCCGAATGATCAGTCTAAGGGCAAAGAGAGAAGACTTTAGAGTTGCGACAGACGGGCGGAAAATGACTGCAAGGGTGAGACGCACCGATTGTGTGGAGGAGGATTAGTGGCTCCGGAAATCGAATCCCCTGTCCCGCGTCTTATCTCCTACAAATCTTTACTATGCATGACGACGTTTTGGGCATTGAAAAAATCGGTTGGTTGCAACTCTGCACATACTGGCCCGCGAAGCTCGCTAACCGAGATCATGGCCCCGGTCGGTGCTGGCCACAGAGAATAAAATAAACGGAGAGAATTTGCCGTCAATTGCAAAAGTTCTGGCCTGATTAACATGGACCTGCAGCTTTGCGGAGACTCTGAACCACCCAAGGGTGCTTCGCCAAAAGGCTGGTTGGAACTTATGGAAGGCGAAAGAGGCTCAGCCGATCGCGTGGTCAATCCTACTTCCTACGTACGAGAATCCCAAACCCACTTATGCAGCTGCTAAAACACCTTGTTGATGTATCAAGTTGAGAGACCGACCTGGTTGTCTTTTATTATGCCAAATTAATGGTTGCATCAACGAGCTGCGTGTATTATAGAAATCCGGATGAAGTCCCTCCGTCAACGCCATTACCGCCACACGTAGAGAAAAGAAGAAAACTCGGTTCGGCTGTCAGCTTATTCTTTGATTTCTCAATAATTCATATTCATTTAGCGTTTTGAGTTACTCTCAAGCATGTGTCGCTGTTGGTGATCAAGTGTGTCGATCAAAAGTAAGTCGATTAAAGCTGTCCACAGTCTTGTGGGTCAGTCATAATGACTTTGGCGAAGGTGATAGAAGGTTATGCGACCAATTGCTTTCGAGCCTGGCAGAAATTGACCCTCAAATCCTTGGGTTGATTTTCGTCTGTTGCTTAATTTCTCCAGACTTTGGGGAAGAGATCGTGCCACCGCGGCAAAGGATTTTGCTTGCTAAGCCCTGACTGTAGGCATGTGTGTGATGGTCCGCTACTACTTCAATCATCAGATGTAGCCGGATCATCCGGTTTCTCGAGGATGTGCAGTGGGTGTGAAGCAAAAACCCATCATTGGTTGGTTAAGCTTAATCGTGCGAAATGAGAGAAGCTTTACGTGCACACCATTGCATACGACCGTGGTCTCCCAATCAAGACCCAGGTGCCTTAGCCAAATTTCATCGCTGCCGTGCTGAAACAAGGTTTAGATCCCGACAGCAAGGGCGGCTGCTTACCGCCGCGAGAGAGAATCGGAATCTTGAGCTGCTCACATGCGAGCATCGGGTTTTGCTGGACTGGCATACACTTTGCAAGCCAAGGACTAACCGCCCCATTTTCTTACCTCTCTATGCTGTGAATTAGCCCTATAGGCCCATACATTGAGATGATGCGTTGCGTTATTCCAACTGCGAGTGCAGAAGCTCTTCAAACCCCTGCTAGTATGGCCCAGTCACTTCATATTTCTCGACTCGCCGCCACTCCTAGTTGCCGGTCATACACCCGGTGTGCCGGTCTTGTGATGAGAATGGTAAATGGAGCGCAGGGCTGCTTCCTTGACTGGTAGTCTCCGTGGTTCGCTTGGAAGGTTTTCGGCGTCGTTTCCGGCTCCGTTGTGCCTACGTCCAAGTCGTCTCAGCTTAAGGCTGGCAAGAGTCGTTCGTGAACATGGGTACAGACAGTGGCCTGTCTGGAAACCGCTTTAGGATCACTGTTAAAATTTCTTTTTTTCTTGTTGATTTTCTCGAGGATTACAATGGCACATATTAGTCTTGATTTCCATCTGCACTTTGGTCGATTGCAACTGTTTGCTCCAACTATACATGACCGGTCCCGATGCGTAGGCACTAGTCTGTAGTTTTCCAGTCAGACAACGTCGACACTCGTTTACCTTACAATACGTACGTCATGGCGGGCGTCGCCAAAGAGGCCGTTGTGGTGAGTAAAGATTGTGGTTTGGTTTTGTTCTCAGCAATTTCATACACTGTTCTGCTCGACTAACATACAGCACCAAAAAGCCCATCGAGGCCGTGCTCCTGGGGCTTGCCATCTCCCTAGTTCTCGCGCGTTTGTCTCTTCGTCTGATCCTACAGCGCCAAATGCTCACCAGTAGCGATTGGATGCTCGTTGTTTCGATTCTTGACGCGATCGCGCTGTTCTCAACCGATGCCATGGCTTATAAATTGGGCGGAATGAACGATTACGACCCCACAGCTCCAGAAGCTCCAGAGGACGAGCAGATCAGGCTCATGAAAGTTTCATTTGCCGGTAACTACTTCTATGATACTGGGATTTACTTCCCGAAGCTAGCCTTGCTTGCCTTCTACTTCAAGCTGGTTCCGCCGACGATGCCTCTGCTGCGAAAAGTCCTTTACGGGACTAGTGGACTGACGCTGGCCTTCGCCATGACCACTTGTTTCTTGGACACCTTCTGGTGCGGTCCTGATGTTTCTGTAAACTGGGACTTGGAGGGCGCCTGCTCAACATTCGACTCCAAGTCGGTTTTTCGCATCGATTGGGGAATGAACTTGGTGTCGGATTTGCTAAGTATGACCTTTCTCTAACACATACATGTGTGGTTTTTAACTGACAATTTCAAAGTCTTCATTATTCCATTCCCGCTGCTCTTCGGCCTTCAGCTCAGCACAAGATACATCATTGGTCTTGCAGCTACGTTCTCCACAGGCATGATTACAATAGGAGCCAGTGTAGGCAGATTTGCCACCGTCGAAACCATCAAAGCGTGGACCAATGTTTGTAGGTTCAGCTTCTCATGATTGATTTCTGATTGAGAGAACTGACCAAAGAATAGATGTGCTATCCATGACAGAGATCGCGGCCGCCATCATTGTGGTATCGCTGCCCGCGCTCAAGCCCCTTCTTCATCGTCGTGGATTAGCCACGTCGAAGTATGGGACTGGCCAGACAGAATCGGACGGACTGGCTTACAAGAAGCACCCAACAGCGACCAGTCATAGCCATTTCAAACTCTCTTCGGGGAGGGACCCATATGAGGCGACGACGCGAGTGGTTGCCGAGGACGAGTCGGGCAGCGAGGTGGAATTGAACAATCTGGAACGATCGGATGTAATTTACAAATCGGCTCGCGTGAGCGTAACATACCAACGACGAGAGGATTTCGACAAGAAGGCAAGCCCCTAGAAACCTGCATGTTAGGGCATTTCCCCCGGCACGAAGCAAGGGGAGGGGTGTGTGTTGTACATTAGGAATCAACCGCTATTTGCTGCGGGCCCGGCCCGGACGGAGAGCGGCCGAGGGGCCAATAATGCCCAGCCGGCTTTAATCACAGCTCTGCGCGTCTGCGGCGTGGTTGCAGGAAAAGATTAAACAATACTACCTTTGTAGAGCACTTCCCGCCGATACGAAGCAGACAGAGAGAGGGTCGCCATTCTCTAACACAGTGAACAAGGGGCGACAGAGCGAAATGAGAAATAAAAAAGGGTCCTGGGCTGATTTGCGCACCAACACGCCGTCCACATGTCTGTGCAGGTTCTGCGACCTCGCTTCCGCAATGCTAGTCCCAACGGTCGTCTCACCCCGCTTAACCTGGGATCAAACTGGACCATCGACTTTTTTCAATTCCTGAAGGAGGTCGGTTCGGATCCAGCCAATAGTGATTTAACCGTTCACAACGCCCTGCAGCCACACCCTGCTTCTACTGGCGGGTGGGTCAAATTCCCTTGGCCTCCGTGTTTAAATGATTTGAGATGCTGTCCCGTGAGTTGCCGCCATTGCATCAAGCTACTTTCCTTCTTCAAAGTTACTGCTCCTCAGCCTCAAGTCAAGATGGTGTACTTCATCGACGGAAAGGATTGTATGGTAGGTCGCCCTGCTAGTTTCGGACAACTTCCTTTGCTAAGTCTCTAACTAGATATCTGAATGGATTCTGCTGGCAGTTTCTTACGTTTTTGTCGGCCTACGGGTGTATACACGCCTCTTCCGCTTGCGTGAAAAGTTGGCCTTATCTGAATACCTTCTCCTCCTCTCGGCTTTCAACGCCCTCGGCTTGATTATATGCGACACCTTGACATACCGGCTCGGTGTGATGGACAACTGGGAACCATCTGTTACTCTGTCCAAGGTAGTATGAATCTGCCCATTAACTTACTTTGCTAACGACTGATTCCGTTTTAAGATATCCTTCGCCTCCAATTACTTCTACGATGTCGGAATGGGTTTCCCAAAGATGAGCATGCTGGCATTCTATTGGGTCTACTTCCCTGCCGACACTAGCCCTGCGATGCGTAAGGCATTGTGGGGCATCACTGCGTTCGTCGGTCTTTCATACATGGCAATCCTCTGGGACGACACATTCTTCTGCGGCAAGGACGTTTCCGTTCAGTGGTCTCAAGAGGAGGGTGCTTGCAGTGTCTTCTATGCACCCGAGCCATTTATCCTCAACTTCACTCTCAACCTAGCCTGCTACATCTTTGGTATGAGTTCCCGTCCACTCAAGTGGCCCCAAACCATACCACCAATATACTCCATACTGACCAAGACGTGTACAGTCTACGTGCTTCCTCTCACTCTCTTGGTTCAGGGTATTCTACAGCCTTCCAAGGGTCTCACTATTGCTTTTATTCTTGGTCTGTTGACCATCTTCACCACCATCGTCCGCTTCATTACCCTCAAAATCGGAACGGGACAGGAGAACCTTGTTTGTAAGTCGAACGCTTTTCTTCTCCCACTACCCTACGGCAACGGGCTAAACCCTGCCTAATAGATCCTATGAGCATCCTCGAAATGACACTTGCCATTACTGTTGTCGCTCTGCCTGGTCTGAAGCCTCTGTTGGATCGATCATCAAAGAGTCCCCCATTTGATACGGTTGAAGTCGAAAACCAAAACAAGAACTTCTCCTAGATGAGACATGCAAATATAGTCCATGCGCATATTATATCGATGAACATGAGTTAATACTCAGTTAGCCTGTGGTCTACTCATGGTTACTCGTTGCATTGGCCAGATCGCCATCCCGACATCATTCTCGAATAGTACATATTTCTAGGTTCGAGCGGATGGCCATGAATCTTAAAGTGTAAATAAAGCTGCACAAGCGATCTTCAGACCAATTTGCATTTATTTTAATCGTAGACACTCTTAATTGTATAAATCCAGTATTGATAGAGTCCTGCTGGTCTTGTTGGCTGGGGAAATGGAAGAACATCTGAACAATAGAAGATTGTTTCAACCATGTTAGCAAGAGTTCAATAAAAACTTATCGGAAACAAACCTACTAGCGAAGGACTCCTGTGACAGACTTACTGAACTTTCGGTGGGCAAACGCTAGTACATGGGGCCAGCAATACCTGAAGATGTAACACGCCCGTCAGCATCAACTCCTTTCGCTATACATGCTGCATTGTACGTGAATCACCGAGTTCATCGTAGCCTAGTCCCTGCAAAAACGAAGCATCAGAGTAGTGGACTTGTGCTGTTGCCTGCCATTCGATGTTGATGTTGTTTCTTCGGCTAGCTCCGCTGCAATTCCTGCCACATCAATACCCCCCAAGAGATGCATGTGGATCAGTACGTTCGATACGTAAACTAGGATCAAATGGCTTGAAAGGGGACCTGCGATTGATCAGATCATCTCTTCAGTAGACAAGCCACCACTCTCGGTTGCGTAAACTGTATTTGTACAGCCGAAACTAATGCTTTCAGTCTGATATCTGTCTTATCTCCATAATTTACTTATATGTCTAGTTCTTTGTATTTAACAGCTGTCGTAAAGTGAGGTTCTAGAGCGAGATAGTGGCGCAGGTGGCCGAGCCCGCCATTTCTCACATGCTTCGAGTTATACAGTAGTTTGTATAAGGGACAACCTCCTGTCTCGTAGATGGTTTTAGATGGTTTCTAGAACAACTACCTTTCCATTACCGCTGAAGTGCAGACCGAGGATTCCACCACAAAATCGGTATATGGGTCAGATCTTTTCGATCCGAACCCTCCCTAAGGTAGTCGATGCTAAGAGGCTTTGTCGTTATACGAATCTTTGAGGAGCCAAGACGGGCTTTTTGTGGCTTTCTTACTGGACTCTGTAGTTCGGTTGGTCACGCAAGGCTTTGGCTTCTGGCTGTGGCAACAAAACTCATCACTACCAACGACTTAGACCTGGCTGTGACGATATTGACCAGATCCTTTGAATACAACACGGGTTCACACACTACAGCATGTGGGGTAGACGCTATGAAGTGGATATAGTGCAGTATTTGGGCGAAGAACATCAATATGTTTAGACCCACGCAACTTTGTTCCCACTGCATCATATGCTTTCCCTTCATTGTTTGCTCTCTACGCCGTGGTTCGCCATTGATTTGTTTTGATTCAACGTGTCGCTCCGGTTTAGCGGTCGCGTTTTTCAGCTGGGGATTACGGGATAACACCAGAGTCCGTCGGCACTAGATTGCTGCCGAAGACCATGAAATGCTGACTCGTACCTTGTCATACCTTCAAGCGCGCTATCCATTCTCTTCATTGTCAAATAACTCCTGAAGGAGCCACTTCAACTTGCCAGGGTACGTCTTTAGCGACCAAGACGGCACATGAACCGCAGCAACAGGCTGGGAGTAAACTCCAAAGACTAAGCATCATGACCCAGAATGTCTCGCGACACGTTATTGCGCTTCTTACGGGAGGCTAATTATCAGATTCGCCATATTTGGAACGCGCAAGTATGGCCTTGAGTGAAATGAGTGGCAACGCGAATGGATTGGTTAATTCATCCTATTAAAGAGAAACTTATCTTCACCTGGACCTGGGAGCTAGCAGCTCGATATCCACGCAACAAATAGAGTTTGGCTGACAATATGAACACGACATTATCAAGGCACTAAGCCTGCAAGTATCAATCCACCAAGCTTAAGCCAGGGCCATTTGCCCCACGCTTGAAATACCCTAGGCTCCGACAAGGGTTAAATCACGGAAGTGGATATAATGCTATAGTAGATCATAAGGTCTTTAGGCCTTAAGCTCGCTCGGACCTTTTGAATTGGTTACTCTTCCCGCGCACCCAAACGCCCTTGGCCCGATACTGACTCAATCATCGAACTAGAGTGGGCACGCAGCAGGGCTTCTGGAGCAGCCTTCAGAGATCAACAGAGCTTACTGCTAAACGCAGACAGTCTAAGGTGTCGCGTGAATGCGCTTGTAATCGTAACGAACACGTGCCTGGAGATACTCAATCGTCTCGTCCAAGCTTACGCGGGGAATGTTGGGGTGCCAAATGCCTCAATTCTTGGTGGGTCCAGCTTCTAAGTCGGCATCCCAGCCAAATAGAGTGATAAGTTCAAACCCGGAGCTGCGGTTGACTTCTTCTCTCCACCTTCCCTTCCATGAAGTGCAAAGTCCTTACTGCAATGGCGTATGTAGGTATTAGCTGAGTCCAACTAATCGATGATAAAGCAATTAGAAATTCTGCAAAAAGCGGCTGTGACAATCTCGTCCCCTGCCCCTGAGTGGACAGTCGCTGAAGAACTCTTGGCCACGGTAGTAGTGGAAGAAGTGGTCTGAAGGCTGTCTCACATCGTACAAACCTAGCTTGCTAGCTTCCTGGTTTAGCCACGCCACTCCACCACTACAACGGTACAATGTAGATCATCTTCCGTACTGTTCAAGGGCTTCATGAAAGAGGATCTCAAAGTCAGTGTGTAAGGGTTGCGGCCCCGCTGCATCGCGTGCGCCCTGGCATGCGAGCCATATTCTAAACGAAGCTACTCGCATTGAGGGTTTGAAGGTAATCTCGAATTGGCAAAAGCTTTGATACTTCCCCAGCTAAACAAACAATCCTTAATTCGTAGTCGCTCCTGATTTGGCAAGCATCATACTCAGCGGGTTTATGCTTCATCAAGTCCAGTATCAGCATCACACTCATACGCATCACGAACCAAAGGGTGCATCACCGCGTTCTAATCGGGCTGATGATTCTCTGCGCTGTTGTGAGCTCAACAAGCATAGTTGTGGTCCTAAATCAGTGCCATCCCCTCGACAGGTATTAGGACAAGACAGTGACAGGTACTTGCCTGACGGCCGCTAGTATAACAGCAATGTCCTATATTTCTTCAGCTGTTAATCTCATCACTGACATCAGTGTGGCGATCATTCCCATTTTTCTTTTCCGGCATATTCAGATGCGGTCGTAGCTCAAGCTCTACATTCAGCTTATATTCGGACTGGGCCTTGTGTAAGTCTTTCTGCTCTCGAGTCTTCGTTGATATGGGCCCCTTATGAGTGAATCCACTACCCCGTTGTGAAAGAAGCAGGGCTGACAAGAGTTGGATAATAGGGCTAATGTTGCTAGTATTATCCGACTCGGTTTTACTGATGCATACATGGACACCACCGACTTTCTACGCAAGTAAAATTATCCCAAATTCACTATCATCATTTCTCCTGGGGCAGCAGAAGCCGACTTGCATGGCATCTGACTCTCCATCCTCAAATTAGATGAAACAGGCAAAGTTGTGCTGTGTACCGTTCTCGAATGCGGCTTAGGCATCACTACCGGTTCCCTTCCAATATTGCGAACCTTTTTCTCCCGCCTGGCCAAGGATTATAGCACGTACGCAGAAAAGCACCACAAGATTAGGAGTAATACCAACCTGATTACTTTCGGCCACTACAACGTCCAAAAACGATCCGAATGCGAAAGCGATATGGACGGAACTGTCGATAAGGGAGGAAATGAGAGAGAAAGTGACGGCAGCGAAGTTGCAGCCGCAGAAGCCAAGAATAACACGACCAATACTCACAGAGCGATTACGGTCACAACGGACTTGCATCAGACCTTTGACTGAATGGATGAGATAAAGCCTGGAGGAATAAAGAAAGCAAGTGAGTTAAGCGCTGGGGATACTTCGATGTAGAGAATGATACAGGGCCAGCGGGGCGGAGAGGCAAGCAACAGAGTTATAGATATAATGAAAGATACTATACCCATTCATCAAAAAGTGGTATTATCGCGCCGTAGATGAGGTAAAGACTTCTTGAATGGAACTAGAGGGTTGTCAAGGTGCCATCTGAAGTACTCTCGACACTGTGATTTATTCGACATAAATGTCTCAGTGATGGGCGAGGGCTGTTGGTCCGATGGAGTTATTTGTTTTCCTGTTGATTGATTTGGCAGGGAAGAACAGTGTCGTGCCTCGTCGCTTTTACATTTTTTACTAAGAAGCTAAGTGAAGTTCTCACATAGATGGACATGATGCATGCGTTTCATGCGCCTGGACGCAGCGTATGCCAGCTTGAGTTGATTTTGAAAGCGGGAAACGAAGAAAACAGGATAGCAACACGAAGAGAATCACAAATCAAATACTGATGTACAATGCTAGTTTCCTGGACTTTGGTATGCACGAATATTTCAGTCATCTATGAGATTTTCGAGTCTGGGCATTGGCACATTCTGTATTGCAATTTCCCTCAAAATTGATCTTTCGAACGCACATGCATCTCACTCTACAGAAGTCAATGGCCAGGAAGTACTCATTGCATTTAAAATGTATGCGTTCCTTACACGGAGCACCAACGAAAAAACTTGGGCATTTAGTTACGACCTCCCATTTCAAGAAGAAACCAAGAAGAAAATTCTAATCCCAATAGTACTCACAAAAGCCGGCTATGTTTCGGGCCAAGCAACATGCAAACTCTCCTATCTCAATATGATGCTCTGGTTCTTCTGGGCGTCGTGCCAAGAGTGGCAGTGCCCAGAGTCTTGGCGGTCGAGTGGGCAACGATCGTCCTAATGCCCCGATGTCCGGCCCCGGGGACACCCTAACTGGCGGTGATCTTGTCCGGTTTATGTGCGTGGTGACCGATCTTGGCGCGTTTTGAAACGGGCTTCGAACGATTTTCCACGTGTAATACGAGTTTGGATTTAAAAACCTGACGAACATATTTCCAGATTGATTGCACCCGTGCTCCCTGTGAGGAACCTCGAGGCAAGAGGGTCCCCAATGGCTATTATCGAGCGAGCCTTGGCACAACGAAACCATGGACGACAATCGGCGGAACTGTAAAGCGCTATGCAGCATAGGTAGTGGAGGAAGCTACAGCGTCTCCTCGTAGGCCAAGACCCCCTTAATTAGCATTTAGCCTTGATTATGAGGTTCGACATAGAGAAAGAGGTCTACCCACCATTCATTTGGTTGAACTTAGTTGAGCACACAGGATATAAGGAGCAGAGTTACCTTCATTGGGATCATAATATGTAAAAACAAGCTTCAATATTGATAATTGACCAACCAATCATTTGACCGCTACACTCGTTTTTGGACAGCGCCCGTTCTTTACCCAGCAATCATGCGTACCGAAGCCTTCAATTTGCTTGCGGCTCTTGCCGTTGCTTTCCCTACCGTCTCTGCCTGCGTTGGCAAAGACGCCCTCCCTACTGCCACCAACACTATCAGCAACTCTGAGCCCATTGAGGTTGCCGCCGGCGAGTCTTACGACGGGAAGCTGGCCCGTTTCGACCGAGGATCCGGTGCCTGCAAGGCACAAACCGAGGGAGGTCAGAAGGACGCCGTTTTCATCCTGCGTAAAGGTGCCACCTTGAAGAATGCCATTATCGGCAAGGACCAGATGGAGGGTGTCTACTGCCTCGGTGGCGGCTGCACCATTGAGAACGTCTGGTTTGAGGATGTCTGCGAGGACGCCATCTCCATGTAACTCGTGCCACTCTGTTAAATAGCCCGGACAATGACATGCTGACTTACTGCACAGCAAGGAAGATGAGGCTGGCATGGAAACTCGCATCATTGGGGGCGGTGCGTACAAAGCCAGCGACAAAGTCGTCCAGCACAACGGCTGTGGCAGTGTTAGCGTAAGTAAAATAAATCATGGCCTCTCTCATGTGTTTTTGTCAGCCTGAGATTGGATTCTAACGAAGATCAGATCTCCAACTTCTACGCTGAGGACTACGGCAAGGTTTATAGAGCTTGCGGCACTGTGAGTAACCCATGACTGATAAAAACTTCCTTGGCCGTTAACTAACAGATGCTCAGTGTAATGCATGCAAACGCACTGTCACCATTGAGGGTGTCTCCGCCTACGGTGGCGGCGAAGTCGCTGGGATCAACGAGGAGACTGGCGATGAGGCCACTCTTGTCAACATCTGCACAGACGCCAAGACCCCCTGTCAGCTATACAACGGTCCTGGCGAGAAGTCTGGTTCTTGTTAAGTAAGCTCAACCAGCACTCTGGTCCACTCAGGGCCTCTGTGTGTCTCTTTGGCACCGGGACGAAGCTTCCTCGGCTACTGAGACTGAAGGCGGGCATGGACGATGGTTCGTGTATGTATTTCTTCCCACAACGTTCATAAACACTTCGATGGCCAGAGACATATAAATGCATTGTGATTGCAATGACAAATGAAAATTTAAATATCTCAATGGATATCGATGGTGATCCGGCGATAGGTAGTCATACATCGACAATCATTTCCTGGGGGCTGTGGCTTTGTTTTGAACAGCTACCACTTCCGTCAGGCTCTGTTTCCAGTCAAAAAGTTGATAAGACGTCCTGCCGAAAAAGTGGAGCAGGGGACTCGTTAATAATACTGATAACGAGCCTGCCTACTTATGGACGAGTATGCGTCTTTAATTCGCCAACTGAGTGTATGCCTTGTTTTGGATCCACTGGTGCACGCGAAGCTGTGAAAGGGATAGATCTACTCAAACGGCTCCCATGTACTGTTTCTCAGCGACTGCTACAGGCTGAGGTCTGGATAGAATGAGCTTCAAGACTAGTAGTAGGCTAGCACCTCTCAACTTTCCTGTGCTGGCTGTGCATCCTTGGATAGGCTTTAAGATGCCCATGATGTCGGAACTGTGTTGCTCCAAAGCACTGCTTTATGCATGGTGCACGAGAAGGGAGGGTTGCGCCAGTTTAGTTGGTAATATGTTCTTTTGAGGTCATTACAAAAGAGACTAGTCGTTATCCCCATTCCATACGCCTAAACAAAGCAACACTCTAGGTATCATGTCTATCCCCGAGTCTACAAATAAAAGGCTCCAATGCTAACCGCCAAACTCCATGCAATGCAAGTGTAAATGCAATTCCCAGACGCCAAGCCTGCGGCGCCTGAATCATCGTCGCTTCCCTTGTCCGAAGAGGAGTTGCTCGGGTTGCCCGAGGACCCCGGTGTAGAGCTCGTCGCTGAACCGACGCCCTGCGACGAAGTAGTGAGCGCGTTGCACGCCGTGCTGTCGGGCTCTCCGCTGCCGACCCTGCCGCCGATGTTGGCGACAACAGCTTCGGAGTCGCGGACGGGGATGCTCGCTTTTCCGTCGCTGCCCACCTTGACGGTGATGTCGTTGTTGGACACTTGGGTCAGCTTTCCGTCGTTGCCCTGCTCGAAGCTGATGCCGTTCCAGGTGGTGCCGCTAGTCGCATCGGCGCCGTCACTGGTCAGGTATGACAGGTGCAGCTCCTGACCGGCGAGGGAGGTGGGCAGAGTCACATCAACGGTGATGCTGCCCTTGTTAGCCTCCGAGACGTTGGCCACCTTGCCATTGATCACGACCAGAGAGGCAAGCGAGTCGCCCTGGTACACGGACCAAGCCTTAATGTACTCGTTGTGGGCGGCGGGGTATTCGGAGATCTCGGCCTGCGCGACACGGGCAGTGCACGACCTGCCGATGGTTTGACCAAAGGCAGCCATGCCGTAGTAGAGGGGTCGAACGAACCGGTCGCGTCCGAACATGGCCGTCGGCTGCCAGGCGCTGGCGTTGCTGTCGAACGTCATGTGGAACTGAACAGACGAGATGTTGATTGTGGCAGCGTAGAAGAGGAAGTTGAGGGTCCAGAGAGCGGAGGCGAAGGTGTTACTGAGTCCCTCAACGCCCAAAGGCCCGACGACGGACATTTCTCGCAGCGCGAACGGGTGAGTAGTCTGTTCGGCCTGAGTGATCTGGGCTTCGATAGCCGAGTCGAATTGGGCCTTGGTCGTGTCAAAGCGCATCATGTAGTCGAGAGTCAATGGGTAAGGGAAGGATCCGACAAAGTAGTAGTAGTTGTGCTGGTTCCAGCTCGTGATGTAGCCAACGTCGGAGTTGTTGGCCGTGTCGTCGATTCCATTGCTCACCAGGTCTTTGATCTCGAAGCCGGTGCCGGCGACCCAGGCCGTCGACGCGGAGGCTTCGAAGAAGTTGCTGTGCAGCCCGCGCGGCTCCAGGACTTGCCCCCACACGGCGTCGGCGCGCTCCCGCCATTCCTTGACGTACTCGGACCCCGTCCACGAGCTCGTCCGGAACCCGTTATTGCCGTAAAGGTCTGGCTCGTTTCCAAATTCGAAGGACATGAGGTTAAGATTCGTGCATCGATCGATGATCTGGGAGACCATGGTGGTGAGCTGTTCGAGGTAGTCGGACTTGTCGTATCCCATGTTCAGGCCCCAGGTAATGGGTGTGCCTTTGGGCATCCGGTTTGCGATTTCCATGAAGCGGGGGCCGATAATGAAATTGTCTGCAGGGACATTGCCTGCTGCGGTCGGCCGCGGGTTCGCCTTGATGAGCCATTCGTCTTGCGAGTCGTTGTAAACCACGTAGTCTTGTGTGTTTCCGCCCAATCGCACGTACGGTGGCCGGCCGGTGAAGTTGGCCAGGTTGCTGAGGAGGTTGATAGAGAGGTCATTCGGCGTCTCGTCGCCCATGAAATAGAAGAGGTGATCGAGCTCAATGCCAAAGCCGGCGAAGGAGGGGTCAATGTTAGCCGAAACATTATTAGGGACCTCTTCGGAGAGCGTCAGCGACAGGACGTTATCGGCGGCGAGCGCGGCGGAGATAAGACCGCAGCCCACTAGGAGGCGACTCTGCAACGGCACCATGTTGGGCTAGCTGCCGGTGGTTGAGAGTGGCTTGAATTCAGGTGAGCGGGCTTGGGGGTAGGACAATGGTGTGGTCCCGGGAACATCGTGAGAATCCAGCAAGAGGCGGGACGGTCAAACGACTTTAAAGGACGTTTGGTCGTGGGAGCTTGACTAAAGCAGTTTCATCGACCACACACACCCATTTCATCATTGTAGTGGATCACCGAGTCGGAGCATTTGGGGGCCTCGTGCATGCGTCAGTCCAAAACCCTTGCTGGAAGCTGGTACCAAGACTGGGCGTTTGCTCCAGTCTGACGCGTACTACGTAGGTCGACTGGCAAAGGGCTGTGTTTGGAGGGAAGAGACTGAATGATGCCGAGTAACCCAGTTTTCTTCCCGCTCCGCGTGGCAGATCTGTTTTGGGGACACCTCACCGAGGCCATTGGAGAAAGCCACAGCGCTATGAGAGCCTAGACCACGCGCCGCGAGAATGCCATGCCTGTTTAGGCCTCTTCGATGCCGTTGGTACCGTGATTGCGATAACCCGTCGGTGGGTTGATGACATCAGGGATAGGTTGCACGCCCTGCTGGCTCAGTGGGCCAAGCGTTGGCGGAACTACTTAGTACATATGGACACTAGCAGATTTGTTCTCGCCCCGCAGAATGTGCGTGGGCAGCAAGGAATGCGTGCGGTGATGTCAAACAGACGTTGGTTTGTGGTTTGCGCAGAGACGACACAGACGGGCCGCAGAACAGACAAGCTTGCAGGGATGAGGATGACTATTCGGCTCGTTTCGGTGTTCTTTGGGGAGGCCGATAAGATTGAGCGCTTGGTGTGCTGTTCCTCCAGCCGGTTGCGGTTAGGAAAAGTGCCAACGGTCAGCGCAACAAGCCGCACCATAACCCGACGCAACAACCCGGATCGGATAGCGTGATGCACCGCAAAGCCCGCGGGAAATTCGATAACCACTGGCCTCTTTGCTGTTCGTCGTGCGGCGTCGCATCAAGTCTCTAATTTTTCCCGTTTCCTGCAGGAACAATGGAGCAGCGTGCCGAATACTGTCGATCTGTTTTTTGTTATCCTAAAACGAAATTAGAAACAGTCTGCTCCACCGCCTGCTGAGGCGGTATGGCTCTTTGAAGGAGATTTACAATGGACCTGCTTATCAGGAGATGGAGTCGAGACTCTTTACGCCGGCATGTCAAACTAACGCAAACGCCAGAACAACAAAGTTTTGCGACTCCTCCTTGCGTTGCGACTCTTCTGACCAACGAGGAGATGGCTGGGAACAGGCGGAGGATTGGGAACAATACTGCTAGAGCGAAAACCCCATGTCGACATGTAGCTGACGTCAACTTGATGCAGGGGATGGGGCGGTTATGGTCACCAGGCTGTCCCTGTTTTTGCAATTCGCCAAGTAGAGAAGCGTCACAAACGATAGCATGCGCGCTGCACGAAACGCCAACACTCTTTCCTCATCTCTTTGGTGGGCTCGTTTTTGCGACAACGTGACGACGTTCTGGCCACGCTGACCTAGGCGCGAACGTCCAACCGTCGGCGCCTCGGCTGACGAGCACACAAACTCGGCCAACAGGATGCGCGAAATAGCGCTCATGTGGGGAAACCAAAGGTTTTGTTCAGAGCGCGGTACACGATGCGGCTAGAAAATCAAGAAAGCCAAAGAATTGAAAAAGTATGTTTATAACTTGTGTTTGAAAGCCCCTTAGCAAAGTAGAAAAAGGCCACGCCACGGGTTTCGGGCGTCTGTCTGCCTTTCAAGTGCCAACATTCATCGCTACACCGTATCAGAACGAGCCCACGCTCGGCATCCATTCCGGCAAGCGCTTGGGAGCCGGGAAGATGACTTGCAACTTGAAGAGTGACATGGCCGGCCTTGAGATCTGCTGGTCTCCACAACAATGACTCTGTCTTACCCACTGCCCTACCACGTAATGGTAGCCTCCGCTTCCAGCTCCATTGCTCCCGCACCAAAGACGAGTCTTCCTGTGTCTCATTCGTCTCGCCGTCCTGTAAACTTTTTCCTCGGGGTCGTGTTTTCTTGCATGCTCATCCGGGATCCACCTATGGCGCCGTGCCTTGGCAGGCCGGCTCGCATCACCCCCCGATGATTGGAGCTCCGTGCCTATCCGGGATTATTATCATGATTTCTTCCTGCAAGTCTGCGGAAACCCGAATCTGGCCAAAAGGGACCGGATCGTCGGATGTGCCGGCTGTGCATGCCAATCCGGCCGACGGAATGTTCGCAACAGGACCGGTCCCGCATCCGGGCATGGCCTGTGCATGAAAGGGCACACTAGGAGTACAGAATTACCAAATTGAGGTTAACCTATTGATTGATTCTTAGAGAAAAGAAGAAAAAGTATCCCGGAGACACCCAGCTGGGCGATTGGGGAGAATCAATGCGCCTCTCGATGAGGTCTCGCTCTACCCTGCTAACTGACGTTACCCTGTCTGTCAAACCTAGGTGTAGGCTTTACACTTCCTCATTCCGCCCTACAAGATCCAGATCGGGATATGTGATTGCCCTTGTCTTACATGAAGTTATACTTCGCGGCAGCTAAACTGTCTCAAAAAGGCGCTAAAAATACCTCAATGCTTGGATAGCGAGAAATTTAGGCTGCTCACCTGACGTTCCGACCGCATTCGTCAAATGCGTCGCAACCAAGTATGACTCCACAATGCACCTTTTGTAAAATTACTGGTGACAGACCACGTTTGAGGCAGCAATACAGTAAGCTTTGTTCGAGTTGTCTTGTATTAGATAGTATCACAATGGGCTGCTTGGCACCCTTCATGAGCTACTCTACGAGGGTGTGTCCAGAAGCCATCTCTGCAAAGTCTCTAGTAGCTTAACAGTACTTACAGGCACCAGTCGGGCAGTAACCGTGACTGCAGCTGAAGCTGCAGAGTCCTTTGTAGCTGTCATCCAGACCATCAGCAGGGCAGCCGTCGCGTCCGTCTCCACCGGGGCTCGTCGTCTGCTGGCCATACGCTGAGCACTCGCACACGCCGTCAGGGCAGTAACCGTTGGAGCACGAGAAATCGCAGAGACCGGTGTAGTTGTCCGACAGGCCAGACTTGACCGTGCCGGCGACGCAGAAAGAACCGGTCGAGGTGGGTGCGGGGGCGGTGGAGGTGGCCGTCGCCGTGGGAGCCGGCGCGGATAAGACGCACTTCTCCTTGATGTAGGCGGCGGCATCGCTGGTGTAGAGCTGGAAGTAGTTGGTGTGGGCGGTCTCGTTCGTAGTGCGGCCCGCTTCGTACGCGCAGATATTGTCACCGCCATTGCACCAGGACCGCAGGACGCTGGCGAAATTATTCAGGTTCGCGATAGAAGAGCTAGGGCGGGTCATCTGGCCGCTGGTCCCGGAGCCGGCCTCGACGTTATAGCTCTGGTCGGCGACGTGCGTCGGGTCACCAAAGAGTAGAGCGGCGCAGACTGTCGCGGTAAACGTGAGTCACTGATCTATCTGCTCGGCGGTTGTGGAGAGGCCTTACCCTTGTCTCCAGGAAGAGTGTTGGCAGCCAGTCCGGAATCGGCGAGAATGTTCGCAACAATGTTGGCACCTTCGCTGTAGCCGCTCAGAACAACCTTGGAGTTGGGACACTTCTCAGTGTACGCGTTGAGCTGTGAGACGCCAGAGGCGCGGCCCTGCTCAACCGCGCTGGGGTAACCCTGCGGGTTGGTCGCATCGAACTGGATATCTTCATAATCGCAGCTAGAGAGGCCATTGCAGGTAGCGTCGATGATAAGCTGCTGCCGGCCGGGGTAGCCTTCGTTCCACCCGCGGGCTAGGAAGATGTGCAGGTCTGTGCAGGATCCGGAGCCGGTTGACTGGCGCTTCCCGGGGGCTGCGGACGCCAGGAGGAAGAGGTTGAAGAGGGCGGTGGCCTTCGGTGATAACATGATGGCAGATTAGTATTAAGGCGTTATAGATGGGCTGAGATATCCTTAAGCGAGTGACAGGGTTGACGAGAAGGCCGTAAAGGAGCAAGAAGGTGTGGGAAAGGAGGTCTGGGGAAGACGGAGTTTTTATCCATCCCATCTTTGCGGCTGACTGTGGATTGTGGGATGCCGTGGCAGGCCACTTGTCGCATCTAGACATATCTAGATTAATCCCCTGATGCTTCTCGCTCCGCCGAGTAAGCCGGTAACAGGATAATTGTGGGTTACGTCGGACCTCAAGTTCCAAAACAGCAAAAACCCGCGATTTGGCGCAACTGCAGGGGTGCGTTGGAGGGACGTGCATAGGCTTGTTGCTGGGCAATACGAGGAAGGCATCGAAGCAACGCAAAGCTCACCGTTAGTCTAGTGGAGGCCATAATGTGATACTTATGCAGCCTTCAGAGAGGGGCGCGGCATTAAGACGGGGCGAACCAAGATGAGTTTCTACTATGTACATAACCGAATGTTGTAGTTGTTTATAAACAGACAGGGCTGGACGCGTTACATGATGTACGTACAAACCACCTACCCAGCCACCGAAGCCAAGCATGCATGTGTGAAATTGCAACATCGGTAATTGAAGTGTTGCAATTCGAAGGCACTGTGGCACTCTATTCCCCAACCCCGAAAAATCCTCTACCCACTGTTACGTCCGCACTGATATCAGCCCAGTAAATGCCGGAGACAACGCTCTCTGTAACTCTTACGTTTTCCTCGCTTGTTAGGCTGATATCCCCACCAAACACAAAAATTCTTGCTACTGGCATTTCCGTCCATCGACTTACGTTGACAACAATTTTGTCAATCGTAGTTCAGTCAAGGAATGTGTAAGGCTGAATCACCTTTCACTGCTCCACTCGGTCACTGCACCACTCCGCGATGGGTCGGGGCTCAAACGCCCCGCACAGCCAGTAACAGCATGTTGAACAATGACGAAAAGAATCGGGGAAACCCCGTAGATCATACACACGATCCCTTATAGCACAGCCCACGGCGCTGGTGGACCAAACCCACCCACATCATCATATACCGGCTACTATAGTGAGCGTCCGAATTCTCCGTCTTCAATCACAACACGCCATATTTTCATTCTATCTAGACCCCTCGCGTCTCTTCCAAAGTGATGACAGACGAAGTAGCTCATGAGGCAAAACGAAAGGCCCTCAAATTGATCTGCAGTCAACAGCCAACTATGACATTGATCTTACGATGTGCTGTTCCTACCAGTATATCGAGTATCACTTGGCGGTATGAACTAAGGCAAGCCCTGCGAGTACGGAGGCTGAAGCAGGTCAAATGACTATACTAAGCAAATATGGATCTTGTCAAGGAGTGTAGATGTAGTGAAGCACAGGTAAGGATTCAAGGTCCGTCTCAAAGGCGTTCCAACGAGGCTATTCGGAGCATCAGCTCTCGGGAATCAAGCATACCTTTCCGGAAGAACCACAAAACAAGTTTGGTGCAATGCGACCTCCCTTGTATGGCCCTCAAGCTCTGCACGCCTGCAAAGTTTTATGACGAATGCTGGACTCCCGATTTAGTTGCGACTCATTAATTGTGGGTCTTCCTTCACATGGATACCGTCGACAGGGGTCAAGAGACTGGCATTTTGCTATCTGGACATCTCACCACAGGTCAAACTGTCAGAGACAAACTCATCGTGACGTTCCCATCCATCGCTCTTACTCAAAAAAACTTATGGCACGCCTGTGACTAGTTCTTCCCAGAACAAGTGTCAAGAAGACTAAGTTAGGAGGTGCAACAGTGTAACTATCACCGTCACCTCCGTCGCCCGCCAGAGGTTAGTTCTCCCTTTTCACACTTCATGAAGCCAGTTTCCAAGAGAGAAGACTGGCTGCACAGAACAACCGTAGACTTATACGCCTTGTCACAAATGAACTGTTTTGAGATATCGACAAAAGGGGGCTTGTTCCTTGATTCCGGAGTCGTCAACTGTCTAGAGCGCGATCGACACATTGTAATGGGAGCGAGGTTTCATGGTATCTGTTAGTAAAGTGCTTCGCAACGACGCCCAGATTGACATTAGATCATCTTCACAATTAAGAACGGGATAACTATGGGGAACAAGTCACACAGTATCTGCAAGTCTGGACACACATCCGAACACACAAACAACTCGATAATTTACAACTGCACACAGGCTTCGGTTTTACCAATCAACTTTAACTTGCATACTGTTTCTGTAAAAAATGTTTATAACACGAATCAAACTGCGCGATCCTCCCGTTGAGAGTTTCTATGCTGTTTATATCGTGTACGTGTTGGCTGATGGGGCAGAGACTCTCTCTCCGCTACACCATGGTAAGCAGTCTGTTGAGTTGCGTAGGAACTGCTGCTTCGCCCGCTAGGAGTGCGCTTCTCTGACGTTTCTTCGCTCGTTTGTCCCCATCCACCAGATCTTGTGAACACCAAGTCCCGGTACTCTGTACCGTCTTCTGGGAAATAGTCTAGTTGATCGCGTCTCTGAAGGGGGATATGGTTGAAGCGCCAATCCCAAATAGCGGCGTAACATCCGCGGTAGGAGCCAAACGCCACAGCAATTCCAATGGCACTTCCAGCTACTATGTCATACCAGTTGTGAGCCTGATCAATGGTTAGAGAACAGGCGATAAGCAATGCCCCAAGGAGTGGAGCGAAGGTAAAGGCGATCTTCCAGAGAGCAGGGCGATAGTCGGCCCACACCTTCAGCTTGGCGTTTAGGTACAAGAATAGATAGACGTAGGCTGCAAATGCGGCGGTGGAGTGGCCGGAGGGGAAGGATGTCATAGCATTTTTTAACTTGATTGGGTCCGGTTGAGTGCAGACGTCAACCGAGTACATGACCTGTTGGAAGCCCACGGCGTTGAGCCCGGTCACATTGTTGGTGGCTGCCCGAGAGATATCTGGCATACAAACTGCGAGGAAGTAGGGTCGAAATCCGCCAATGAGTTGCTTGATGACAACCTGAATCAAAGTTCCAAGTGAGATTGAAAATATGAGGCCAATAATGCCGTTGTTCATGTCCCAGATGCTCCTTACTCGGAATTGAGCCAGTATAATCACAACGATTGGGATGATGGCGGATAGCAGTGCGGATAACCAGGTGTCGATAATCCAGCCGCGGTCCGGATATGCGAATTGCGGATAGACAATATCACCCGAGCCGTTGAAAGTGATAGGGAAATTACGAACTGCTGCCAGAGGAGCATTGTAGATCTGTCAGAACGTGATCAGCTGCTGTCCCACAAGTCGTCGCTTCATCCTAACTTACGCCGAGAGCGGCACCGCCCAACGCGGACATGACCAAAATGTCAAACCAAGTGAGCCGAAGCCATGCTAGAAAGAACTCCCATGAAGCCCTCACTGAACGAATGGTGTCGCGAGTAAATTCGGGCACGGGATTGTGGTCATCGCCATGGATCTGCTGCATGCGACTGCGTTGACGCATGGTGTAGATAGGTAAGTCTGTAGAGCAAGACTATTTGGGTAGATGAGCTTTTGCGTTTGTTATGCTGGATCTGTTCACAAAGGAGCCGTTTACTTGAGAGGGTACATGTATGGAGGAACATGCACTGTTGTGAGAAAATCAAAATATAGTGAACCTGGAAGCTCCTGTATCCATCTAGTGAGGGGTCATTCAGACACAAGTACCACACAAGGTCTGGGTCGTCCCATCATTTGCGCTCAATATGTCATAGCTGGCCACAGCGCACGGTAGACGCGTTGTCGTTCTGATACGAACGGGTCTGAGCATTCTCTCTCGCTTGTGGTTCGGCGTTCTGGGCGGGATAGCTCAGTCAGCCGCACGGCGTTCAGTGGACAGGAAGTTTAGATGAGGACCTGGTGCAAACTTTCGACATGGGGAGCTGCTTATTGATGGACCAACGACATTGTAATGGCGAGCCAAGCTGCTCCAGATGCACGGAACTTGTAACTCAACTTGTTTGGCGCTTATTACAACTTCTAGAAAGCTCTGTTGACGAGTTAATTATCCGATCAATTGATATGATGCGTTCGCGTTGCAGCATCAATGGATGCAAGCTTAGTGGAAAGATGTCCTCATGGCTTTTGAGACAACGATCTCTGCTGCTTTGATGCATGGACATTTTACAAATTGGCGAGAAAACGGTTCGTACTATGTTGTCCACGAGGACAAGCTCCCTGATCCTACGTATGTTACCGCTCTGGTTTGATGGCCGGGGTGATCTTGACTCTGTCCCCTGTAGCCGTTTGAACAAAACCAGACCAAACCTCATCATCTACCAAGAACGCCTCGCCATTTCCAACACGAAGCCTTAGCTCCCCACCATTTCTTGCTGTCACAGTCGCGCCTTTCAACGCTCCGTCTTCCCACTCAATATCAACTACGAAATTTCCTCGTGCGACCAAATCTGTCGCCTTGCCATTTGGTATAGCTTCAGCTGGCAATGCGAGAAGAATATGTACGACGTCCGCGTGGCTCTGGAGAAGCATCTCGGTGACCCCACTGGTAAATCCGAAGTTTCCGTCGATCTGGAAAGTCTTTCCATTGTCTGTATTCCAGAGGTTCGCCGTGGGAAAATTGGCAAACCAGCCCTTAACTTCCTTCCAAGCATCGGCACCACGGAAAGCTCTTGCATACATGTTGGTCATCCAGGTCCGGCTCCAACCTGTGCTCCCCGAGCCAGCTGCCCTGCCACGGTCCAAGAGTATCTCAGCTGCTTTGCTAAGTGTGCTATTAACTAGGGGTGAGAATTGCTTTCCTGGGTGCAGGGCATATAACGGTGAAATGCGTCTGTGCGCAGCATCTTTCTCTTTGTACTCATAGCGCCATTCTAGAATTTGACCTTGAGAGCCAACTTGAGCAGGCTTGATCAGCCGAAGAAACTCTTTGGCTTTTATGAGGTCAGGATTTGAGTCAGGTATCTCGAGGATTTTCGCAGCTTCTATGATGGCACTGAAAACATCGTGCATAAGCTGATTATCCATCGGGATGTCGATGTCCATAGGTTCGGCGCGCCCCGCAACACTGAAGTTACCCGGCACAATGAAGTTATTTTCAGGTGAGAGAGAAGGGCCTGTGACTCTCCGACCTTCATGCTCGAAAGTGTAGCATTCATAGAACGTGGCGACATCGATGAGACACGGATAGGCGATAGTGGAGAGAAAACTCTTGTCACCCGTGAATCGATAGTGGTCGACCATGTGCTGAACCAACCAGGCCGCTCCCATGGGCCACATTGTTGAAGAAGTGTAATTATTAGTTGCTCCGGGGTCGCCCCAAGATCCAGATTGTGGCGAAACATGATTCCGTCGCAGCCATACATGCGCTTCGCCATCTCTTTGCCTGGGGAATTGGCAATCTTCATGAGATCGAACAGTGGCTCTTGGGTTTCAATTAGGTTGGTTTGGCCCGCCAGCCAGTAATTCATCTCCGTGTTGATATCGATGGTGTATTTCCTTCCCCAAGCGGCTGTTGTCTTTTTGTTCCCAATTCCTTGCAGATTCGCAGGCAAATCAATGTCCGCCTCTATGTTCCGAGACGCTGCAACAAGCATATGACGACCGAAGTTCCAGACAAGAATAGTGAGTCCAATGTCTTTGCTGTCGTTACGTGCCAAAGCAACACGCTGGTCTGTGGGTATAGAGGCAAGACCGCTTGGGGACTTGCCCAGGTGGATAGAAGCGCGTTCTAGCGGTTTTGTTGAATCGGCAAGAGCTTCTTCTCGCAGCTTTTCATAGCCTTGGGAGGTCGCTGCATCGAGTTTGCGCTTGATTACAGCGTCCCAGTCCATTTGGGAAGAATACCGATAGTTGCTCTCGGCATCGAAAAACACATCGATCGTCGTCGCCCCATTTATCGACACTGTTGAACCGGCAGCACTTACTTCAGCTGTAATGCATATTAGCCCAAAACCACCAATTTGAGAGTAAGTGGCTTGCGGTATACCCCCAGGAGCGGTGAAACAGGCTTGACCCATGAACAAAATGGAGTTTTCTTCCAAGGACTGTCCGCTTGAACCCATCATGCTTATAGAGTCGACGACGCCAGCTGTAGAAGCAACATTAACAAGAACATTTGCCAGTCTGCTGAAACTGGCGTTCAAGTTCAAAGCTCCTTCTTCGCTTGATGTAAATCTAGCAGCAAGAGCCCCCGCAGGGCAGCTCGCAACATACTCTCGACTGCCTCAACAGATAATCAGTATCCGTAGCTTTTGGAACAGGCTTGAAGAATATTACGTGTAGTTCACGCCATCATAAGAGTAATCGACGCCGGAGTTTCCGCGTCCAGTATCTAGCCATCGAATATAGTTGTCCAATTCATTGGTATGTCCGAAATTGAAGTCGAGGTTTCCAAAATACCCAAACTGTCGCTCAGACTGCTCGGCAGGGGTCATGTTCCGCAGGACTAGTTGCCCCCCTTCAGTGATTTTTCCAGCAAGAAACAGCTCGCGAGCAATCGGTAGGGCGGCTAGGGCGTTTGGTGGGGTGCGGTCTTGAATAGGACCAGACCAGATGGAGTTCTCGTTCAGGGTGAGAGTCTCATTAGCGCCGCCCCAGACAGTGCCTCCAAGGCGACCGTTGCCGATGGGGAGTGCGCCTTGTTCCCATTCTGTCGTTGGAGTTTTATACCAAAGGAATCGACTTCCACCAAGTACTGCGAGCACGTTGATTGTGGTGCCCATAAGGATGACCTTTGCGAAGAAACGTGACCTACGCATCGCAAACGAAGTCATCAAACTGTCTAGGATATATCAGACGTTGGTGGTGTTTTGTTATGGCAGGTAAGTATCAGTGAGAGAATACAGATTCATGCTGTTTGTAACAGTCACATCTTCACGCACTCCGGCTGTTGCAGACTTCGCTACTAATATAACCTTATTGCAGGGGAGGTTTTTCCCGATTGATCAGCACACGCAGTGGGGAACTAAGAATCAACGCTTGGCGCAGAGCGTGAACCAAGAGTGATATCGCTTCTGGTGTGCAACCATTTGGCTGATCGTGTTCAGATCGAAGACCATACTCGTGGAGAATTTCTGAGTGACACACATGCAGCATAAGATCACCAATAGTCCGCCGGCAATAGGTAGTCTCCCCGCTGGATAAATGACCTATGTAAAGGGCTTCTGCTGAATGACTTGACTCCGAACAACACTCGCCTATCTGACCAAAAAGGGAATCCGACCAGTTCAGCACCACTTGCTTAACAAGTATTCCTTCGCATCTGTGTGCAGATCAAAATCCAGCTCGGTTTGTCTGCGCTATGTCCGCAATGTCACTGCGTTTTTTTGTCCTAGGAGAAAGGAAGATTGTCCTTAGAAGTTGGCCTCTGGCGCTTGTCATTATTGTTTCCTCTATCTATCAGAACAGTGTCATTATCAAATATCATTGGGAAATACCCATACAAAACACCACGCATCTCTTGACGTGTGTATAGCTCAGGTTAAACTTTATTGTCTGGTTTCACCTCGAATGTGGCCGTGACAATGATCCCTTTGTGCTGTCCGCTCGACTTGCTGTTCAGGCTTTCATCACGGCCGCTATTTGAAGACCAATGCATCGGCTCGGAAGGCTTAACAATCTGCTCTTCGCTCGAATTGTTGTCCAGCTCGGTCATGTTGTACTTGTTGTATCGTCTTTTGGAAGGTAGCCCGGATCGGTCAACACTCTGTCTGCCTCCTATGGTGATTAGTTGATGGCCATACTTGTCGCTGAACCCTGTGTATTTCTGCTTCGCCCCGCTGCTCCCTTTTAAGTTCTGAGCCAGTGTGCGGAACAGAAGAGGGGCCTGATGCAGGCCGCATTCACCGCAATGATTCCGACGAACTATAGAAAGGGAGTGATGTTAGCCTAACGAAGTTTCCAGCGACTGCTTGTTCATTAAGCTTGAGTGTGGAATTGTGCATAATGTTTCTCGGATGGCCCATATGGTGCTGACATTGATGCCTTCGATATCTCTTAGTGATAAGATGCAGCGAAGAAGAGCTGCAATCATCACAAAAATTCCCGAGCAAAGCAGAACACCAATTGCTAACTTTCTCTTAAGACTGAGTTTAACCGCCCAGAGCAGAGGTAAGGGTATTGACACAATGAGCATGTCCGTACTGCAATTGATCTAGTCAGTAGTGGGTGTTGAAGGCTGAGTTGTCTCTTTACTTACGATATGTTGAGCACTACCAACGTCAAGTAGTTGGCCACAGCCAGTGTGCACTCGTCTGAAGGAAGTGTTAGCAGACGTTTCAGATTCTCCCGCATGCTGAAGTTTGCGTACCTCCTGGGTAAGGAACAACCTGCCAATTCCTCTGGACTGGAGTACAATGACTCCAGATGACAATCAACACTCCGCAATAGGCCAATATTGTTAGCCCAGCTGTCCACCTGACAATTTTCTGCTGTCTTGTAGCAAGCCTAGTGCAGCTTGTCAGTCAAGAGGATACGGACCATAGGTGCCAAAGAAAAGCAGATACTTACGTGATGCGACTAAAAAAGAATATAATGCAAGCTTTCAAGCACCAGATAAGAATAACATAGAAGTACCAGCCCGCCAGCAGACATTTCGAGCCGAACTCAAACTTGGCTATCTCTTCAGGCATCAAGGTAGCACCAATTTCGTCCGTGATTCCAATGTTGGTTCCGTTTTGGCCTGCGCTGGCATGTGAAAATCAATCGCAACAATGACGGGAAGAGATCATACCTATGAGCTCCAGCATACATAGCTCAAGCTGGTAGAAGAATTAATCAGAGGTCGGTCCATTTGTGACGGGATCTCAAACTCATAATCACGAGCCATCTATACTTACAGTCCAGAAAATAAGGCAAAGGATGGCGAAGTAGTCATCGCCTTGCCAATGGAACCCAACTATCTTCCAACGCGCAAATATTCGGAGCAGAATGACCAAGACCCTGACCCCATAATCCGTCCAGGCTTCTGTCTGGAAAGGTGTTGCCATCATGAGCGTGGTGAAAGGAGCGAAAAGGCTAAGATGGTCAGACACTCTTGCAGCTTCAGGAACAATCGAGGTGTGTATCGGAAGCGTCTCTGTGCCTCGACAGTGATGGGACGTCTTGGATTAATAGCGCTTTATCTTGAGTGACTCTTGGCTTATAATTACGCACAGAGCGCCTCATACGTTTGGGTGACCCTTGAATCTTTTCGCCCCTGCCTATGATGGATATCGGCGTAGTGCAAAAAGACTTGACTATCATGGTGTGTACAAACGTGACATTACCCCCTGACCAGCAATGCCTAGGATTATGTCCAAGAAGCCAGGTACATCTGAACCAAACGATCGACATAAGTGAAGGCCTACTTTTTGAATCATCCTCCGTCCCAGCTGAATATCATAGCGGCGAATTCAAGCTAGGTGCAGGACGCAGCCAGGCAGCATGTTGGCTTTAGGAGTATCGAAGAGAGCAACCATCAGTAAGCCTTCTTCTCCACACGCCTAAATTTCACAACTTGTCATGGTTTCCATGTACAATCCGGCATCCCTTTTCCAGGTTGGCCTTGGCTATTCAAGCATAATGCCCCTGGGCGACTTTCGCTAGCTATGAGGCTCAGCACCCGGAACCGAGCCCGAGAAGGTCGCAAATCCTCGAAACACAACATACGGAGTAGACATTTGCCTTTTCAGCCAAGACGTTGTCCCCTTGCGATTGAACTTTCGGTACATATCCTCAGCCCATACCGTCCTAGTCGATAGGCGTTTTGAAAGTCAGCACCTTAAAAGTGTAGTATCTTAAAATTGAAGACCAAACATGCTAGTTTGAAGCCCTAGCTGGCGCAGGAAATAAATCATCTTTCGAGAACACTTTTGCCAAGTGCCCCTACATAAGAGGGGTGTGGCTCGCAAGGGTTCAGAAACGCATATACGTGATGGAGAACACATCATCCTAGTATAGTATCTTCAGCCACAATAGACGCGCGTGACAGAAGTTCATATTCTACGTTTCACTACCTAGGTTACATATTCCCATGGTAAAGAGTTTGTTGTTGGATTTGCCTGCGGGATTGGTTCCCCATCGGGAACACTCCAATCCCTGACAAACGCCTATGGAGCAAGTATCTTTACAATATGACCCACTTTTTCTCGGCCTAAAGGATGGTCTGCCAGGGCTTGATGAATGATTTTGAACGTGCCGCTCCCGTCCGCTTCCACCCGGCCCCATTTCCCGATGCTAGCAGTAATGCTCTTTGTAATGATCACACTGGGGCCCCAGGGGCTCAGGGTCTGGTACCCCTCTGGATGCAGTCAACTATCAACAGGTTCTCCGCAAGTCAATCGCTCGACGGCTTTATCGCACAATGCGTCAGTCGCAATGAGCTGTGACGAAGCTCTTTTACCATCTCAATTATCTTCTAGAACTTCGGCTCTTAAGCAATGACACCACAAAATTTGATGTCAAAATCGAGTCGTGATCAAATATTTCGATTGTCGTCGTATAGTAGAATATGAAGATGCAACTTTCCACTTGCTGTGCTGCACCCACACTACGGTGGCAAGGTGGGCAAGTAAAGATGCTTATGGTGAACCTTGTGATGATTCTCCTGAGCTACAATGCCAAGCTGGATCGTCGGTCTCAGAGGCTGCAAAGCTCGAGTGTCGGGCCGCAAATGTTGGACTGCGAATGTGAGACATAACTAACTCCCAGTGCTCACAGTCAACAGTGGGTTCCCCATTGGTCTCTAAGTCCTCACTACGATGATCATCATTCGGCAATTGTCCGTGCATAATCTCTGCTAACCAACATGGAGTCCAGTCCTAGCAAGCATACATCTGCACCAGAGGTTAATAGCGCAAATACAGGGTTCGCAATACTAATCTGGCTAATTCATATGTTGGAGTCCCCGAAAGACCCTCACAGAACCCTCGTTTCTATCTTCTTACTCGGATGGGGAGGGACTGATCGTTCGCCCGAGAGATCCACCACCAACAGTACTGTTTTGAGTTTGCGAGAACCCTGGGCTATAAGCCAGCCAATGTGGGGAAGCTGGGCCGGACACTTTCTGCCGCGACAGCTTCTCCTGTACCCCAAGCTCTCACTAGTCGGGTTCGTACAACAAAGTCATTTAGCTTACGTAGGAGTACCCTGTTGTCATGGTAGTACAACGGAGCAATTTCCTTCTTTGGTTTGCCGAGATATCCTTGGCAGCGGCGTTGACTTCCTGCACCTGTTCTAATAGGGAGTCATTACATGTGTGCTAACACTGACATTGGCGGCTGGCATGCAGGTAGGCGTTGCCCAAAGAGTGCGACTCGGGGAGAAGTCCTGAAGGACAGACGGTTGCTGCATACAAGAAGACTGGCCCGAGCTGTTGATAGAAGCTCACTAGTTCGCTCAGTTTTTCCTCCAAAAGCAAGACTCATTATTTATCATCGTCAAGTAATTCAGACAGCTCCCAGCGTAACCGTGAGTATGGGGTCCATACCAAAAGACATTACTTACGACTTTGTCATTTGCGGGTGAGCACTGTACCTATCCGGATCAAGCTGTGAAGCACTTCTTCACTATCCCCCGGTGATTGACTTTGTTTTTTTTAGGGGTGGTACCTCTGGATGCGTTGTTGCAAGCCGCCTTGCTGAGATTCCAGGGACCAGTGTTCTGGTCATCGAAGCTGGTCAACACAACGAACATCTCGAGAATGTTCACATGACAGGAGGGTAAGGCTCTGACCACCTAACGTCTCAGTGTGACCATTCTGGCGCGACTAATGCCCCTCTCCTACCCACAGATGGTCTCAACTCTTTGACAAAGGAACCGATTGGAACGTCGTCAGTGAAAAAAAGCCTGCTGTGAACAACCGGCAGGTGAAGCTTAGCCGCGGCAAGTTCCTTGGCGGCTGTTCCGGCTGTAACGGCACTCTTTGCATCCGTGGCGCGAAGCAAGACTATGATGATTGGGGAATCGATGGTTGGGCCGGTGAAGAATTCTTTAAATACATTCGCAAGGTCAGTTCATTTGGGATCAATCCCCAACTTAAGAGTATATGTTTCTTCCACCATGATGTATTTAGCATTCAGCAGCTGCGTTGTCACAGATCGCTTCATTGGAATAACTGCTGACTTTCTTGACAATCATGGTAGGCAGAGAAGTTCCACGGAAAGTCTTGGTTCAAAGCTTCCGGCGACCATGGCACCGACGGCTACTTGAATATTGAACCTCACGACCTCGCTCCTATTTCCAATCTCATCATGGACTCGATGGTCTCCAAGGGGCTACCTCTCGACCATGACATGTTTTCCCACGGAAACAACCCTCACGGATGTGGACATGCTCCCAGAACAGTACACAAGGGCTTGCGAAGCACCGCCGCGGACTTTCTTACCAAAGAGAACAAGAAAGACAATCTCCATCTAATGGTTGAGACGCATGTCGAGAAGGTCATAATCGAGAACGTGGAGGACGAGCTCAAGGCAACTGGCGTTAGAGCTGTCAAGGCAGATGGCTCCGTCGTTGAGATCAAAGCCCACAAGGAGGTGATTGTTAGCGGCGGTGCCTACTGCAGCCCCAATATCCTGAATCGATCCGGCATAGGTGCGAAGTCAGAGCTGGAGGCGTTTGGTATTCCGACCCTATTGCACTTGCCGGGCGTTGGTAAGAACCTTATGGATCATCTTGTGAGTACCTCTATCCATAAATATTTATTGCACCCAAGTTGCTGATGAGTCCGTTTCTCTTAGATCGTTTTCATGTTCTATGAGACCGAAAAGGCTGGGCTTACGAACGATCATCACGTCTACCACGGTGATAATTTCGCCAAGACGTACGCTCTCTGGAAGGATCAGCAGGCAGGCTTCCTGTCATCTTTCCCCTTTGGTGCATTTGCCTTCGCTCGTCTCGACGAGCGTCTTACCGATTCGGAGCTGTGGAAAAACGCTCCACGTGCGCCTGGCCGTGACCCAATGGGCTTGACACCGAAGCAGCCAAACGTTGAATTCTTTACCACGGAATGCTATGGTGGACCGAAGCAGTACGACCAGTTCCCAACTGACGGAAAGTATGCCTTCAGCATGATCGCGGAGCTGTTCGGCCCTCGATCCCGCGGCACAGTGACCCTCCGAAACACGGATGCCAAAGCTGTCCCGGTAGTCGACACTAACTACCTTGCCGACCCTCTTGATGTCGAGGTGCTGGCAGAGGCCTGCCGCTTTGGCAATGAGATCATCATGGAAGGCAAGGGCACCAAGGACATTGTCAAGGGCTCTTGGCCGAGTGATTTGGTGCACCATAAACACACTACTCGCGAGGAATGGATCCCCTACGTTCGCGATAATGCGACAACTTGCAAGTTCCTTCGACAACGAAACTCAAGTGGATTTACTAATGGACATGTTTAGGTTATCATGCCGCCGGAACTTGCGCTATGGGCAAGACATCAGACCCCGATGCCGTAGTCGATCCTACGCTCGCCGTGAAGGGTGTCAAGGGTCTTCGAGTGGCTGATTGTAGTATCATGCCTACTCTCCACGGTGGTCACACGCAGATGCCTGCATATGGAATTGGAGAGAAAGCTGCCGACCTCATCAAGGAGGCGTGGAAGTTGTGATCAAATTAGGTAGAGCCACGACACAACAGAAGAATGAAATCGAAGTGGAATGAGTCAAACATCTTTTTGCAATTTACTCCTTTTTGAAAACAGGCATCCACTCCAAAGGCGCCTCAATATCAAGCCACTTGCCACCCTCATAGGTATTCGTGTTGCCCTCAAGCAGCGGCTTCCACTTACACCTTCCCTCGAGAGTAGGCAGATAAACCTTAATACTTCTCTTTTCAGGCTCCAACACGGGGCACACCAAGTACTTGTCTCCAAACATGTACTGCTGGCCGATGCTCCACGTTGCCTTGTCGTCTGGGAACTCGTAGAAGAGTGTCCTCATTACAGGAGTTCCCTTTTCGTGTGCCTCCCTCATTAGAGACCGGGTATACTCACGTAATTCCTCGCGGAGGAACATGTACTTCTTGCAAATTTCAAAGACCTGGGGGCCATAAGACCAGACTTCATTAGGTGCACCGCTGCGGCAAGTTGCGCCTCCAGTGGTACCGTGCTGTGGCTGCTCTGGCTCACGACAGCCGTGTAGGCGGAAGACGGGACAGAATGCGCCCCATTGAAACCAGCGGACGAAAAGCTCACGGAATTCCTCATTCCTCGGATCGCCGCCATGGAAGCCTCCGATGTCAGTGGTCCACCATGGAAGGCCGCAGAGACCCATGTGGAGGCCAGCAGCGACCTGGTTTCGAAAGCTTCCCCAGGAAGAGGCAATGTCACCGCTCCAAACAAGGGCACCATACTTTTGGCTTCCCGCCCATGCGCACCGAATGAGGTTAACAATATTCTCCTGTCCTTCTGCCTCCATACCTTCATAGAAGGCGCGTGCATATTGGACCGGATAGATATTGCCAATGGAGACGTTGGATCCCAGGTGATAGCGGTACGTGTCGAAATCGTACACGGTGTACTCAGGCTCGGCCTCATCAAGCCAGAAAACACGGATGCCCTTGTCGTAATAGTTCTTCTTCGCCTTCTTCCAGACATAGGCTCTCGCGCCAGGGTTTGTCGCGTCGAAATGGGTAGTGTCTCCCTGGAAGTTCATGGCGATTCGGATACCTCGATCGGATTGGATAAGATAGCCCTTTTCTACCATCTCGTCCCAGTTTTCAGACTTGTGGTCAACAGTAGGCCAAATTGATACCATCAGCTCGATTTTTAGCTCCTGTAGCTCTTTGATCATCGCGTCTGGGTTGGGCCAATATGTCGGGTCGAATTTCCACTCTCCTTGGAGCGGCCAGTGGAAAAAGTCAATAACAATGAGGTCGATAGGCAGCTCGCGTCTCCGATACTCGCGCGCCACTTCCAGTAGTTCCTCCTGAGTTTGGTAACGTAGCTTGCATTGCCAAAATCCAAGACCATATTCAGGCATCATAGGAACCTTGCCGGTGGCATCGGCATAGGCCTCGACGATTTCTGCTGGCGTGTCACCGGCCACGATCCAGTAATCGAGGGCGCGAGTAGACTTGGCCTCGAAGCTCATGATATTACGACCAAGAATTGCCCTGCCGACAGAAGGGTTATTCCACAGAAAGCCATATCCCAACGATGAGACGGCAAATGGAACACTAGCTTGGGAATTTCTGTGCGCAAGCTCAAGGTCGTGACCTTTGAGATCCAGAAATGGTTGCTGGTACTGCCCCATGCCAAAGATCTTCTCTTCAGCATTGACGCTTTCAAATCTTGCTGTGAGGTGGTAGTCGTTGCTGTTGACGATGGCGAGAAACTCGCGAGCCTCGACATCAAGAGCGCTGCACTTGGGGTCCAGGACGTCTCGCCGGTGGCGGGAGTACTCCTCGAGCAGCAATTCCCCCTTAGAGTTCCACATCAATAGCTTTCCGCCACGACTGATGGAGGCCTTGATCTTGCCATTGATGATTGTGCCGACTTTGTCATCGATAGTTATTTCGACTTTTGCCTTCCTGGGCTTGAGCAAGGCCCAGTCCTCAGCAGGCATCTCACGGGCTTTGGTCGCCCGAACTCTGAATGAATTAGGTCCCCATGGTTCGACCCAGAGCTTCTCTGCATCGTAGGTAAAGACTAGCTTTCCGTCTTGCTCCCGTAGTCCCATTGTTGTTCTTGTTGTCTACAGCTGTAAGTTGCCAAGCAAAATGAACATTTGTTGGTGGGGGCGGAGTGTGGTTTTGAGAGACTGCGTTGATGGGGGGAGACTGCCTGATGAGGGGTATTTGTCTACAGGTCAAATGCGGCTCCTTCTTGTAGGTTACGGAGCAGCTATTTCTAACGTAGGGGGAACCCCGAATGCGGAGCTACTCCTGTTGCCATGAACCGATGGATGGAGATCGCAGGCTAGGACGATGCCACGACGATGACAGATGACATACTGCGTACCTAATTGACCACTCGGAAGCAATCAAAGCCGCCGTGTCCACCGGCGGCATCGGATTGCCCCGCATCTCCTGAGCGAATGATTTGAATTGAGGGGAAATTGGAGTTTAAAAGTTGGAGGCACGATGGCACTGAGGATCAACCATAGCGAATGTGAATTTGGATAAAGCTGGTCAGAGAGTAAAATTGAGGCTAGAGGTTTTTGGCTGAACCGGGTATTTGAAGCAAAGACTTTCGTCCCTTTCAAAGCAATGGCTTTCCTACTGCCCAGAAGAAAAATTCCATGTATACATCAATGTAACTAAGACGGGAAAATTCTCGCTCCTCATCTGACGATGGCTAACGTTTGTCCCAATCTTGAAATCCAGCGTTCTCTATGACTACATGTAAACAATGTCAACCTGTCTTCATTTCCGTCTCGCGCCAAAAGACTCCCTTGTGTGCACTCTGTCAATATCATAGGGGTTCCCATCGTATGACTTTCGCCGAGTTGAAGCAAGACTTATCGTTCGTCGTGTGCTCTGGCGGTGAACGGAGGAATCGTCCCCTGATGAGGTCAGGGAATCAATCGCATCGTTCAGTACGACTTCTGCGGAAGTGGTGTTTTCCGGCTCTTTATCTGAGGTTAGATCGTCCGCTTGCCTCAGTCGAGCCATGAAGGCTTCTGACTGAGCGGCGAACTTGCACCGAGCGCGGATAGCCGGTCCATACTTGTAGAATAGAAACGGAAATGGCACGCATGCAAGTGCCAAGAATGCTGGTATCGAAGAGGCCCAGTTGGTTCCGAGGTCTTTATACATGTAAGACGTGAATAGAGGAAACGCAGCTCCAAAACAGCTGCGGATAACAGAGTTGGCAGCAAGTACGCTTGCTGCAAAAATGGTGTAGGAGTCGATGAGGTAGTTCATGATGCTCAAAAAGAGGAGAACCATTCCAAATCCGAAAGGTACGCCAGCAGCAATACTAACCATCCAGTGTATTGATGGGTTGTTTGTCCAAGCAAACCAAAAAAGCCCAACAGGAACAGCCACGCCTCCCACCATGGCTGATCTAAGGCGCGTTTCCGGAGGTGCAAACCCGCCGTTCTTTTCTTGAACTCGTTGATATCGGCCATTCTCGGGTATGGTGTAGATGATGGCAAAGATCATGCCGACCATGATTCCAAGGAACGCAAGACCGCCGATTCCCTGCGACCAACCTCGCGCTTGTTGATAGACGATTGGAAAAGCGGCGAAGAGCATGTAAAGAGTTCCATAGATGATGGCCATGTAAAGCGAGAGAAGCAAGACGATAGGTTCCCGAAACAACAGAATCCATGGCCTTGACAAGGCAGTCTTGAAAGACTCCGCCAGGCTAATCTTTCCCTGTTCGTGTTCGATCTTGCTCACGTAGCATTTTCCCGTCATCTTGGATAACTTGGCAGCTCGACAACGGAGTAGATACGGAGCGTAGGTCTCGGGAACTAACGCAGATCCTAATAGCCATAATGTCCCAGAAAAGGCAGCCAAGAAGCCCATGACCCAGCGCCAACCAGCTGCAGCTCCAAGAAACCCACCAATAATTGGTCCGAGAACAGGTCCTAAGAAAGGTGCAGCTGCGAACAAGGCCATAGCCAGACCTCTTTCCGCAGCCGGGAACATGTCCGCAATAACACCACCAGAGTTGGCGAGAGGCGATGATCCGAACGCGCCGGCGAAGAACCGGAGGACGATGAGAGTTGTAGCCGAGTTTGCGCCGGCACACCCGGCGTTGAATGCGGTCAGCACGGCATAGGTGCCGAAGAACAATGACTGGCGTCCAAATAATTCACTGAGTGGCGCCCAAAGTAATGGTCCAATAGCAAATCCCAACACGAAAAGGGAGACGCCCAATGTTGCCACTTCTTGTGAGATTCCGAATTCCTCGATGATCTGGCGGATGCCGCCCGTATAGGCGGATGACAGCAGTGCCACTGCCAACGTAGTCAAGGAAACCATCATGGTAATGAACCATTTAGTCGTCTGACTGAAAAGCATGGGGTTCCGGGGATCGTTGGGGATCCATTGCACCAAGAATGGGTCCGCTTCAGTTCCAGAGCCAGAGTATTGGTAGTTGGCTACTTCTGGTGTGATCCCTGCTTGATCTACAACTATGCGCCAGTATGGAATCTTCATGCGTGTGGGATACTCGCCAGCTTCTCCGACTGGTGCTTCGGTCTTTTCTTGCGCCATCGTGTGGCAGGTTCGAGGATGAGGCGGCGCGTTGGACAGTTAGGAATACATTCGGAGGACGAGAATTAAAAGACCATGATAAAAGTACAAGGAAGAGGGAAGTGCCAAGAGTAATCGGTGGCGGATAGGGGGGTTCCAAGGGAATAAGACGGAAGAAACCTATTTGTAGCTGGTTGGTTGAATTCCTTCCATGGGACGACCAACAAGGCGATGACGAAATGCGGAAGATCACAGGGTCACAACCTGAACGGCTTACGGGTGGGAACTACTACTGAATCCCGTTTACCCCAGCCCACTTTTCAACCTCCTTGCTAGCCTGATGTCCAGTTGACCGTTTAATGTTTTTCTGTCCACGTCGATATCTAGTGCGCACGATCAAGCTTCTCCGAGATGAAAGGTTGACTTTCACTAATTAGAATCACATAGTTCAGTTCGTGTCCAGACTTCCAATGTGACACCACATCATGGTGACGACAGAAATCCGGGTGCTTTCCCTAAGTTCGTTGCCAGTGAGATGCGTGGCTGATGGAACAGGCCGGCTCCGACTAAGCCTAACTCCGGGCCTAGTGCATCGAGGTGTGGTCCGGCAGATCAGCTTCCGCTAGGTGATCATAAAATTATGCATTGCCGTTCCGAGGCTTGGGTTTATAGCGTAAGCAACGCAAATACTCTCGGACGACGAACTGAGGACTGTTAATAAATTCATACCGATTTGACCATGACTCTGGGTCTCTGGTTGTAAAAAATATTGCAGTGTTCTAGGACGTGACTGAGGTTCCAAGAACTGTGATCGAATGCAGATGGCACCTACAGCTGCCATGGAGGGTTGTAGTGACATCCACCCAGAAGGGCTTTAGCAGTCTTGAGCCAGTTGTTTATACCTCGTTTAGGGTTCAGAAAGATTGTGACGGCAGTTCATCTGAATCTCGCATTGGACCAATTTTGCTTACCAATACATCTATTTTGAGTATGTATACGGGGGTTGCACGCGCCAAACTACTCGACGATTCAACCCTTCGTCCCAGTCTCTGGCAGCTTGACTTCACACCAAAACTGGAAAAATAAATAACACCACAGCTGGGCACCTTTTGACCCGACATATCACCTCGGTTTTAGTCGGTTGTTCATTCATAAGACAGATGGCTGCGCAGATCGGGCCCACTATGTGCATAAAATGGCATAAATGCCGATTTTTCGGGATAGCGGTCAACCGGAGGCTTTGCATAACTTGCGAAATCAGAGTCGGGGCCCGGACCGGACTTGGATGCACTGTCTGAAGCCTACCTTCGGCGCTAATGTTCAAGACTAACACTAGGCTCGGTGATGACTCAACGCTGCACTAAACGCAGAGATTGATAAACACAGACGCGGCTTCTAAGACAAATCCATTCGTTCGATCAGCGAAGCAACTACGGATACTCCGGCTCAGTTCACATGTTATCGTCTCCTTTGTATTTAAACACGTACGGAATCTCGCTGGCGAAGTCCATTATGGCCGCTCTGCGTTAACATTTACCGACTTGGCACGGTTTGCATACAAGGCCATTGGCCGCCTTTCGAATTTGATACAAATTGCGTAGTCGGTGCTACATGCTTCTCAGCCGAGAGACAGGGGCCGATAATGATGACATCAAACATTTGCTGCAATGGCCTTGAAATTGAACCAAGGACTGCGCTGGTTTCCAGGAGTCAGTAGGACTATGTAAGCATGTAGCAGGTATGCGCAGCTAAGTCTGTCAGAAAAATGGGAGATCAGCTAGTTTTATCAACGAAGCTTGTTGCTTGAAATATGCGGGCTATAAATAATTATTTCATTGTAGGTATAATATGGACTATAATAGGGACAGCAGAGGCACTCTGAATGCTTGCTACCAATAGGGCACATGCGATACCGTGCACTGATGTTGAAGCGTTCTGGGTCGAAACTGGGTAATATTCATTGAGCCCTCCTGGCTCAAACTCATCTCCGAGTAAGAATCCCGAGAAGTCGTTTAGATAAAACAATGCCACACGTCTGTCAACAGGTGTCACAATACACTCGTGGTGGAAGGCGATCCAGCCTAGATAGACCGCCATTGCTTTCCACGCAACCTCGCCCGGCTTTGTCAACGACCCTTTATAAGCGGCCTCGCGTAGGATTCCACTCAGACAATACATGCCAATCTCAACCTAATGTACCTACTGCGTATAGCAAGCTCTCAGCAATGACAGGTGATACATTGACAGATGAAAGCTTTACGGTTGAGTGCAAGATGGCACTGTATGAACTTCACAGCTCATCTCAAGTCAGATTCTCACACCAGTAAACGCACAAATGTTGTATCACTATCGTGTACTCGCGGGTATCTCTACTTTTTTCACCTATACATACCACAAATGCCCTGAGCTCAAAGAATTTGAAACTAATATGACAGCCCAGCCATGTCTGTGAGGGCCGAGTAAGCAAGGCAAGGATAATCAGCCGTAAGCGACGCTACTACTGATACACCGCTGGATCCACTTGCGCCCAAAAGACCTAGCTCGAAGCCAAGAGCTCCTCCAACCTTCGGCCATCCAACACCGCCGGTAGGCTTCTTCGCAAAGCCACCCCAGACGCCCTGCATGTAAGAGCTAAGTTTGATCTGCTGCTGGGTTGCGGAGCCGAACTTGTTGTACTCAGGGTACGTGCCGAAGACTGAGGGTATTTCGCTCGTGTGGTACGCGCCAGAGTTGGCGAAGATGCTGGTAGAGGGGAATGAAGCATCGTAGCGGTACCGGTAGGCAGTGTAGCCGTTCGAAGCAAGGAAACTGGACAGCGTGGAAGTCGTGCAAGTAAAGATCGCATCAGTAAAGATTCTGTAAGACAGTCAGCTCGCTGTAGTCGCTTAGGTTCCTTTGGTTTCATACCTGTCAGCCACAGCATACATATCGGTCATGCCTTTCGCAGAGTATTGAGCAAGGATCGAGTTCTTGGTGTTAGTTGAGGTGACTCCAATCTTGGACATCGTAGCGTCCATGGCAGAAGTCCCATCCCCTGCGGTCTCAACGGCAAGGAAGACACGAGCTTCGTTGAGTGTAGTCCCAATCAAAACGGGAATCTTGGGCCACTTCTTGGAAGTGATACTACCCCGAACATCACTGACCGAGGTACCATCGCCGTTGACTGGAGGGAACACCAGCGCTGCCGATTCGATATACGCTTTGATATCTGCAGCTGGTACCTTTCGCAGGCATGCAATGGGTGAAGACTCGCTCTGGCACTTGAACTGCTGCAAAACTTTCTTATAGCTGTCCGATCCGGAGCCTATGAGAAGGGATTGCTGCGATTGCATGATAGCAGCCGAGAACGGCAGCGGGCTTGGCGGGCTCGCAAGAAGCTGCTTCACAGACTCACCCCGGCGGACTCGCCAAAAATGGTTACACGCGAGGGGTCTCCGCCGAAGTTAACGATGTTGTCTTGCACCCACTGCAGAGCGAAGCGCTGGTCCAAGTAACCCGAGTTTTGAGACCCAGTTGCAACCTCGGGCGAGTTGGAGAACCCAAAAACTGATATGGTTAGCATATAGACGATTGGGTAGAAGACGAGATATTCTTACTGTTCGTTCGGTAGTTGATCGTCACAACGACCACGTCCTGAGCGATGGCAAGTGAACTTCCATCATAGATTGGTAGACTGGCGGTTCCAAATTGCAAGTTTCCCTTTATGAGTCAGTGGGGCTGCTAGGTCATATGGATTCATTTTACGAACAGGAAATAGCCAGAACATGACAGCCTTCTTGTTAGAAGATGATGCGCTGGGAGGTGCGAAGACGTTCAGGTACAAGCAGTCCTCACTCTCTTCAGGTAGAGGTCCAGTGGGGTTGCCGAAGTATTGCTTCTGCAAGACTTGCGCGTTTCCACTATCAGTGAACTGCTGGATGCATGCTGGCCGAAATGCCTGGGCAGGTAGTGGAGTTGACCATGAAGGCGCTGACTCGGGTGGGGAGAACCGTTCCGGAGGCGACTTGGCGAATGGAACTCCCAAGTACGCATTGGCGTAGCCTGTTGATCCAGCTTGGCTTGCTGGCTGAGCTGTGGTGCCTATAATGACGCCAGATGATATAGTTACACTTGGGCCGGCATTTGAGGCCGGCAGGCCAAATGCTCCGAGAAAGAATGTGGAGGAGAGGAGAACTTGAGCGAACAATGATTGGCGATGATTACCCATGGTTGATGGGAATGGCGTATGTGAGACACTAGAGATTGGTCAAATGAATGAGAGAGTTGATGATGCTCTTGGAGATGATGGTGGTTCTGGCGGCATTCCAATGTTGTCTTATACCTTGCTCCCCCGACAGCTTTGATAATTTCCACCACCGGCCTTGCCGATAAACAATGTCCTTGACGCCACTGGGGGAACTATCGAGTCTTTGTGCTGCGAAAGGCGAGCTCAGACATTCCGCACGGCCTATCAAACCAATATGGCAAAGTGGTCCCATCAACTCCACTGGCGGTGCTGCTAAAACGTTCGAGGCTACTTCCGGAGTGAGACCCACGTGTTCGTCGCATGCGGCCAAATTAGGCTCGCGCCGTAGATCAATTCCATAAAACGCGGGCCTATGGGTTTCTCTTTTCTTTGATTATCTTCGTTGTCCAAATGCTGTTCTGGGTATGGCCATGCCGATGGCGTTGGGTGCTCCCGAGAAACTGGAAAGTCTGGACCGCCAAGCTTCTAGTTTGCCAAAGGCGTCGACTCAAAAAAGACTAACTCCATGGAAGGCAGTGTGGTTCAGTGGAACTGTTGTTTGTAGAGCCACGGTCAACGGGAAAACCGAAAAGACATCATCGACAGCCACCACCAACATTGCCATGACGTTTTGGAAGAAAAAGTTGACAGTCGTCCGCTCTGTTGGAGCCCACGTGGCATATTTCCTAACTTGATCCTGTTAGCGCCCACAATACTATATTCTGTAATGACTGAGTGCCGCTATTAATATCTTGATTGTTGCTGTTCATTGGGGCGGTACGATCACAAATTACTTAGCGCGACACTGAAGAAAATTGGCTCAAAATGCTGACAATAATTGTAGCACTTGGATTATACTAATCTAGCCTTCCGACGGGTCTATTCTCAGGTCAATGAATCTCGCCGTCCACAGTTTAGGGCAGCCCTTCAACATACGCGCTTCTGATAGCGATGACCAATGGCAACACCGTAGCGTTGCCTGCTCCCGGATGTAGAATATCCAGAGTTTGGATTGCAAACACCTCCGATCGCCAGTGAAACGAGTAGATAGAGGACGACTAGTCGGTACAAGAAGCGCGGGCTTGTAATGAATTATTTTTTTGCGAGCCTCGCGCATTTCGCCGCCGGCAACAAACACCAACTTGAGACTGAAGTAAGACAACAATCCCGAGAAGGCCCATTCGTACAGAAGTGCGGTAGAACATTATCCAAGGGCAACAGTTGTGCACCCTTTGGTAGCACTAGTAACCAACCTAGTAGTAGAAACTAGCTTGTTTTCTGCTCGCCCCCTTTCCCCAAAACACAGGTCGAGATGTTTAGCTCCAAAGACCAGGGTTAGGGAGGAAATTTCGTGATAAATGATCAGATGAACCCAGGGCGGACCACGTAGACAGGATGCAACTTTTTGTTCTTGCCCACTGTACAAGCCTTAGTTTAGACTTTAATGCCGGCAACTCCCTTCCTTAACGCTGTTATTGTGTACATCCAAGACGATTCAAAACACAACGTGCATATCAAGGCTGGATCGATCGCGAAAAGCATGTCAACATAAGACTTGATATGATAGTGACATTCATAACAACATTGGAAGTAACTCAGTCACTCGCTAGTCGGTTAGCGGGCCTGCCTCATTCTGCTAATGCTGCTGCAAGGTCTTTGACCCAGATCAAGCCGTTGCCCAGTGAGGATACGAGAATCGGCTCAACTCGCAACGTTTCCACAACAGGGTATAGCTCGTCCCTTCCAAACACTCTGCAATGCAACGCAGGGCCGAGTTGAGCGTCTTCTTCCCCAGATGACCCACTCACGTAGGGGCGGCATTTGAACTGCATCACAACGGCTGCTTACCTTGCTACGTCTTCAGTCTTGGCATTACCGGATAACCACCCAACGTACAAGTTTCTGCGCTCGCGGGCTTGAAGACAACAATGTCTGATTGGTTTCGTATGTATGAAGCTCCCAAAACGACTTAGCCGGGCCTCCTTTCCCCTCTAAGCCGAGGCATCCAATATCTACAGCTTGCGGGGCAGATGCGGGGGTTGCAGCTCTCTGCCGGCCGAGTCTCCGTTGCGCATGATCCTAAGACCTATCGATCTGCAGTGGTATCAGGTTCCGCGACATCTGCTAGATGAGTACCATCCATCAGGGTCCAATGAGGCCATGAAGTTTCGTAATGTCGGAAATTCTCCCCAGGACGTCCGGAGGTCATGTTAGATGAGACATGGAGTTGAGCTACACTTACATGAAAAATGTTGAGACGAGAGACCCAAGGTGGTCGTAAGCAGCACATGCCCCTCATTCTTACACACTGCCCTGGCGTTGTTGACAAGTCTTGTCCCGAGGCTTTTGTGTTGGCTGCAACCAAAGAAGTTGCGGAGGCTCCTCCGACCATTCCCAATTCGATGTCCTGTCGCGAAACGGCGATCCTCACGTGGCTCAGTTTTTCCTTGGAACGTTGAGCTCACCATCTCTGAACCACCAAGGTTGTGGATGGCTTCTAAATGCGACTGGCGGATGAATCTTACTACCTGCCTGAGAGCGCGATGGGATTTGGGTAGCTACTGAGTTATGTTTGATCGATTTTGAGTGGGCGAGAGATAGACTAGACGCGGAAAATGGCAAACGAGCATACGCACAGTGAAGCATAGTTTGTGTAGATGGACTAGACGACCTCAGAGAACATAAATAGCTCCTGAATCACCCCGAAAACCGACTATTGACATCGTGTTCAAAAGCCTCAAACCTTCGTCGCTCAGAGCTGACTCCATCACTCTTTCGCTTCAAGTCCAGACATCCCCCTGAACCGCTTCTTCTCTCGAGTACCCTAGGGACCAGTAAACCACCACAAATCATTACCAAAATGAAGTTCTTCGCCATTCTCTCCCTCGCTGTTACCCTTGCCGCCGCGGCCCCTGTCGAAGTCGCCGTCGTAAACGCTGGCGCCACCGACCTCGAGGTCCGCCAGACCAGCTCGACCCGTAACGAGCTCGAGTCTGGCAGCAGTTCGGCCTGCCCCAAGGTCATCTACATCTTTGCCCGCGCCTCCACGGAGCCCGGTAACATGGTAAGCGAGACAAACGTTGGCACACCATCGTGGACGCTGTCGTGGCCTCGCAGGCCCGAGTTTTGAGTCTGAAGTCTGACTCTTGTGTAACTTAGGGAATTAGCGCAGGCCCGACTGTGGCAGACGCCCTGGAGAGCCGGTATGGCGCCGCCCAGGTCTGGGTACAAGGCGTCGGCGGCCCATACAGCGCGGACCTGGCGTCCAACTTCCTCCCCGAGGGGACCAGCCGTGCCGCCATCAACGAGGCCAAAAGGCTGCTCACCCTGGCCAACACAAAGTGCCCCAACTCGGCCGTCGTCGCCGGCGGATACAGGTAGGCCCAACAGTCACTGCCCCCTTTTTGAGTGCGAGCGATCGCTGACATGGGATGCCGGCAGCCAAGGAACAGCCGTCATGGCGTCGTCCATCTCTGAGCTAAGCTCGACGATCCAGAGCCAGATCAAGGGCGTTGTGCTGTTCGGGTACACCAAGAACCTGCAGAACCTGGGTCGCATCCCCAACTTCCCGAGCTCCAAGACGGAGGTGTACTGCGGCGCCACCGACGCAGTGTGCTTTGGCACCCTCTTTATCTTGCCGGCGCACTTCCTTTACCAGACGGAGGCTGCTGTGTCTGCGCCGCGATTCCTGGCTGCCCGTATTGGATGAGACGTCCAAATCTGCTTTGGGCTAGTTGGGCTCAGTCGGATCCGAGGGGAATTTGAGGTACAGCCTCTCGGTGCCACAGCAAACCTGAGTCGTGTTGCACGCGGGCTGGTGATGGCAAGCAGCCATGGACGGTTATTGCGGGCCAGGGTGGAACGGTTGAAACGTTGGACCAAGTATTGCCGTTCGCTTCTTCTCAGTCTTTTCTCTTCCTTCAGTCGTTACTATTAGTCGTCTAGTCATTTGACATTGCCTGGTTACTGCGATGAACGGGATAAACGCAAATTACTTTGTTGGTTTCTAAGCTAAAGGGGGTATCATTGAGTCATTATTCCTATGTTTGGTTGTGCCATGTTTTATGCCTTGACCCTGCTTCGAAGGAAAGCCGCGTGCCTCTGCGAGTGGTATTTGACGTCGGCGGGATGCAGTGGGTTGTATACGATGCGGCACGTCTTGCATTCCATGAAGGCGGGCTTTGAGGAGAGGTTGATGGTGGTCTGGACTGTGACGACTGGTTTCGTCCGTGCTAGTGGTTTCTTTGGGACTGTAGATGCTTTCGTGCCCTCGTTATCTCGAAGTTCGTTGAGTTCTTTCCCGCTTCCCCTTCGTGTCCTTGTCCCCAAACCTCTCCTTGTACCAAGTGTATCAACGCATCGATGTCCTTCATCGTTATCCTTCGCATTCTCCACGGGGTCCGATGAGGGCTGTATGGGCGTGCTGGGGCGCAGCCTTAAACGACGGGGCTCTTTGATCTTTCGGAACACTGGTGGTGATGACGGTGGGGTGTTGACCAATTTCTCGGAATCGGACAGCGGGTCAGAGAACTCTGTGGCCGAACTCGACCGGCATGGCTTGAAGTAACTAAGAATCGAGCTCTTGGGTATGTTGCTCGACGGCTGCGCGTGTTGTGTCGGAGGAAGCTTCGGGAGGTCTGGTGTCCGTGTGGCTGGCTCCGCGTCGACTTTGCGCTTCTTCAGAAGCCCCGGACTGGCATTATTTTCTGCTGGGCGTGATCGTTTACTGTATGTCCGCAGAGTGCGCCTGGTCGACGTTAGTCCGAGTTGTGGCATGTGTGGCGAGAACAAGATCGTACCGTTTGTCAGTCGTTGGTCTCTGAATGTCGCGTCGGGTGGGAGAGCTGTACTGAAATTAGCCAAGTTGCTGACATGTGCTGGACCAACTGAAATCACATACAGCTTTGCGCATTCTGTCTGGTCCATCCCTCCCGCAAAGGAATTGGCGGAGAGTGGCGTTCTTGAACTGTTGGTGTCGGCTACAGATGCAGATGTGACGCGACGCGCGTGGTCGTATGTTGTAGGGCGCGAGACGAGATATTGAGGGTATCTGGTGATAATGGTGGTACTCTAACGGGAAGAACAGCTCAAAACGTGCGATTAAAAAACACTGAAACCTATCATAATCGAGGCAGAGAAAAGAAGTGCGAAAAAAGGCCGAGGGTGTGACTGGAAGTGTCTCGTCTTTTCGTCGAGAGGCGCGACATGGTAGATGGGGAGCTTCCGCTCGGAGCCCCACCACAAAAGCGCGCCGCGCGGATGACGTGCAGCTAGACGCGTCCGAGTCGCGTAGCATAAATTTTCCCGCGCCATCACGTGTTATCTTTCCCCCACGACAATGAATTTTGGTTTTCTTCAAGGGCCAATGTTCATCGAACGCGACCCTTCAGAGATCGGAGACTCCCGTGCCGGATTGCTGTGGGCCATTCTATCCTCCGCCGCCGCCGCAATATCGGTGACAGGCTTCGATACGACCAACGAGAATTCACTCGCGAGAGCCCACGACCAAAACTCGTAACACTGGTCACATTTCGTTCATAGACTATGATAGACCCTTCAATCGTCGTCGTATCCCTTCGTCTGTATCCGGCGTCTTCGTATCGAGGAGCATTGTCTTGTTCTCTCCCGATTTGTCGCCGTTGCCGTCCTCGCCCAGCACCCACGTCTGCATCACTTCCTTGATCTCTTCTGGTTCATTACGATTTGCCTTGGCCTCCGTCATCCTCCACACGTATCCCGAATACACGGCGACCTCTGCAACGAGGACAAGGATGGAGCCAGCGAGGGTCAGGAAGATGCGCGCAGTGATGCTCCACCAGCGCGCCGCAATCCATATCGTCGCGGCGACGCCGATGACGCTGATGAGGAAGTTGAGAATGACCATCATCTGCTTCTGCACATCGCCAAGCGTCACCTCGTCATCACCGTTGTCCGATTCGCGCATGGGTCGGTTCACTTCGGCAAAGGCGTGAGCCCTCGTCGCGGCGTTGGGGAATTGTTGAGAAAAGGTTTCCATTCGAGAGGGCTGCTTCATCATGCGCTGGTATGTGCGCTCCTCTTCTTCGCGTCGCAGGCGAGCCATCAAGGCCTTATACTCGGCGGACTACAAGCGAACTGTCAGCGGATTGGTATCCAACGAGCGGGCGGTGCTGAAGACGTACAGGCTCTGGTTTTGGAGGCGGCGGAGGAATGTACACCCTAGCGCCTCGGAGCAGCCCTTCCAAGCTGAATCCGTCAATGCCCTCGCTCTTCAGGTCTTTCCATAGATCGAGTATTTCGCCATGCGTGATGGGGTTCCCAAGAGCAAGCTTCTCGGGAGTCCGCTCTTCTGCCTCAACTGTCGCTGCGGGAAGGGCCGATGCATCTGACGTCGATGCCTGGTGCGTTGCTGTGTCTGTCTTGGATGCGTCCGACTTGTCCCGGCTCGATCTCACCTCAGCCAACTTCTGCAGGCCTTCGGCGATGGAAGGTGTTATCGCGAGTTGTACCATGTCTGCTGATGTGCTCTCTCACTTTGTCACTTTCTCTCATGCGGACATTTCGAGGTGATGCTGGTCGCAGACAAAGAAGAAGATGCCACTGTCAGATCGGAGTAATTGAAATGCGCTCGTCCCTCGTCTGGCATGTCGATTCGACCGATGCCACCAGGTAAGCTCAGCAGCTCCAGGCGTGGTGTCCAGTGTCCCTCCCACCCAAAAGCTCAGATCATCATCAGGATTCAACCACTTACAGCGTACCAAAAGCTGTGGGACCCGCTTTTTCCCCAATAGATACGCACGTCGGCCCATCTGTTCCTGGTCGGCAAACCAATAGGCAGCGGTACGTACCTTACCTAAGACACAGCGAAGGGAAAGATCGGACCCGACATTCTCTGGTTGAATTTCTCGGTGTGGGAGAGGGAAAAATAAAAAAGTCATCGACTATCATCACCCTCTACAGCTGTCAATTGCCACAACGTCGGGTCTCGAGCAAGGTCTACGCGATACAGATGCTGTCGGACCCTCTGGCGAATCTTTCCGCACTCCATTGATACCCTTTGGAGCACTACCGGAGCCATGCAGCTCCGTCCGGGAGCAGCCATGCTGCGCAGCACCACGTCAATAACGTCACGATCTCTCCTCTCCTCCTCTCCCTCCCGATGCGCGCAATGTCGGCGACCCGCCCCCCTCGACCTCCGGTTACCTCTGACTAGTGCTCTGTACCACTCTTCGTCGAAACGGTCCTCTGCTTGGGGTGCCGCCGTCTCTGTCGCATCGAACATTGCCGCCAATGCTGTCAACCGCGTCATCCCGAAAGGGGATATGCACATCGATCCGCTGCGGACGGTGGCCAAGGAGATGAAGTTCCTGACGGGCAACATTCGGAAGCTTCTGGGCTCCGGCCATCCTTCGTTGGATCGTGTCGCCAAGTACTACACACAGGCTGAGGGCAAACACATGCGGCCCCTCATCGTCTTACTTATGGCGAGAGCCACCGCCCTCTGCCCAAAGGGCCCCCGACTGCACTCCGGCCAAGCTATTGGCGGTGTCGACACGGCGATATCTCCTCCCAACATCCTCGTTGACGTCAATCCAAGCTCGCCCCTTACGAGTGCTGCTCCCGAGCCAGCCGAGGTCGACTCTGATATCCTCCCTTCCCAGCGTCGTCTCGCCGAGATCACCGAGCTGATCCACACGGCGTCTCTGCTCCATGACGATGTCATCGACCATTCCGTTTCGCGCCGCGGATCCCCTTCGGCGAACCTTGAGTTCGGCAACAAGATGGCCGTTCTGGCGGGCGACTTTCTCCTCGGCCGCGCATCCGTAGCTCTGGCTCGCTTGAGAAACGCCGAGGTCATCGAGCTCCTCGCCACAGTCATCGCGAACCTTGTCGAGGGCGAGTTCATGCAGCTCAAGAACACTGAGCAGGATGAGCGGAGACCCGTGTGGTCGGAGGAGACAGTGACCTATTACCTTCAAAAGACGTATCTGAAGACGGCCAGCTTGATTTCCAAGTCGTGCCGTGCTTCCGCAATCCTCGGTGGTTCGGACGCTGCTTCGGTCGAGGCAGCGTACGCCTACGGCAAGAACCTGGGTCTTGCATTCCAGCTCGTCGATGACATGCTCGACTACACAAGGAGCGAGAAGGAGCTGGGCAAGCCGGCCGGAGCCGACCTGGAGCTGGGTCTCGCGACGGCCCCACTGCTATTCGCGTGGAAGACGACGCCGGAGCTGGGCGCCCTAGTTGGCAGGAAGTTTGAGCAGGAGGGCGACGTTGCAAGGGTAAGCGCGCGTGTAGCGACATGCTCCGACTTTTGGAGAAGAAGGTTATGACTAACGCGGTTTCAGGCTCGCGAGTTGGTTCTCCAAAGCGACGGCATTGAGCAGACGAGGGCACTAGCCCAGGATTACTCAGAAAAGGCCATTGCAGCCATCAGCGAATTCCCTGACAGTGAGGCCAAGGACGGGCTTGTTGAAATGGCTGTGAAGGCGTTGAAGAGGACAAAGTAATGAACTGGCCGCAAGGGCCGGCCGCTACCACCACACCATACCTGTACAAAACAAAAATCCTGGAATGCACGCATTATGGTATGTGCATTCGACACTGTATAACAGACCATCTGGGCTCTTTGCAGAGTACATGTAACGATATTATACAACTAGACGGCGGCGTGGGGGTAGACGAATGGGATTCAACGAGGTCGAGGTGATACAACCTTTAGCTCAATACCACACACAGCTTCCCTTTTTTTTCTTTTTTTTTACACAGGGTTCGGCACGAGGGACGGGTGTTAGAGAATGAGCAACTTTCAAACTTGATTGTGTTTGCGTTCTTGCACTAGGCCGTCAAAAAAATTGGCAGAACTGACTTACATGTCTGATTGGCGAGATGGGAATCTTTTACTCGATCGAAACACGGCCATGCGGAAAGTTTAAATCCCGATCAGCAGTCCGTCGTAAACTGGACGGGGCCTAGACAGCGGGCGACGGCGGCCAGCTCCGTGGAGATGCGGTTTTCGTTACGTCGCTCCGTTGGGATACGTGCAGCGTGGCAGCAGGAAACGGCACGATGAGACGCAGGGATCGGTCAGGGACCAGCGAAGCTTGATCGGAGTCCAGTCCCAAGCTTCCAGCATGTTGGAGGCGTTTACTTGTTGAGGACAGACGAATACGGCCCATGTCTCATCCGATCCGTGGCCGGGTAAGAAACGGAAGGACAAAGCACGAAGCACACAAACCCACCGTTGATGGGGAATCCGAAACGATTCGTGATAAATGGATTGAAGACCGAAGGACGGCAAAGAAACAGAAGCGAAGGCCGGTTATCGGGCCTAGGTCGCACTTCTGAACACGCGAAGACATCCTCGGCTGGATATGACTCGGTGCCCTGGGACTGCGGGTGGCTTGTACCCGAGCCGGCCGACATTGGAGAGTGCATGTGCCTTTTCCATTCGCCCATCTTGTCCGTCCTTCAGTCTATGACCATCTTATGACCCGACGATACTGGTTCTTCGTTGTCTTCATTGCGAAACGATCGAGTAACAGGAACTACACGCCAACGGCAAGTGACGGGCCATGGAGTACAGACTGGGGAGGCCAGGATCAAAATCAACCCCCGGCTGTCATGTGCTGCCGTCACCGGCAGAAGATTCTGCACGAGGAAAACTAGACTAAAATCCGACGGGGCGCATAAATTGGCGGGTCAGACTCCCCGAAGTAGCGATGTTTTACTCGATCATTACTCGATCGAAACTCCCAAGTGAAGCTTAGACGACGCCTTTGATGCAACAGCAGCAGCGGAGCCTGAAGAAAGCCGCGCCGATAAGCACACAGATCCGCGATAAGGCCAAAAGTTACACTAGAGCAAAGGGACAAGGGCCCCTGACTTTCCCGAGAACGGCCGATGAAGGCCGTGGTGGGCTCGACTCTCTCCGTCACTGACACGTACCTTTGATTCGTTCCCCCATCGGATGACTAAGACTCTCCAGATCGGGGAACGGCTGCATCCGATGAATGAGTAGCCAATCAGTATCGGCTGATAACGACATCGAAGACATTAAGGGTCCCCTCCCCCTTATCATAGAAAGGTCTTGATAACGCACCCCACACAATAACGGCAGCCTTGAACGCAAAGCCGACAGCACCGTGCAGCCAGAACGGTGGGCAAGTGGGATGGACAACAAACGCTGCCGGGTAATGGCAGATGGGAAACCAACACGAAGGGAGGAGACTTGGCGGCGTGGACGGAGGGTCTCGGTGGCTGATCCCTTCTGACCCTTTGCCATTTCTGGCTGGTCCTTGCCATGCCCTTTGTCCTTTGTCCTGTCAGAGAACGTTGTTTATCTTATCAGGAACTGAAAATGGAAGCCCAGAAGACCGGATGGAAGGGAATGGCTGGTCTGGGGACCCGTCCGGCGTCCAGCTCCGTCTGGACTCGAGGTGGGCTGTGGATCGAGCAACAGACGACTTTCTTCTCGAATGGGATTCGGACGGCAGCCCTTCTTTTTTTCCTCTTCGCACTCCCTCCTTTTTTCACTGTCTCTTGTCTTCGTGGTTCCATAGTCATTCTTATTACAGCTTCTAAGAAGCTATCTGCATTCAACTCATAGTGTAGGCGTTCGGTTACCCAAGACCGCTTACTTTCACTTGCATAACCGAAATATTCTTTACACCCAAGACTCACATCTCACTCATCTCGCTACCTCAAGCCACATCAACGGGTCTTATCTACCTCACCACCCCTCCACCCCGCGACCGAGATAAGCTTCCCCCTTCCCCAGAAGAAGCAACAAGCTCTCGCAGAACGTGCTCCGCGGGGAAAGCTGTCCAGGAATCACTATATTTCCCTTATCGGACCTTCCCAAGCTCCAAAACGAGCTTATCACCAACCCTCCCAGCTCTCTTCATCATGACTGTCACCCAAGCCACCACGACGCCCCTTGTGGTCCTCGTCTCAACGCGTGCCGTCCTCACCGCTGCTGAAGATGACCTCGTCCTCACCCCCGCCACGATAACAGTCTCTCCCGACACCGGCAAGATTGTGAATATCGTTCCCGCCGTCCTCCCCAGGACTTCTTTCCCTGCCTCGACGATCTACATCGACTACGGCTCCAAGCTCCTGCTCCCCGGCCTCGTCGATGCCCACGTCCACCTCAACGAGCCCGGACGCACGGAATGGGAAGGCTTTTGGACCGGCACAAGGGCCGCTGCCTCTGGTGGCGTGACGACCGTTGTTGACATGCCCCTCAACGCCATCCCGCCCACCACGACAGTGGCCGGGTTCAGGGAGAAGCTCTCGGCGAGTCAAGGCCAGTGCTGGGTCGACGTTGGTTTCTACGGCGGAGTGATTCCCGGAAACGCAGATGACCTGTTGCCTCTTGTTGAGGCCGGTGTGAGAGGCTTCAAGGGCTTCCTCATCGAGTCGGGTGTAAGTGACACGCCCAGCGAGGCTTCCAGGAATCCCCAAACGTTTACTGACAGACACCCCCACAGGTCGATGAATTCCCCGCCGTCTCCTCGCAAGACGTGGCCCTGGCCATGGAGAAGCTCAACGGCACGCCCACCACGCTTATGTTCCACGCCGAGATGATCCCGCCCATCGCCGACTCGGTAGGCGACGCCGTCCAGCAGTCCGAGCCGCCCCTCGCCCCAACCGGCGAGCTCAACTCCTACCAGACCTTTCTCGAGTCCCGCCCGCCGTCCTTTGAGACGTACGCCGTCGAGGAGATTCTATCGCTCGCGCACCTCGCGCCGGACCTCCACCTGCACATCGTCCACCTCTCGGCCACGCAGGCCATCCCCCTCCTCAAGGAAGCCCGGGAAAAGGGCATCAACATCACCGCTGAGACGTGCTTCCACTACCTCGGCTTCGCCTCGGAGGACATCGCCGACGGTGACACGCGCCACAAGTGCTGCCCGCCCATCCGCGAGCGGTCGAACCGCGACGGGCTGTGGGAGGAGCTGGTGGCCGCGGACTCGTGCATTAAGACCATCGTCTCGGACCATTCCCCCTGCACGCCACAGCTGAAGCTGCTCCCGAGCCACCTCGAGGCGTCGCCCGCAGCCGAGGACGCCGACGCGCCCAACATGCACCATTCGGACTCTGGTGTCGACATGACGATCCCCGGCGAGAGCGTCGACAAGATCATTGCCGAGAAGACGCTCGAGGATGCGGCGCTGGCCGTGGCGGACGCCAGCTCGCGGGGTGACTTCTTCGCCGCGTGGGGCGGCATCTCGTCTGTCGGCCTGGGGCTGCCGATTGTGTACACGGCGGCGAGGGCGCGCATCGCCGCCGAGGGCAAGGAGACCGCGGCGCCGTCCATCGTGGACATTGTGCGGTTGTGCAGTCAGGCGACCGCAAAGCAAGTCGGTCTGGCGCACCGCAAGGGCGCGCTCAAGGTTGGCATGGACGCCGATATCTGCGTCTTTGACGACGCCGACGCGTGGACGCTGCGGTCTGGGGACATACGGTGGAAGAACCGGTGCTCGCCATGGGAGGGCACGAGTTCGCGGGCCGGGTGCGGGAGACGTGGGTGCGCGGCCGGAAGGTGTTTGAGTACGGTGGCGTGAACGGGGGTTCGTCTGTAAAGGGCCCGTTGGCGAGGCTATTACCGAGAAGCGTGTTGCTTGAGGTATGCCGCTGGTCTAGAGGGGCGATGGGATGGGAGCATTTGTTTTCGCGAGCGATGTCTTGGGTGTAGGCGTCGTGGATTTTGACGAACGGCGTTGGCTAGTTTGCATGAATGATTACACGCGACATCAACATGACTTGACCTGAGTCAGAGACTCTTTCGAAGGTACATATCGCTTGATAATTGTGGATGACGCACTCTGAAAGCTCGTGAATGTCGGTTCTCATAGATCAGACTTTGTGACCCTTCCGGGTCGGGCCCGAATTTGCTCAGGAATCTGGGTAACGAAAGATCCCCGGGTCTGAAGGTTCGCATGCGAGCCTCGATTGGACCTCCCTGTGAATATGGGGTTGCATTCACCTAGAATCTGAGGTGAAAATGAGGGGCAGCTGAGCTCTAGCTGGAAATTTTAGTTGCAACATCCGAATCCACGCAAGGCTGGGTCTTGTTTCATTATAGCAGTAGTCTTTAACATGTCTACAACAGCTTCTGTTTAGGTTTAATATGATAGCCAACAAGCCGGGATTATCAACTGTTCACAACGGTACCAGTGCCCACCTGTGGACCATTCTGTGTGCGCTTGCGACAGGACGAACGATGATGTTCCAGGGATAAAGATGGCGCACGCCGCCAATACGAGCACTCATGGGCAAGGAAGGAAAAGGACTGAGATAGTAAACCACGAATTGACAAAAATTTCCCAAGAACAACATAGCCTTTCGGAAAGGGTTGGAATCCGTTCCGCCAAACAGGGTGCATCATCCGACAACAATCTTCCGGTCTGGTGCCGAGACTGTCCTTCTGTTGTTTTTGGAGGAAATAATCGCTGGCGACATCAGATTATATATCACAGACTAAGCCAATTCAATGGAAGCGAGTAGAGTCTTGAACTTAATTCAACTAGATGGACCATTCCAATGAATGAGAGGAGCATACTGAGGGCAAGGAATCCTGTGTGAAAGACTCTTTTCTGCAAAGGTATGCATGTCAAGTCGACACACCTTTCTTAGCTTCATAATAGTTCGCGATAAGCTGCAACCATGTCCTCATCCTTGAGATAGCCGCTAGCGCCATCTAAGCTAGGTGTAGCATCCGCAACCACATATACTATACCCCTCCTCCCAGCCTGTCAAGTCGGCACCTGCCATGACGTTGCCGTTTTTTTCTCTTTTATTCTTTCAAAGCAGAAATTCTCCGAATTACAAGTTCTCTCAACCTCTGCGGGGCTACGGCCAAGATCTTGGTCCAGTTACCGACCGACCAGCGGAAACCGATCACAGCGTCCAGAGGAAACAACAAAAATGATGAGCCGATGGCGATGGCATCATACCGCCACGGCGGGAGATTTTGCGCAGCCCGTAGTCGCCGCTTGTTGCTTCGTGCCTTTCGCCCATCTAGAACCTAGACGATCCTAACCGAATTCCCAGCGCTCTCCGTTTGCGTGATGTCCCCTTAGTGTCTACAGATCACGCTTGGTGACGCTACGAATGGTATGCTAAGCAAGGCTGGGCGCTGCAGAACCGGAATCAAATCGTGGGCTTGGAGATGAACTCAGCTGGGGACTTGAAGGAAGCCAAAGAGCTTTTTTTATGGGATCTTATGTTTTATTGTTTTATTTTCAGACTGTTATAATCGTAAAACGGGCTCGTGAGTTGAGATCAATGGTAAGTTTGTGTTTGAGAAAACATTCTTTTGCTATTACCCACTTCGAACTTCCTAGCATCCCGATTATGACTCCACGAAAACGCTAGTAGATACGGCCTCAGACGTTGTTGCCCTTACGTCACTAAGTTGTTTCCCGACCCTAGTATGGGAACCGGATATTGTTCTAGATTGACAGTCATTCTCGTGTACAAAGTGTTTCACGTTTGAGAGACACAGCTCAGCGTTGTGTAGCGACAATATAATCTTCCGTTTCACGAAGAACCTAAAGTCTACAGCTATTGAATACAGTCTAGGTTATATTTGCTACCAAGTTCTGGACCTGAACCTTGTGTCCGGCGAGAATTTCGATCTGGTGAGGAGCGAAGCTATTTCCGCCACTGCCAATACTGGGACTGAAGGTTTCCGAACGGTCAAAACAATGCTTGAAGAGAACATTGACAGTAGGGAGACATGAGCATATCAAACCTATAGTGACCTCAGCTGTGCTAGTGATGAGGTTAGCTTAGTGAACGATTCCATAGTTACATACAAACTTGGAAATAGAGTCACATACCCGAGAAGGTTGAATTGGATGAAATCTGCCGATTCGTCGTTAGAGTTTTCAAGTTGAAGTACTAAAATCATGCGGACAATGCTTGCTGCTGTGGCAATGCCTCCAGCACTGAGCATAATGATGACCTTTAAACGCTTGACCCGCGACATCTTTAGTGTCCATGTGGCGGGATGGGTAGACAGAGAACGGCCAAGTCGGTCACGGTGCTGACGACAGTGTCAGCAACGAAGATTGCGCGCTGGTTCAAGCAGGTGGCTTCTAATGTTAAATCCCAAAACCCCGCAACTGGATTGCAAACAAGCGCCTTGAGTATGAAAACAGGTAGAATGTATGCCGTCATGAAGGCAATGACAGCGTGCGTCGCAAATACTGTTCGCTTGTGTGGCCTAAAAACCTTTTTTACAATCATAAGAAGGGCGAGCTTCGTAGAGTAGGCGCATGGACCGTAAACAAGACTGTCGGCATACAGCCCCAGGGAGAAGGTCAATCAGCGGCTCTCATGAAAGAAATCTGATAACTTACCTTTTTGAACCCAACGAGATTTTCATCTGATATTTCGTAGACGTGAAAGCCGCCACCATAATAGTGCACTTGACAGTAGACAGTGAGTCTAGGAATCTGCTTAAGCTAAGCGTTATCACTCACTCACAAGTGCCGTGGCGCTAAAGGCGAGAGACAATATCTTTTGGTGTATCAGTAGCCTGTTACTACAAGATTCGAATGCACATGAGTCTCATACCCAAGCCAATACAGCTACCCCTAGATGGTGTTAGTGTTGCACTAATGAATGCGTACTCGGGGACACCATAGCTTACAGTCGTCCACGCAGAATGGCGGTGCGATAAGTGTTTTGACGCATAATCGTAGCGACATAAACAAGCTGACGATTGCAACTGAGACAATTTGCGATACCAGATTGATGGTGTGTAGGTCAACCTTTGGATGCTGCAGATTGGACATGGTGGCTACTGACGGCAGGACTGCCTCTTCGTGGTCATACGCAACATACTAAATACAAGAAAATATGAATGTACAGCCATGAGCAGTCTTTGAGTTCGAAGTGGTGCTGAGCTGGACAAGATTATTTAAAGAAAAGAGGGAAATGAGCCACATGTGATGGACACAATAACATGGTACGATGTAGTTGCAATGCCGAAATACTCGTTAGAAAATCAGCTAGGTTACACGACTTTCCGCGTACAGGCGCCCGCACGCACTTATAGCCTGAGTTCATGCATGGAAGAAGTCTGTCTGATTTGCACAAGTGTGTTTCATAGATGAACTTTGAGGTGGCTACCGACAGGACTAGGATGTCGTTTTGCACCTCGTGTACAGTTTAGGGGAAAATGACAGGGACAATGATGTAGAAAGTGACCCTAGCTGTGCGTGCGAGCAGCTACCGAAACCGAAGCAACCTCCTTGCCAAGCGATTTTGATTTCGCTTTTTCTTTCACTAAATCGGAGCAATACGCATCGTATCGCGAATAGCTGACGGTTTGAGCAAAGGCTTTGCGGGCTCTTTAGCCGTTCCATTCGACCGTATATACACTTGGGGAAACAACATTAGTACATCCTAAATCCTCGCGTTTTGAGGAACTTGATCGAGAGCCATAATTGAATAACGCAATATGTGTCGTTCGAAAGCTCACCTCGCAGCAGTCAGGCTTTTTCAATGTCTGGCCGCATCGAGCTTTCCGCAAGGTCTCTGGAGGGCCTTGGGCGAAGCCATCTTCTGTAAATTATTCACGTCATTGGTCAGCATGACTCGAGCCGCAAGTCAGTTGAAGTGACCGCGCTGTTGGGTGCTTCGTACCATAGGTATTGATATCGTACTGTAGGATCTAGCGCACAGGTCAAAGGTGCTACCGTATCGGGTTATACGTACTGTAATCTTGTTTCCGCACAGGGTAAACTTTGTTACACTGCTTGTAATGGGCAGCTAGTCCAAGAAATAATACGTAGTAATCAATAAATCCGGCTTGGACCCCAGCTTAAGGACACATAGAGACCAACGGCCATGTCGAAACTCGGAAACCAAGCGCCAAGGCGAAACGTTGTTTGAAGCATATAGAACCTAGGTTTTCTTTTTGGTTCCCTGGTTCTTTGTCTCAATGAACCATGATGCGTAAGAACAAGTACCCATAGGAGCTAAGATCAGGTTCTACCACAGCGACTGTACCGTGCACAACTTCTTTGAGGTCGATTTGCATTCCTTGGCGACCATAATATCGGGAAGAAAACAGGTTCTGCAAAGACTGTTCCAGCAGACTTGACTCAGAGTGTTTTATGATTAAGGCGGGGATAATGGATCTTGAAAGTCAGGCAGCTTTGTCAGTTGATCTCAGTGTTGGCTGCCGTACCATATATTTCTTGGAGTAGCATCCAGAAAATGGGATGCATTTGCATTCAAACTGTCAACTACATTTCACTTCTTTATCTCGATCTGAGAGTTAAAAAAAACTGGTCTTGATTTCGTGAACATCACCAATGACAGTCGTCACGGCACTCTGATAATAATCACCCCGACGATGACACTTTACGGCAAGCCCACACTGAGAGTTTGAACATAAAAACATGAACGAATTCCCAGATCACTACGATTCCGTCAAATCTCCTGACTCTATTAATCCGTTACCTCCTGTCCTTCGCCATGGCCTCGTCGCAGCAGCAACAATGGGGTTCATCTCCTTTTTGGCCAGCTTCCTTTCATTGGCTTTCCAGATGTGCAACCTATCGTCATCGTATCCTAACAAATCGCCGCGGGAGAAGAATCCGATTTTTGAGGTTAATTCGTCAAGACTAATGAATGCAGCATTCCTCACAACCGGAAACTGGGACACAGTTAGCGAGGCTAAGGTTGCAAACGTCGCGAAAGGGACATGGTGGCAACGGGCGGTCGATGAGCCGCCAAAACAGTTCCTCGCCTTGATTTTCAACCAACTGCTTGCCAACCTTCAGCAAGCGCTAGCCTTTCTGCTGAATGTTGAGTGGTTGACGAGAGACAGCATCGAGGCTGGCACAAGCACATGTTCAATGCAAGGATGGTTGGCCTCAACAGGCAACTTCGCATCCTCAATCTTCGTTTTGGGTATTGCGTTGCACACCTATACAACAATCGTCTCGACCTACAAAATACCAGCCTGGGCTTTCCATACAGCTATACTTCTGACGTGGGGGTTTACCTACGGATTAGAGATTCTCGGCATTGTTATTAGAAAGATTTGGATGGAAGAGAGTAGCCCGTACGTCAGGGCCGGCGCATGGGTAGATTATTGAGAGCGAATCCAATTTTCAACCTGCTAACATAATGCTAGTGCTGGATCAACTCTAGACATCAAGCCATCCCGTTTTCTCTCCACGATCTCTGGATATTCGTTTCGCTGGTTGTTACAACCGTAATCTACTCAATGGTCTTCCTGCACTTACAGAAAGTATCTCGAAAGAGCGTCGGCCTTATCTCTGTCTGTGGTACAAGAAGACCAGCAGGAAGCCACGACAGCAGCGCAACATCAGGAACGACAAGACGAACCGTTTCATCAACGACGGGTTTAGGACAACTACCCAAAACACTGGCTTACACCCACCAACATAGATTTTTCTTGTACCCGTTGATACATTTTCTTTGCAGCGCGCCTCTAGCGGCAGGTCGCTTGGCATCCTTGGCCGGTTGTCAAGTTTCCTATGGCTATCTCTGTTTTGCTGGTGCTTTGGTCGCCTGCAACGGCTGGCTAAACACTTTGCTCTACTTGTCGATCCGGCAATCTATTGTCTCTTCATATGGAAGACCAATATCTAAGCAAATTGGAACAGAAACCTTTCCACCCATGTCTGGCAGACCTCCCGAATTCGGCACCACGATTACCATTGTTGGTGGAGCCTACCCGAACATAACAAAGAACCGTTACAGCAGGTGGTTTCAAAGCATGGGTTCCACGAAGCTCAAACTGAGCAACCTCAGAGAACTCAAGGTTAAAGCAAGTGATAGTATCGAGATGGAAGGATCCAACATTGGAGAAGGTACTGTCACGGGCATGGCCATCAAGTGCGATACAGTTACGACCATATCTGTGAGGGATGATACACTGACACCGCCCGTAAAATCCAAAATGGCTGTTATGGAGAGGAACTTAAGCGGCGCAAGCAGTTCCATTGGCAGTTCTTGTGTTGCTGAAATATAGAGTTTGGGTTAATCAGAAATGTATGCCTCAGAGCGTTAGATGCGCTCCATTTCGCTGTAACGTGCGTTGTATTCTAGAAGAGATACTTCCCTTAATGTCACTGAATCGAATGCAATCAGAGAAGGCAACTCGGTTGTGAGTGGAACTTGAGCTGGTGGGATCATCATATCGTCCAACTTCGGAATGCGGGAAGTACGAATAAAACCCGACGGCATGAACGTAGTGCTCCTGGATGCCAGGGAGGGTCTTTGAAAGTCAATCTGCTGAGCTATCATATGTCGCCCAGAGGTTTTAATTAATAATGAATCGATGACAAGGCATGGGGCGGTCTTGAAGTTAACCATGTTGACGAAAGGTGCGTGTTGCGGGGTAGCTAGAGTGGGAGCTTTGACAGTAGGGTGCTCTATCCATCGCTGCCACTGACACGATTTCTTGATGAGTTTCCATTGCGTTGCGCCACATTCAATGACAACAACGGCAAGCCCGACAACTTCGCGTTGACAGCCGAGGCCCTGTGGTCAGTCCTGCCAGGCATGGCAATGGCCACGAAACCATCCAGGTGGATGATCTCGTGAGCCCTCACCATGCCACTGCCCAGCCAAGAGCGTGAGCGTCATTTATAGATGCGCGAAAAGCCTCGATGATCTTATTCTGATGTACAACAATGATAATTTTGTTGATCTGGCCCCCATGACTACACTAATCTTGAGTGGCAGCCCAATGCGCTGTATGACTCGTATGTTCAGTTTCGCGGGTCGACGCCTGACTCTAATCGGTTTGAGGTCCTCTAACCCTATAACTTCAAAGATTGCCAGTAACGCATGGTTCTAGGCAACATCCCTGGCAGTCTTGAGAGCTGGCTCGGCATCCCATCTGTGCGGACCATGCACCTCTATGTTACACACTAGTACCAGACAGCTGCCCACCTTGTGGCATGGGTACGAGTCGAGACCTGTGAGATGGCCAAGAGGCTTGTCCATGCTATCATGGTATAGATTCTAAACTCCCCTTTTAAAGACTGATTTCGATAAGTGGACGAAGTCGAGCCTGAGTTTCCACGGCGAGTGACAGATGACTGCCGATAAACCTGATAGCAAAAAATGCTACATACTATAGCTGATCGAAGATAGTTGACCTGTCGTACTTTTTATTCAGGTATGCCAGACGATTCCTCGAGACGCGGAGCCCGATAGATCGTTATGAAGCCGTTAACCCTTTCCAACCTGGAAACTGACCTTCACAAAGTATTCAGTACAGAACCCATCGTGGTCAGAACGGCTTTCCGATCTGCTCCAAATCTCCTACGTATAACGCTTGGAAAGATGTGAACTAAGCCTCTGAAGTAAGCTGCAATGGCTCACGTAACATTTTACGAAGGTCATTGGAACACAAAAGGCCTAATGTCGATACTGTGAACTCAACCAGCAATACAGCCTCCAAAATAAGACCAATGTTTACGGTTAAGCACTTTATTCCACCCAAACCGGAAAAGGTTGACATTCTTGCAAACTGGACATGCTTGGCCCGATAGCTGTGGGGGAAGTACGAACTCGGGTAGGGGATTCATGATTGTAGGTTTTCAGTTGAACTAAGGAATCTGACTGCATAAGGCCGCAGAGAGAACTCCCACACAAAGCATATCGACCATTTCTGGCTTAAGTGTGCTAATCTGCAACGCAGCAAGCATAGGTGCTAGCTTATCAACTCTTTCCAACTGCTTGAACCATTGGAAATCATCAAGAGGAGACCAGTGTTGCACAGCTACTCATCAAACTCGTCCTATGTATCAAAAACACCCACTACTCTACACTAGGAAAAAGTCGTGTGCAATTCGTTGCCAAACAAGATTGGTTACTTCATTGGGTTGATGAAGAAATGATCGTTCGTCATGGCCGTGACATCGAATTTCATCCCGACTGATATCAACCCTTCCGTGCGTGGCACACAAAGCATCCCAAAGCTTGGTTTGAACTTCAGACCCGGATCGATTCTTCGATATTTCATAAGCTGGTCCCACGGCTGACGTGGGTGCTTGTCGGCCGTCTCAGGGTGGACGTTTGGAACCTGGCATCGGAGACAGCGACAAACGACGTCCAAGTCGAGGGGGACTCCACCGTCATTGATCCGCAGAGCTTTCCATCCGTCCTCGATCCATGGTTCGTTGCCCCGGATGATAATGTTTGGGCGGAATCGCTCAATCTCGATCTCATTCTCTCCGGCCTGAACGAGTCGTCCATTAAGCTCCCCTATGCTAGCCATGGATCCGACGAGCACAGGCATCATATCGGCAAATTTAACAGCCTCGCTACGGCCTAGAAGCTTGGGCGCACCGCAGCCACGAAGCACACGAGGTGTTGGGCCCTTGAACATGAGGCGAATATCTATGTTCAGAAAGTCTGAGATTGGCTGAGTCAGACTAGCTGGATACTCCCAACCATCTGTCTGTTCTCCCCAAATGCCAGCCTTCGCCAATTTAGCGTTTTTGCTAAGCCAATCATTTGTGGGATGGGCCGGAATATCGAACTTGTAATCTCTCAAACCAATGATGAGTTGATCGGTATCAGGGTCATAGCTTGTTCTGATTAGGGTCAAGTTGGAGTTGGTTCGGATGGTGATGAACTCGCGGGTCTCGGCTGCGATGAACATCCAGCTGCGGTCCAAGTCTAGGCCAGTTCGGAGAAGTTGTGTAGACTTGACTTCGAAGCCACGGCATGATTTGACTGGGTAGACACGTAGAGCCACGATTTCATCGCTTGCAGGTAAGGGAGGCAACGGTGGTGATGCAGTTGACGTACGTCGGCTGAGTGACTTGCCCAAGAGGGGAAGGAGGTGAAACGAAGTTGCCAAGCCAATGGTGACGAGAACTAGTGTCAGCGTGTGGACATAAGATATGTCTAGCAGGGCCATGTTGTTTTGGGTCGAAAAGCAAGAGGTTGGATGCAATTCCTTGTGACAAACGAAGATGGACAGATGGAGGCTTCAGAAGGGGTTTAAAATGCGATGCTGACTAAGTTATTCTACTTACAAATGAAGGCTTATTTTCCCCAATCCCGTCCCGCCCAAAACCTCACACCAAACCAGAGTGCGTGACCCTATGGATAGTCTTCCGCCAACCACAAAAAGATTGTGGAGTCGTCAATAAGACAGTTTCTAGTTGATTTGTCAGCGATTAGTCTGAGCGGGCCTGATTTATTGCGAGACCGAGACGAGCATCCACAGTCGGCGCAGTCCCGCGCTAGTCGTTTGATTCCAACCACAAGCATTCGTCATGTATTCTACATAGATACAATTATAATGAAGACGTCTATCTATGAGACTCAAATCAAAAACTTTTTGGAATTGACGAAGTAACTAATAGTTTGAGGCAAGAGTCGGTATTCGACGATGTCAAGGGGCACGCCAGAAACCTTTGTATGCACTCCCAAATAAGCCGCTCCTTGAAGATTACAGTGTTTGTAAAACATTCGAAGAAAACAACATCATTCACATTGACGCATCATACATAGCTATCCGAGGCATCTCGCCGCGTCTGGGCGTCTGGCTATAGCTTTGGGGTCATGATAAAGGGTTAACTCACCTGAGCCTATCTGGATGGCAAAGCCATGCAGGACCCAGACAATTTTTTCATCTTTTTTTTTTCAAAGGGGGGGTGGGGGGTTGGCAATGGATGGAAAAAATGAAAAATTCAATGAAGATTGTGGGATATTGAGTCCGCTAGCATTGTTGACAACCGAATATCACAGCATACTGGGTGCGAATGTAGCTAAAGTGGTAGAATTGAAGCAGCAACTCATGTGTCGTACTATCGAGGGAAGGGATCGCAAACAGTCGTGTTGAACTGAAACAACAAAATCAAGCTGATTTCCTGTATCAGCCCGCAGATGCTAGACTTCATTATTGGCTATGCCACCATCGCAAAAGAGAGAGAATAGGTCCGAGCTTCTGTGATCTAGTGCCCTCTGCACCGTTAGAGACAACAATAACTGTAAGGTGATAGAGTTGATTAATCAGTGTAGCTACTACCAGAGGCCGCCTCCACGACCGTAAGCTTCGCAATACCTCCGCCCCTGTCGTCTTACCTTGGGTCTCCGTAGTTGAACTCTATTATTCGCATGCTATCGTCAGATTGGTTCTTCAATATCCGATAATTTATCAACGGTGGTTGAAGAACATCGTGCTATTATAATAACAGATATCAAGTCATTGTATTTATGTCATATTTGATGTGTTGAAGGCTGTTTGATCTAGTCCCTAGTCATCTTACTTCAAGGCAGCTTCAGACCTTTGTAGACAACGTCTTCTATAGTACCGATTACATGCTTGCATGCTTGTCTAGCAATTGTTGTTATCATCTGCAAGTCCCTCGCCTTCTGAGTAGCTTCAGTCGTTGCTTCTATATTAATGGAACATGTCTAGCGTAAGGGACTGTTAAGATCGATAGATAGACTAGTATCCACCGTTGGTTTGTTAGCATAAGGCACCTGCACCCAAGATAAGAGTCCAAGGCTTCAGGATGCTCGTGAAAAACACACACTTTAAGAGTTGCTGTATCCAGAGAAGCTTAGTTACTACTGCAAGTAGCTCACTACTTATGACCATAAACCACTTTTGGCTTGTACAATGCCTCCAAGTGGGCCTCTTCTTCCTCCGTCAGGAATTTTCCTTTCGCATTGAGTGTGTCATCAATTTGTTCTAATTTCGTAAACCCTACTATGGGACTGGTAACTCTTTTATTGATCCATGCCAGTGCAACGTGGCTCATAGGCCAGCCTTTCTTCTTGGCGACCTCTGAGACTCTAGCTCTGATGGTCAAGTCCGATTCGGCCCGTCCAAGTGGACTGCCAAGCTTGTTTTCAAATTCCTCTCTCTTGCTCCGAGCGCCTCCCTCGGCAGAGGGCAATCGTGTGAGGCGGCCATTGCAGAGAGGAGACCATGGAATGAGACCAACTCCTGTTTCGTTGCAGTACCGGATCATTTCTCTTTCCTCCTCTCGGTATAAGAGATTATAGCAGTTCTGCATACTGATGAACTTTGTCCATCCGTGTAGCTCGGCCGTGTACTTCAATGGTTGGACTTAGCTGTTCTGCATAGGTGTCTTGAATTATCAGAACAGGCTTACCTGCAAGCGAGCAAACTGGTATGCCCACATGCTACTTGCACCGATGTACCGAACCTTGCCTGACCGGACAAGATCATCCAGGGCTTGCAAAGTTTCTTCCATGGGAACAAGAGGATCGAAACGATGAATTTGCAAGACGTCAATGTAAGACGTGTTGAGCCTACAAAGTGACGCCTCAACAGCATTGAATATTGCTGCCCTCGAAAGCCCAAACAAGTTTTGGTAGTCTTTCGATTTCTCCAAGGTTGGCGCATAGTACGGATCGGACACATTCTCACCCACGGGCCAAAAACACTTTGTCATTAGGACGACTTTTTCTCTAGGAATGTCATGCTCCTTGATTGTCTTGCCAATTATTGTTTCCGACGCGCCGTTGGAGTAGATGTTAGCTGTGTCCCAAGTATTGATCCCTTTGTCATAAGCGGCTTTGAGAAGGCAGATAGCATTTTTTTCGTCAAGTACCCAGGGGCGAGCACCGGACGAATCTCCTAACCCTGCGCATCCAAATATGGGGACAGAAATGCGGAGGCCTGACTTGCCTAAGTGACGGTATTCGCATTTCGTGGATTCCAGTGACTTTGCCAAACTGGGGTGGAGGGATACAACAGAGTGTGCCATAATGACGGTGAACGTGCTTCCAAATTGAACGTGTGACTAAAACGCTGATCAGATTTTATATTCGAAGATTAATGGAAAGAATGGCGTTCCAAGCCTACCTGTTGTGTAAGTGACAGACATTGCACAATGTTTCAGTTCCATGGAGTGGTGCACCTCCCACCCAAGCTCAAATCGAGTGTTAGACTACCTAAAGTTAATGCAAGAGCGATAGCTAATACAGCTCGATAACTCCTCTTGTACTCGTGATAAAGGCATGTGGACTAAGGAAAACACTCACCAAGGCCTTAAAATGATAGTTTTACGCAGAAAAAATGACCGACTACGATGAAAGGCTCTACAAGTTGGACAATACAAAACGAGTTTCTCTGTTATTCCTTTCCAGGTTTATTCTCGCTGGGTTACCCTAAATAGTATTATAAGCGAGCTTGAGCACAAGATGTTTTGCCTTTTCGTTTGACAATTTGGTAAACGAACCTAATACAGCTCTGCGAGTCCCTGCGGAGTTTGTTTGTCATGTGTCACCATTCTACGACGAGACAACTCTAATCACCGACTGCCCACTTTCCAAGCCTGGACCCATTGCGAGTCATACTAGCTTGTGTGATTGAAACAAATGGTTTTTGTAGCTTTATACACGTGTAATACAGAACTGGCAAAGTTTATGAACCAAGACGACATTACCGCCCTCCCTCAAGCTATCAAATATGAGGCCACGGCAGATTTCAAGTTTTCGATCTCTACATGGCTTGAGCACCAAACTTTGATCCGGGAAGTATCAACGAGGCGAACTATTGGTACAGGGCATATACAACAGGGTTTTTTGCATAAGTAGTCTCGAACTTGAGCTGCATTCCCATGAAACTCTCATCTCAGGCATAATGGGCTAATACTTACTAAGCTTCTTCCATGATGAATCTTAATTGTTAGAAAAGTGTAGCCGAAAACACCAGGGAGCACTGAACTGTGAGAGAACCGGTACGAAGACTAGTAGCTTAGGCCAGCCATTCATAATTCGTATCGTTAGGTATCAATCGACCTCCAAGTCCAACCCAACATGACTCAATCTGAGGTGGTATCTTGAGCTAAAATTTCATCGACTTGATGTTTTGTCACTGCAACCCGGTACTTAATAGATTTGTAGCTAAAATCATTCGGACCAAGTATTCTGCGTTTTTGAGTTTCTTTTGACTCGGTCAAACTTCCGAAGAATAGAAAATTCACGGATAGAACTAACAGTCATAGATAGTTGAGGAAGAGAGGAGTAGCGCTGGTAAATGCCGATTGGAAGTGTCCTAGTTCCAGTTGGAGAAGGTGCCGTGTTGACAAGGAGTTTGTGACTAGCAAGTATGAAGTTCCTACAGAGTTTGTTTGGAGAGTCTCGCTGTTTGATTTCTGATGAAATAGGTAAAAGGTTATGGTAGTTTACAACCCCACTTCTTCGTAGTTCCTAGAGAATCCTCTCAAAATAAAGGAGAACGTCCTCTGTACTCATTGCTTCCCATCTAGTTCCCAAAAGTGATCAAAATTGGCAAACTGATATTTTACATTTGGCCGGCCAGTCACAAAGAGTTGTCATGAATAGCATTTGGGAACATTCCGCTTATATTGATCATGAGGTGGCCTTGTCTACAGGCTGCTTTACCAGTCTTCCCATTCGCATACATCTGCGGAACGATCTTGCCGACGATGCCACAAAGCAGTCGATCCAGGACTGGGGTTTACATGTAGGCGATGGATGGGAGCAGAAGTCCGGCTCCTCATGGAGCCCGGTAGGTAACTGGGGTGCCTTCATTTTCCCTGAATCGCTCCCAGAACGGTTGGGTGTAATCACATATCTTGCAAACATGGGAAACATTCATGACGGTACGTCTTCCAGTTGAGACTCGTGCCATTGCAATATCTAAACACTTTAGACCTCTGCGACAATCTTTCGTATGAGGAAGCCCTCGAAGAACACAACAATCTCAGTCAAGCGATGGAAATCAATGCCGTAGGTTTCCATCGCGGGGCCAAGACTCATGACCGGTCGATGAAGATGAAGAAGTACCTTTCCAAGTGTCTTCTTGAAGCAATAGAGATCGACCGCCCACGTGCCTTGCGCATGATTGACTCGTATCGATCCAAATGGCTAGATGTAATGGAACGCAGCACCATCAACAACATTGAAAGCCTTGATGAATATCTTGTTTTTAGAAATCTTAACGGCGGCATGGAGTAAGTGAAACCAATCAGCAGCTTCAACTGAGCAAGTGACTGACATGGCACCAGGGCTTTCTGGAGCATGGTGGAGTTTGGCATGGCTATAGACATATCTGAAGCCGAAAAGCAGCAAATTCAGCCACTTTTCGCGGCCGCCGAATCAGCGCTTGTCCTAACGAACGATTATTGGAGTTGGGAACGAGAGTGGCGACAGGCCCAACAGGCCAAAGACCCAAGAATCGTCAATGCTGTATATCTGTTTATGAAAACCGAAGGCATCGCAGTTGACCAAGCAAGAGAAGTGGTGCGCAACCGAATCCTAGCTTACGAGGCCGACTTTTTACGTCTCAAGACCGAATTCTTTGCACAGAACCCCAACATCTCCGCACACCTCAAAAAATACGTTGAAGTCTGTGGTGTTATCACGGCCGGCAATCACTACTGGTGTGCGAATTGCCCCCGGCACAATTCCTGGCGCAATGGAAACGCTTCCCCTGTCAAACGAAGCTTTTCTTTCTCGACCAGTGACACCATTTCTGACAATTGCACTTTGTCGCCGGCCCCTGCTAGTTCAAGCTCCATATCGCACACGTCGTCGCCCACAACCGACTTGACACTATCAGAAGTTATCGGCTTCACCATTCTCACTAGCGATGATCAAAAACCCCTAAAGCTCAGCGACAGTGCCCTGGAAGCGCCGCAGCATTATATTCGCTCGATGCCATCCAAGGGCTTAAGGCGATCGCTGGCCGAAGCACTCAATCAATGGCTGGTTGTGGATGATGTTTCACTCGATCAGATTACGAATATCATAGATCTGCTGCACAACTCATCGCTCATTCTAGATGACATTGAAGACGAGTCGCCGCTTCGTAGAGGCTTACCAGCGACCCACATGGTATTTGGTAGGGCTCAGTCTATTAACAGCGCAAACTTCATGTTCGTGCAAGCCGCTCAGCTCGCCCGGGCGCTGGAAAATCCAGCTTGCCTCGAAACCTTCCTTGCGGAGCTAAAATGTTTGTTCGTCGGTCAGAGTTGGGACCTCTACTGGAAGTTTCATTTGCAAATCCCAACGGAGCATGAGTATTGCGAAATGGTTGACAGCAAGACCGGTGCCATGTTCCGGCTACTCACAAAATTGATGTTTCACTCGAGATCTGTGCTCGCAACTGACAAGGTGGCGCAGCTCTTGGGTGAAATGTGCGACCTGTTTGGCAGATTCTTCCAGATCAGAGATGACTTTATGAATCTCAATTCAGCCGAGTACTCGGATCTCAAGGGATTCTGCGAGGACTTGGATGAGGGGAAGATGTCTTACCCTGTGATTCTAGCTTTGCGACAGAACCAAGAACACCGGGACCAGCTCATGGGCATCTTCAAGCAACAGGCAATGAATTCTGCCAGAGGAGCCTCGAATGAGCCTGTGCGTCTCCCGCTCGAGACGAAGCGCTACATTTTGAAGCTTTTGAAGAGCTCGGGTGCTATGAACCTGACATTGAAAAAACTACAAGAGCTCGAGGCTGCTTTAGAGAATACGATTGATGTTTTGGAGAAAAGGTTTGGAGAGATGAACCCAGTTATGCGGGTTCTTCTGAGTAGATTGAGTGTTCGCGATGTCGCTCTGTAGAAATTATTAAGTGTAACTTTTCTCATTCTGAATCGAATGATGTTGCTTTCGCCAGAGCTCACCGAACCTGTGATTTCATACCATGATCATAGTACAACACGCGCCTTCGGAAGACCAAGAAAACAAACAACGAAATGCAAGGGGAAAGCGTGACTAAATATCAACCATAGAAAGTATAAGTACTAAAAACGAGCTAACAAGGATGCATCCCGTGGAAAGCTTCTTTTATAGATCATCTTCTTCCTAGTTATTTGTCACTTAGTTTGAATCAACACACCTGCAATGATCATTTGCTCTCAAGAATATCAAGTCTGATGCAACTAATATTTTGAACTTGTATATAGGGCATGTTCAAAAGCATATAGAAAAGACTAAGCCGTGGCTTAGTCCTTCATTCTTTCAAATTCTAAGCCCTTGAAAGGGGCGGTAGCGGACGTGGTATGGAGAAGCTTTCCAAAGACCCAATAACCGCGCATCTCTAACGAAATCTTCTTGTTCGTGGACTTGCTCCCAATCAAAGCTCCACGCCAGTTTTGCGATACAGATTCGAATCTCCATGTACGACAGGTGGATACCTATGCAGGACCTTGGTCCGATAGAAAATGGCTTCGATGCCTCCTTGTAATCGTTCCCAAACGTGACATCGTGGCGTGGGTGATCCTCAGGGAGCCATCTCTCAGGATGGAATTCTTTCGCATTGTAAAACCACCTCTCATCACGGGAGGTAACATGAGTTGCCGTGGCTATAACGGTCTGGCAATTGTTAACGCAGTGATCTCACTTAGATTTGGGCCAAAATTCATTACCCCTTTTGGTATCCATTTCCCAGCAACGTTGGCTCCAGGGCTAACCCTGGGTAAGCCAAAGGGCGCGGGATTAAAGATACGCATTCCCTCCTCTATTACGGCATTGAGGTACTTCAGTGACTTCGTAGATTCACCGTTAATCTCGCTATGCTGTCGGAATGCTTGGCGTACCTCCTCCTGGAGTTGCTTGAGATAGTCAGGGTTTTGCAAGAGATGGTAAGTAAGCGCAGACATAAAAGTGGAGGTGGTCTCAGTCCCAGCAGCAATCAATGTGCTGCCTTGAGAGGCGAAGAAATCGATGTTAGCTTCTGGAGCTTTCTCGCGTAATAAATGACTGAAAAAGTCGAACCTCTCGATATTTCCTCCCTTCTGAAGCCGCTGAGCAGCCGCATGACGAGCGTTGGCTAGATACTTATTGCGCATCACTTTGCTCCTCTCATTCACTAAGCAGTACCTCACGAGGTTCTGAAATGCTTTCCATCGACGACGTACCACGTAGCCAAGGGCAATTTGAAACCCGCTATTAGCAAGCATGTGCATCCATTCATTTCCTTCTCCTACTATTTGTTAGCTTTGATTCAATTTCAAGTATCAGTACTGCTACTCACCTCTCTCAACTGTGCCAAGCTCCTCGCCGAATGAAAGATCCGCAATCACGTCAAAAGCAAGCCACATGTACCATTGACTCATGTTCATGCCCTGCTGAGTATTACCATGTTTCGAAATTTGATCCAACAGAGAGTCAATATGTCGTATAACAATATCTCCCTGGTTACGAAGAGCGGAAGCGCTGAATCCAGGGGCTAGCCGTTTTCTGATGCCTTGATGAATATGCGGATCGACCTCCGTACCAATTGATCCACCGACGTCTGATTGTTTGTAGAAAGTGACGAATTTGCGAAAGAATTGGGGGTGATTGATGTTTGGCTGTCCATAAATGTCCTTGGTTGATTGTGGATGAGCGCATGAGAGCTCGTTTGGACCAATCCGCACAAAATCGCCATATTTCTCATGGAGCGCTTCTATCTCCCAAGGCCATTGACCCGAGATCCTAAGGTTATTAAGAATCTGAAAATTTCATAGGCATAGGAGATCCTACCATTTGCGTGACACCCAGAGATCCTGAATACGACCAGAAACCGGACCTTGTGTTGGTTAACCTTGAGAGTGCTTCTTAGGGTTAGATTCAAAGAAGCACTAACCCGGGAAACTAGACAGTGGATGAAAATAGAGGTTATAGATCGATGACAGGACGAGGTACAAGATACCCTATTGGGCTTAGTTCTGATCTCCAGTTCCGTGAAAATGCAGACTTGATCATGACTTGTTGACTTACTAAAGCAAAGGAATAAAGAGTAACTATTGCACTGAATGAAACTATCCAAGACATCATTTTGGTAGAATTCATGAAAAATTGGTACATATTGGTCCACGTTACAGTTACTGACAATTTTGTATGGGTCACAAGATAGAGAACAACGGGATTCCGAAGTGATCAATGAAAACCGGCACCATGGGGCTATGGTATCGGAAAACCGAATGAAAATGATAGTCCAGCATTATGTTTTCATCGGCAACCAGGAACTGTTCTTTCATAATGTGTTTCAGATAGAGACGATGGCTGAATTAATGCTCACTATCCTTGAGAAAGCTTACGATTCCCTCCAAAAGTCCAATGTACATGCTTGTTAGAGCATGTTCCTAATCAGAGCCGGAAACACAAAGTTATGAACTAACAGGATAAGTTCTTTAACAAAATTATTTTGTATTTCCTGAGTCATTCAAATGTAGGAAGTACTAGTATAAAACCGATTGGACCCTTGCGGACAACATCTCCACATTTTGGTTACTCAAACAAACGCTTGTAATCTGTGCGAACATGATAGGGCGGGGGTGCTTTCAGAGATGGTTTCACCTGTCAGGGATAACAGAAAGTCAACTATCAACGCCTAGTACTTGGAGTCTGCTAAAGTCTAAAAAACGACAGCCGCTGGTCTGTGCAAGTAAAGCTGTCGGATGCTATCAATGCATCTCGTATTTATGAAGAGCGAGCAGACCAACTTAACGCATCAACTGACCCTTTCACGCAATGAAGAACTTAGAAAATAACACTTTTGGATCAAAGGTGGATACTGCAGTGGAGATTCTGGGCCCTGGTAATAACGAAGTCAACTAGCACCCGATGCGATGTAGATAATTACTTCACCGGGTGTCAAGGAGTTTCATCGGCACGCTAGTCTGCGTAGGTAGCGCCACGGTGTTGTTGTTGTCGTCATCATCGAGAATTGGGAAAGTTCCAAGCCGAAGCAAGGCTTACCCCGCTGCGGATTTTATGCGTCTAGAAGTCAGTCCTCAAAGGATACCGATAGCGTGCGGAACACTAGCTCTGGTTGACAATCCAACCCTGAAAGCTCGATATCATGTGTCAATAACTTTCATCGACTTCCGTCCCTTCGTTCACTTCTAATTTAAGAGGTGGAGTTCACGGAGACAGTTGAGCTCATCAATCCATTATCTAGCAAGCACGCCTATCAGAACCATCCTATTCCGGTCGAAGTATCTCTAAGATGTCCAAGTTTATTAAATTCTCAATTCCATTTCAAAATTACCAATCAGTACCAATGGCCGATGCGGAAAGGGACAATCATGGCAGCCGATCTAGCGAAGAATCCAACATCGCTTTGATAGAGAAAGAACCATCTTGCCACAAGAAGTCGTCTCGAACTCGAAGGGCTCTAAGCTATATTAAGATGGCAATGAAGGACCCAGTGTTTATCGTGGGCCTTCTATTCTTCCAAGTGGGAGTCGGAAGCCTGTTTCTTGCTTGGCGTCATTCACATCGCTTCAATGGACGCTTGAAGGACATTGCAATGCAGTGTAGGTGGCTACAGTCTCTCAACTGCACATGAACTGACTAGATTAAGCGCCTTTGTTGGATCGCATCGAAATTCCACTGGTCCCACGCAAAAGCTATGCTCAATACGGTATGGGAGGGCCCGAAATCTGGCGTGCCGAGCCTAGCGAGGAAGTTGATAAAGCGTGGGAACGTGTTACAGCTGAATATCTTTTCCCTGTCAAAGAGTCGGAAATTACAGCCATGCGCAAAGATCCTTCTGTTGTTGTGCCAATGCCCGACAAGTACAAGACCGACGGGGAGACTACATACATGGCTAAATCGGCAGTCTTCCATAACATTCACTGCTTGGATTACATCCGGAAGGCAGTCTATTCCAGCCACTACTACCCCAATGGGACTGACGACAATCCGTTCCATGCTTATCACACAGCACATTGCATCATGATTCTCTTCGAACACTTGACGTGCTCAGGTGATCCTGGTGTATACCTCTTTCGCTGGATGGAAGAGTTCAATCGCCCGATTGCCGACACGAATATTTGGCGCCAGTGCTGGGATTTCGACGCTGTTTTAGACACGCACAATAAAAAGGCGATCAAAGAAATGACTGAAACGGATGTTCGGAAGCCTAATGGTGCGAAGGTTGTTCCAGCTCCTGATGGTGTTATGAACATTATCAGAAACTACCAGAAGACTCACCCTGATTATAATCCCGGACAGTAAACACTCCAACCCATTTACAAGCCAAGGAGGAAAAAAAAGGGAAAATTAGAGAAAAAAAGGCAGAAAGAAAATAGAAATACTTGGAAGTATGACTATTGGATTGCGGGTGAAAGTGATTCTAGCACAAAGTGGGGGTGTAACGCACAGACTGGATAGTTCTCCTAGTTACTGTTCGATTCATCTTTCAGACTGCTTCTAGAAGTTACTTAGTACGCCCAAATTCCATCTTCCGATATACCTCTGAATCTTTTTCAAACCCTGTGTGTCTCCTCAGGATGGCATTTGACTTGAAGTATTCATGAGCAAAGCTTGCTGAACTTGCCTAGTTGCAAAAAAAAAAAACCCCCCACTTCCCCTGATTGTGGGACATTTGGCCTGAGAGCCACTGTTGATTTCGATGCTGCTGAACTATGAGATTCAACGCAGAGATAACTGTGCAATAAAAATCGGTCTTCTAAGACTGAGCCTATTTTCATTGCAGCCAATTTCCGACAACACTATTTCTACTTACAAGTAGCTAAGATTATGGCTAAGTTATCTCTAGTCTTCGCACGCGCTTATCTGTCGTATGCTGAACAAACGTAGCCTGTGTGTTGCACCAAAAGTTTGCGTTGAACAATACTCTTCATTTACTATCTAAGACGCAGTTTAACCCTGCTTGACTCGAGTCATACATCTATACCCTGTCCATAGATAGGAACTGGAAACATCTTTCTCCCAATCGTACATCTCGGCGGCTTGCAAATCAAATGAATAAACAACTTTCGCAAGTGCCATCCTTATTGATTGTAGTGCCACAGCTCGCCCAATACACATTCGCGGGCCAAGGAGAAATGGGCAATGCGAAGAGCGGACATCACCAGCAAACTCAGTGCCCGGGCCATTGTTAAACCAACGATCTGGACAAAAAGCATCGGGCCGAGCCCAGTACAACGGAGATCTCTGGATAGTATACATATCTGCAGAAACATTGATACCTCGTGGGATATATATGCCGTCAATAATGACACCCGGCGATGTCCTATTTGTCCCTTTGCCGTTTGCAGGCGGGAATAGGCGCAGTGCCTCCTGTATGCACCCATTGAGCATTGGAAGCTGTCCCAAATGAGCTGCTTGTATGTCATTGGGTGAGGTATATCGGTGTTGAAGCTCTTCTTTTAGTGCCGCTAAGTATTTTGGGTGACGCAATAGCAAGTTCATCGTGGCGGAAAGTGAAGTAGCAGTCGTGTCGTAGCCAACCATGCTGCAGCGTTGTTAGTATGGATGCAAACAATCTCGCAACCTAGTTATCACTTACACAAGGAGAGACGCATTGCTCTTTAGCTCCTTATCGGTCATTTGAATGTTTGTTTTTCTGCATCTCATGATTGCGGTCAGAAAGTCCTCGTTGCTGTCTTGACGCTCATATCTTCTGTTACGATAAAGATTCGTCAGCTAATCGGACCAATAGTCAAAATGTTGTTTGACCCACTTCCGCAACTGAGCTGATGGCAAAATATCGGTCGGGAACCAGAACAGCAACGGTACTAGACTAATCCAGATATGAATTAAAGCCTGTGCTCCAGGTATAGCAAGCAGAACTTGAAAGGCCTCGAGTAGTGGGCTAACCATGCAGAAGGCTGTTTTGAGCCGCTCAAACTTGCCTGTCGCAGTGTCAGCTATTTATGGACTAACTTCAACTGAGTATACTTGTTGGAGTGCCCATACCGAGCTGATCTTTCAGTAAAGGTTCTCCGAAGGACAAGTCGCTGATGATGTTCCATATTGTCTGTGACAAATGAGGAGTCAAATCTATGACTGCTTCATTGTGGCACGCTTGCTTAATCCTGTCTACTAACTGATCGGTGTGGTTTTGCTGGATTGGCTCCTGATACAGCAATGCGCGATCGGTGAAAGCTGATTGCAAAGCTTTTTTTAAGCGCTGATGATCCCCAGGAACAGTGGCAGTGAGAAGGTTCGTCGCCGGCCAGATTATTTTACCCATCATCGCTTCTAGAGTTCCTTCTTTAGTGAAAAATAGGCCTTCTTTGGCTGACGCTCCGGGCCTATGGATAGCGGTTTGAGCTTCAATTGTGGCAAAAGAGACTTCGGTGGGCGACAGCCTGACGACAGGACCTATATAAATCAGTCACCGAATATAAACCACTTGAGATATGCCAGTTATTTACCATACTTCCGGTGGAGCTGTTGGACATCACGGTTGAGTCGTTGGTTGTGTACAGCGCGCATTAACCATAGCTATGGAGTAGAGTGTGTTGGCATTGACTGGCAGCACTCTGGGGAATCCACTGGGACCAAAATACTCACCGGAGATACTTTTGCCGTAAAAGGCCCAGGGATTATGGCGATTGGGCTGAGATAATAGTTGTATAGAAATGAGTAGGCTAGTCCAGAGAGAAGCTACAATCCGACGTTAAGATTTAATACATTGCAAATGCCATCACACACTCACAGTCCCTAAAATGAATTTGAGAACGTCATTGTAGCCGAGACTTTTACGAAGGAGTGTAACTGAAGTTAGACTGATACTTGTAAGATTTTGAGAAACATCGCCGCCATCAACGACTATCGAGCTAGCATGCAATAATGAGCCCATTGTGTGTCTTGGTCTGCCAAAGAAGCTGTGTGATGTAGTATTATACAATGATGTATGCTGAATTGCCACGAACATCACGTCGCAGAGGATTACTGCCCTATTGTATTGGCAAGAGAGCGAGTGACCCGATAAACAGGAGTGAGTTGCAGGGTTCATCCTGCTTCACAATCATAGCTCTCTCTCTCTCAAGCACTGATAGAGATAAACACACAAACAATACGAATGGAGCGCTTTTACTACTCATTATAGGTTTGAGTCATTGTAGTCGTGCCGATGGCATAAGGTTTAGGCGATGCTCTATATGTACAAGCGGAATTTCATACCCTTGTTGAACATTGTATCAACATATCACAGCCTAACAATGGCAAAAAGGGGCTTCCAGATGAGCACGAGGCCATCCGACACAGGCTCTAGTTAGGCTGTATGTTTGTCATCACTATTTTTTTATTTTTTGGGTTCTGTTAAAGTTATTATGTTTGTAACCTTGTTCTTGTTTCTTACAAGTGCTGCGCTGCTTAAGTCCTAACTATCAGTGATGCCTATAGCCCTGTACATTTGTGGGTCGTAGCACGGCAAGGCTTGCTCTATACTCCGGAGTATCGTTTGTCTCATTGGATCCTTCAAGCAATGAGTCTCTGATCAGGGTTTCCAATACGCGCATAAACAAGAACATCCTCTCCTGACTGTGAAACCCAGAGTTGTAGCTAAGTGTAAATCTGAGGCGACCACGGTACGTGTAGCAGTACACTGCAACTGCTTCTGTCTGATGACCCAGAGTCAACCAGAAGTCAACGATCTCTATATCGCCGTGAACTTGTTGCAAGAGCCCATCCAACTTTCCCAAGCCACTGTACTCCACTGATGCCTGAGACGGCCTCTGTGGCGAACTGTTCCGACTCTTTTCTCCCCCTGCACTTTTCACACTGAGCAACGGCTGCATAATCTGAAGTGCATCGGGGTTCCGCTGGAACGCACGTCGCTGTTTCTGTATTTGCCGGGCTGCATCCAATATTGACTCAGGGTTTTCGACATATGCTGGGCAAGCAACAAAGTAAACTGTTGCTGCGTGCTGCTCGGTATTGAATGGATGTTTGCACAAGGACCTAGCATCCACTACGACACCGCCTAGCCAATTGCCCTCTCTGAGACTGCTGTGTTGCTTTACTGCCATGATCACCGTACCGTTCATCAGATCGTTCATGGATATGTTGTTCGCTTTTGCCGATCTGGAAACCGCCGAAGAATCCTCGCTTGAGAGCACAAGACAAATGGTACTAACTCCGCTGGCACCAGGACCTGGACGATCTGCAACCATATACAGGGGATGGGCCTCTCGAGCTTTCCAATTTTTCAGCACATCGGTGGCCCATTTCCACATCCTGGGAGAAGTGTTTCCTACGGCCGCTGCGATATCTAAAGGCGGGGAAAGTCTCTCAGCCTGGTTTTCAAATTTTGGCGAGAATGGGAATGCTATCAAACTGCATAGATGGTTAAGCAGCATAAGCAAACCAATTCCATCAACGTTCTCGTGAGAGGCACACAATAAAACCTCCTGGGTGTGAGGCAAAAAGTGCAGTTTCATCCCAGTGGTAGGGAGAAGGTTCGAAGACAGTTTAAGTGCCGATTCAGCCGAGAAATGGACAAAAAAGGTTTTGGAAACCCATGCATCCACATCGTCTGGCTCAAGGGTCGATACCTTCATCTGGGTGCCTTCTGCGACAAGGCCAATGGATGGCTGGTCGCACCGGAGCGAGATCCAAGCTCCGCGAACTCGTGACTTCGCTTCAGCTTCGGACATGGTATACCGAAGTTTAACAGAAGATGAGAAGTAATAGTTAATTTGACCTGGGACGCCATAAACCTGTCGCAGTACAAGCTTTTCTCTAGTATCTTGTTCTCGGGTGTAGCAACCGGATGCCTCTCGGATCCACTCACAAGGGTGACGGTCTGAGGCAGTGTGGTCTCGATTCATGGCGGGGCAGGTCGTGGACTTGTTCCTTGACAAAGACTTGGTATGAGAATCCGCTTTAAACTATACTTGTTGCGTCGGCAGTGGATCGAACGACTTTATGTTTTCTTATATACACAAGATATATCTGTAAGTAGTCACTGGGCATGGTGTCCATGTCATTAACCACGGGATTGTGATTAAGCTTGCTAGGTGTCCAAGAAGGAATGTGTCCACTACGTTTTTTACCAAGACCACATTTGTCCAAAATTTGCGAGCCAAATAGTTGGAAGCGTCAATATCCGAAAACCTCGGAAAACCTTCGAGAACGGGTGGAGAGGGATAGGTACGCTTGGTTGCACCATTTGGGCTAGTTTAACAGTAGACAAGAGATTGACCTTGAATGAAAGCTTGCTTTACCCGGAATTAATATGCCCATCCGATACTTGACTCTGTATTTCCAGACACTAGATACTTTCAACACTAGAAGCCACAGCGACAATGAAAGTACTATCAAGTGTTCATCATGAAAGCCATAACGAGTGAGGATGATATTATTGCTTAGGCAATGCATACATAACGAATCTATGCGGACACCTGGCAAAGCTTGGCTATGTCACCGACGTTCACATGAATACGCGATTCCAACGATATTTCTTACCCAACTATATCACAGCAGAATAAACTGTGATTCTTGGATGATTATGTTCCCAAGTTTTATGGCACCAATCAACTTGCGCTGCGAATTTGGAAAGTGATGTTCAAGGATGTGGAATCAGAGCCCGAGGTTCCCTGCAGGTGATTCTTCAAAAATCGGCATTTAGCGGAAGCTAAACTTGACTGCTACAAGCTTAGAAATGACTCGTCGATATTTCATCTGCACGAACACAGTGATTAGATACTGCTGAATGCTAGGTTGACTGTTCAACCAAATGATATGTATCCTCAACCTTATCAAGCCCTGTTGGACCCGTGAAAATGGAGGTAAATTAGAAATAACAGCCTATCCAACTTTACTCTCCATTCATGTGAACTCTGTCTCATGGTCTCTCCACCCAATAGCCTTGGGTTCCAATATTTTAGAAGAGCAATAACTTCGTATCATATTCGCCGTACTTTCTGCTTTAAAGTTCCTTCTAAGTATAGAAAGCATAACTCGCTTTGTTGGTGGCATCTAAACAAAAGAGCCCGTCACAGGTATCATTTCGCGAGTCATTCCGATTCGCCTTTCTCGTGAAATGTTAAGCGCTCCCTTGCATTAGTTCTTACACAATTTCAAATCTTTTTTAGAACGCTTACTGAAATACTGATACCTCCTATATTTCCTTATCCCTCGGGAATTGTAGAGAAATACGCGATAGACCTGTAACCTTGGCACCAAAACCTCGACACACTCTGACGTGAGTCGTAAACAAAGTCTGCCAGGTAGACGTAGATGTATTTCTAGCCGCTTCAACTACCCTGCAGCAGTCTTTTGGAATCCTGGTGAACTCTGAGCATAATTATGGGCATTCATAGGCTGTCGCAGACCCGTTACGTATGGCAAGACTAACAGGTTTCCAGAGGCGGGGTAGAGCCAATGAAAGCTTACGACACTGTTAGAGTTGCTCAACCACTAAACAGGTTCTCTGATACCTCAGTTACCTAGCTACTATCGGGTATACCTGAGGTACTAATGTTCACTTTCGATACGTAACTATTACTGCTACTAGGTAAAAAGAATATGAGTTAATGATGTCCTATCAGGTGTCGATTAAAATACAGAGGAAAATTGGCTTTCATGGTTTATGTTTCAGCTATTGACAACATAGCATCTTGCCGCATTCGAGCGAATACATCTAGGTTATATTACTACTCTACTTGTTAAGAAGGTTCCAATGTATCCCTGCTGCCATGATACCGACCTTGACAAATGTGCCAGTCACTCAATCGCTCATCTCTTGGTAGACTGGACTGCTAGATAGACGGTATATATACATAGTGTTCAGCTTAGGTAAGGGAGTGCTCTAACTATGTGACCGTTTGTTGCCATGTTTTAGTCTACACTAATATTGCTGAACCATTTGATCTACTTTGAACCAAAACTCCCTCTATCGATACTTGACATATGTTTCTGAGCCATGATTGACTCGACGTATTTCATTGATTCTGCCACTTTGGTACGGAGGCAGAAGTATCTACTCCGAGGGCTCCTCCTCATTACTTTGCTGCTCGTAGCAGCATTATGGATGAGCGTAGATCTTAGACGAAAACGCAAGCTCTCTTTACCCGTCGTAGGGAGAAAGACAGACACAGACTTCAGATTAGCACTAGACGAAGGCCGACGGTTGGTGAGTTTTTTTTTTTTTTTAAGATCGAGGGGTTGAGGAATCTGTCGAGAGGCGTTTATACTGATATATCAACTACATCAGTACCCAGACAGGGCGTTTGTACTCCCCTCCGAACCGCCCATTGTCATATTGCCTCATATTCTCATCAACAAACTAAAGTCGGCTCCAGAGTCAAAACTCTCCGCAAACAAGGAAGTCTGTCGCCGCGGCTTAGGTCAGTACACTGACCTGGGGACTCCTATGCCAGAGCTGTTCCACGCCATCCAAATCGACCTCACGCGTCATGTGCGGGATTTAGTCCCTGTCATGCAGAAAGAAGTCATGTATGCATTCGACAAGAACTTGCGGTTCGATGACGGCGAAGAATGGAAAGAAGTAACGGCCTTCGTCCTCATCAAGCGTATCGTCACCATCATGAACGCGGTGGGTTTTGTGGGCAGTCAGCTATCAAGAAACGAAGAATGGCAAGAGATTGCATACAACTACTCCAGTGATCTCCGGAAAGCATTTGACGCACTCAATGGTTGGCATTCGTGGCTTCGACCAGTTGTTCACCCCCTCATCTTCCGGCGCATTGGTTTCCATGCCAGGCGTCAACGGGTAGCTGAAATTTTGAAACTGTCGATGCGCGCTAGCGACACAGAAATAACCAGAAACCCTTCATTGATGGACTTTATTCGAAAAAGACTTGGACAAGCACGAGCTGAAGATTCTTGGCGCCTTGCGAGGATGCAACTTCGAGCGGCTCTTGCTGGATCAGATACAGTGGCCCAGACTTTGACAAACGCTATCTTTGATATTGCTTCGTTTCCTGAACTTGGTGATCCTTTACGCGAAGAATTATCTACACTCACCTCATCCTTACCGGCTGGCAAGTGGGATATGGGCATGTTAAGGAAAATGTCCAAAATGGACAGTTTGCTGAGAGAATCAGCGAGGGTCGACGCGGCGTTTTTAGGTGAGCAATGCCTTGAGCCCCTCCCCACAACTTACTGACCACAGAGGGGATGATTGCAGTTGCCATGGGTCGTGTGACGACAGCGCCGTTGACCTTGGATGATGGATCTGTAGTGCCCGAAGACACTACCGTCTATTTTGATATGTACCACACTCACAGGTCATCAGAGATACAACATGGCACAGACACAACAGCATACGACGGATTTCGCTTTAGCAAAATACGAGAAGAAACCGGTTGTCCAAACAAATATTTCGCAGCGACAACTGGCCCTGATAACTTACCGTTCGGTCACGGAGCTCATGCATGCCCGGGCCGGTTCTTTGCCGTTGCAGAGATGAAGATTGTCCTTGCGCACCTAATGCTCAATTATGACATCAAATTAAAGTCTGGTAAAAGACCGGAGACTAATTATAGAGGAATAGCTGTGATAATGGACAGGAATGCTAAGATAATGATCAGAAGAAGATAGTTACCATTAGTTGGATGATACTACAAGAAATCAATTGTTCGTTGGGATATCAATGAGCGCTGCCGTAAGTAGCCGTGTCTTGGCAAAATGTGCGCGTCTCAATCGATTGCTCTCCCGCAACGCAGGCGCAGACAGATCGATTCTCGCAAGTGCAAAAAGACAAACTTCGACTTGAAAACGTCTGCCATGCAAGCTACTCGAACTCTCTGTCTCTATTGGTGACGAGTAAAGCATACTTTCAGACTTAGTGGCAGATGGTGTGACACCTCGAAGCTGCAGTGATCAAAGTTAGGTATCTATTTTGACAGAAGCTTGCTGCCAGGGGAGGTGTGTAAGCTTTGTATAGACACGAGCAAAGAAATTTAATTTCCTAGCCCTCGGCTTCTTTACGCGGATAGCAGAATTGCAAAAATATCCCAAGAGGGGTGAATTTGGCCGATGTATTCAGTAATGGAGCCACCGGACAGCCTGTGTGGCCAGCAGTTGTTTCTCTTGGTGATTCGGTCCCGGTGTTTTCGAGAGACTTAAACTTTGAAGGTGTGCCCACTGCGACAAGTTGTGCATGGTCGTCTTGGAAGGCTAAGCCAATCGAGCCGATATTCAGCAAAGAGGGTCGGAAAAGTTATCTACGGTCTATGAATCACTGGTTAGTTTGCTTCTAGCCCGCATCGTACGATCTGAATCCCGGACTAAGCGTTGGCATTACTCAAAGACTTGATCATTTCACGCCCGCTTTCACATGTAGAACATAGTTCATCATGAAATCTTTCTAGCAAAGTTCCAGGCCCAGCCAGGCACCATGTATTACGGTGAGCTTCAACCTAGAATCATAAAATTCGAGTCGCATAAAGAGTCAAAAGAGAAGGTTTACAAATCGCTTGACTTCATTGAAAATCAAGACATGTCAAAGTCTTTTAGTATGGAGCGAAGATGGCGAGTACAGATATCAATGGCATCCCAGGTGAGATCTTTCTGCTTCCCTATCTCAAGTACTTATTACTGATTTGATGCCCATAGAGAGCCTTCCAGCGTCTTGAGGAGGTCTGTGAGAGCAAACATACTACTTTGAAACTTAGCACTTTGATGTCCTGCTGTAGAACTAAGACCTTCTGCCACTTACCGGGCTTCGCGAAGTCCGATTGCCCAAGGCGTTACAAATCACGATACGCTTACGCGACGGATCCAGGCCGAGAATCAACTCGACTCTAGGGTTAACGCGGTGCTTATGTCGCTTCCAGCTTCACAAGGAGGGGACATAGACCTGGTGACGTGGGAGAACCTTGTGAGATGACTAGACCACGATGTATTCTAGTTATCGAGGGTCAATGGAACTCGTTTTTATCAAGACCTGAACTATCCACTCTAGTATCCAATTCTACTCGAAAACTGTCGTTTTCTTAGTTGTTGACTGGCCTGCAGCTTGTGTTCAATGAGTCTAGTACGCCTACTTCGCTGGTGGCAATAATGAGGTTCACTGGAACCCGGTGGGATAGCCGTGCAGACCATCCTGCTCGCCATGAGCCCAAAACGCGCCATCAAGCAGGCACAAATGCCAGCAGAGGGACGATAGTACCTGTACCTAACCCGTCTCTGGTGCGGTGCGTGTCTAGATATCTGCTACTGTGATTGTGTTATATGAACAGAAGAACTGTTAGAGTCTGTCGGTTTGGCAAAGAGCGCTGATGGCCTCTAACCCGGAGCTGCTCGAGGAACCGATCAAATGTCGGCTCGGCTAGGAACTGCTCCCAGTATAATACGGACTCGGTCCCGCTCCCGACTTGGAACCCACTATTTCTGCCCAAGCGAGCAAAACTTTGTAAGCGAGGCCGCTAACCGAATGATGCGAATTGACGCGAGGCTTTCTGGGGAATCAGAGGCACAGAAATTGGGTTCGCACCGCCTATCTCTAAGCGAGCTGCCGGAAGCGAGGATAGCCGAAGGGGCCATCCACTTGGCGGCGGACCACCATTGGCTTCGCCCGTTACCGTGTCCATCACCTTTTCCCGCCATTCCAATCTCAAATGTGGCCTGTGTCCGACATTTCATAACGGCCTTCGCATCCGGCACGATTCGACGTGAACATGATTCGAGACAGCTACCCTCTTTTTCACCAAGCGAGGGCCACGTAATAACGGGCCGGCCGACTGACAGACTGGCGCAGATGCAGCTGGAATTCGCGACGACATTCCCCCGATTCGGCCTGCCAAGCTGGGGCGCTACGGTACTATGTAGACCACCTTTATTTCACTTGCATGCATCCAAACAAACATGCGCCGCCACCCGACCATGCCAATGAGAAAAGAGCACAGTCCGATGGTCAAAGAAGGGTCGCGCATAGAGGATGGCAAGATGAGCCTGGAATGGCCGTTTGCCAAACCTATCAATGGCGTCTTCCGTATCGTCAGGCTGGGAGTCCTACCAAATCTCACGCACGGCTAACCTCATCCGTCGCCAGACAGTCAGAATAAGCAGATTGTTCCCCAAACTGCCATCTATGATCTCCATCCTGGATGTTCGGTTTGCGCTTGCTGCATTCTCTCTCACATGGCGCGCCCATCCAATCTGATGCTAGCCAGCCCCCGGTCCTTGCACATTGAAACCCCAGTGCCTCCCGGTCGCGATGTGAATGCGACCAATCACCATCACTCGAGTCCTGTCGAGCCTTGTCTGGCTTCCATTGCATGTCAAACTTGCCAAAGCTGTTAGCAATGTGTTTTCCACCTCCAGGGCCCCCCTTTCTTTCACCTATTCTACCGCCAGGGGCTTGCGTTATCCAATCTAACAAGCCATGGGCATGTGCTTGCCTCTCGCACTTCCATCGTGTTGCAATCTGCACCCGAGCTTGAGCGGTGGGGGGCCTGTGGACATGCATGTGGAGGAGGATGTGCAGGGAAAACGTGCAGCTGCATCTAATCCCACCCTCGCTTCGCCATGACCGAAATCGCAAAAAGACCAACGCAAACCTGCGCAGCCAAGCGGCGCGCAACGCTCGAGCTTGATTGGGGGGGGGGGGCCTCGATACGTGAAAGGTCGAGAGGGTCCTCGACCACGAGGTTGCATCCAGCAGCCAACAAAGCCAGTCGGACCATAACACAAGCGGACATGGGACAGGTGCATGTCATCTGCCGCTTGTGTCTACTTTTCGTCGTGGCGGGTATCGTCTTTTCTAACCAGCTACCCGAGCCTTCTTCTCCATCTTCGTTTATATTCTTTCGACACAACCTGCCTAAAAGCGCATTCTGAAGACTTGACTTCGCATCAGCCGCCCGTAACCTTCGTGTCTTTTGGGTCTCATCACAGCCCATCTTGCTCTGCCGCGTCTTTTCTGTCTCGCTTTCCTCATCTAGTCCGCTTGCTACAAGCGTCACACATCACGATTCCCATGTCAACGGCACATATTTGATCGACCACCACCTCAACGCCGCTCCCGTAAGACACAGCTAGAGGATCCGCGCCGATTCCTGCTTGGGCTGCCACGACGCCACCCACCCCCGAAACGGAAATCGTGCGTCTCCGTAACCTTGGGTCTCCTCGAACCAGGTAGTTTGTAGGGCGCTCCCACACGCCCGTCAACTTCTCCAGAAATTCGTCTTCAAATAGTACTTTCACCTGTCTGCCCTACGCTTGTCGCGTACAAGTGCCAAAGGCTGCGACAACGCCCCGCCCGACGAAGCTGCTTGCAGCGTCCACCACCTCGTAGCGATTCTATATTAATCTTTGCTAAACCAAGTCTCCACCGTCGAACAGTATGCAAGCCTTGCGGCCGTAAGACAGAGACAGAAAGACCAGTGCATGGGCCAGGGCCTTTGCCGCGCCGTTGTGTTTGCCCACCATGTCTCAACCAGACCGCGACAACATCGGCCTTGCTCCGTCAAAGAGCACGCCTCAGCAACCGCTGCCGCCCGCCGACGACCGACTCGTTGTCTTCGACGTGGACAAGATCGACCGCGCCAGCTCCGCTGAAACCTCAATGGACCCGACGGCGGCGGCCGATCTAACCGGGCCGAGTCGCTTCTCACTCTCCGGCGCCGGGCACATCTCGCTCGACGATGTCGAGGCCGTCGACGTCCAGATCCGCGGCCTGGCCGTCACCGTTGACACCTCGCCTTCATGGTTCGACCCTGCAACCTACGCGGAGCTGGCAAAGGCAAAGTTTAACCCTAAATCAAGCTCCAAAACTCTGTTGCACCATGTCAACGCTTCCCTGCAGCCCGGGACCCTGACGGCCATCATCGGCGGCAGCGGGTCTGGTAAGACGACGCTCTTGAACACCATGTCGGAGCGCATGATCAGCGCCCGCCTGGCCCAAGGCGGCTCCATTACCTTCAACGGCAACGAGGGAATTCATCACGCACGACATGCCTATGTCATGCAGCAAGACATCCTCCTGCCCACTCTGACGGTACGAGAGACGCTGCGATACTCTGCCGACTTGCGATTGCCGCCGCCCACGACAGCCGAAGAACGAATGCGCATTGTTGAGGAAGTCATTCTCGAGCTGGGGCTTAAGGAATGTGCAGACACGAGGATAGGAAACAGTCAGCACCGAGGATGCTCCGGGGGCGAGAAGAGGAGGGTCAGCATTGGTGTGCAGCTGTTGGCGAACCCTTCGGTCTTGTTCCTCGACGAACCGACAACCGGCCTAGACGCGACGAGTGCCTTCCAGCTTGTACGCACGCTAAAGAGGTTGGCGACTAAGGGCAGGACCGTCATCACGACGATCCACCAGCCGCGGTCGGAGATTTGGGACCTCTTTGACAACCTCATTATCCTAACCAAGGGAAGTCCCGTGTACTCGGGGCCGGCCGGCGATTGCGTACTGTGGTTCGAGGCTATGGGTTTCAGGTTGCCGCCTTTCGTCAACCCGGCCGAGTTTCTCATCGACATCGCCGCCATCGACAACCGTACACCCGAGCTTGAAGAGGAGACAACTGCACGGGTCAACAAACTCAAAACTGCATGGGTTCACGACTCCGAGAAAAGGTTCGAGCCGTCAGAGAAAGCCGTCCAAACTGTCGGACGACGACAGGGCGCCAGGTCTGAAACGAACAAGCACGCCACGTATGGCCGGCAAATCAAAGTCTTGACTGACAGGACGTTCAAAGTCACATACCGTGACCCGATGGGCATGTTAGCATCCATTATGGAGGCCATCCTCATGTCTGTTGTCACCGGATACATCTTCTTCAACCTGCCCAGGGACCTCTCTGGCATTCGATCCCGCCAGGGAGCTCTGTACACCGCCACGGGTCTACAGGGATATCTGACGCTCATGTTCGAGGTCTACCGGCTTACTGTCGACATACCGACTTTCGACCGCGAGCACAGCGAGTCTTGCGTCGATGCAGTTCCGTTCCTCCTCTCTCGCCGCTTGGCTCGCCTCTTCACCGAAGACCTACCTGTGCCCTTCCTGTTCTCCGTCATCTTCTACTTCATGTGCGGCTTCGAACGAGATGCCAGCCAGTTCTTCATCTTCTTCGTCGTGACGCTGCTCAGCCACTATATCGCCGTCACATGCGCAATCACTTGCGTCGCGGCGTCGAGGAGCTTCCCAGGCGCAAGTCTGATTGCGAACATGGTCTTTACTCTGCAGAGCATGGCCTGCGGCATGTTCATCCAGGCGAACTCGATCCCGGTCTACGTGCGCTGGCTGAAGTGGATTACATACTCGGTGAGTACTACAGGCACAATGTTTGATACCCGTTCTGACACTACATAGTTCTACGCCTTTGGCGCCTACTGCGGCAACGAGTTTGAAGGGAACTTTTACGGCTGCCCGTTTGAAGGCGGGATCTCCAATCCGGAGTGCGCACAGTATACCGGCCGGTTCGTGATGGACTCTCTCGGCTTCCCAAGCAACTGGGTCTGGAGGCCTATTGTCGTCCTGGCGGCCTTTGTCGTCTTTTTCTGCGCCTTGTCGGCCGTTGGGCTTCAGTACATCAAGCAGGAGATGACGATTGCGCGTGCGAGGAACTCGGATACCGATCTTTCGGCCGGGAAGGAGAAGATGACGGCGCGGTCCATCTCCGAGGTGCGCACCATTGACGTGGGATTGGACAGCTTCGCACTGGCCCTGGAAAAGAGGGCGCCATCTGGAAAGAAGCTGCCGACCAAGACTATTCTCAACCCTGTCAACACCACGTTCCAAGCTGGCAAGCTGAACATCATCATGGGGCCGTCCGGCAGCGGAAAGACGTCCCTTCTCAACGCCATGGCTCTGCGGCTCCACAACAGCGTCAGCACCCGATACCTGCCGTCTGGTAAGCTCACGTTCAATGGCGCCTTGCCGTCGAACTCTGTCGTCCGCTCGATATGCTCGTACGTCTGCCAGGACGACGACGCACTCTTGCCGTCGCTTACGGTGCGCGAGACACTCAGATTCTCCGCTGGGCTACGGTTGCCATCCCACATGAGCAAGGACGAAAAGTACAGACGGGCGGAGGAGGTCCTGTTGAAGATGGGTCTCAAGGACTGCGCCGACAACTTGGTTGGGAACGAGCTTGTCAAGGGTATCTCGGGAGGCGAGAAGCGGCGAGTCACCATTGCCGTGCAGCTGCTCAGCGACCCCCGCGTGCTACTGCTCGATGAGCCAACCAGCGGCCTAGACGCGTTCACGGCGAACTCCATCATGGAGGTGCTGCAGGGTCTCGCCAACGAGGGCCGAACACTCATCCTTACGATCCACCAGGCACGCTCCGATCTGTTTAAGCACTTTGGCAACGTCCTGCTCCTCGCCCGCGGCGGCTCCCCCGCGTACGCCGGCTCGGCCACGGACATGCTGGGGTACTTCCAGCGGCAGGGGTTCGAATGTCCCACGCACAGCAACCCCGCCGACTTTGCGCTCGATCTCATCACGATTGACCTGCAGCACGAGACGAGGGAGGCCGAAAGCCGCGAAAAGGTCAGGAAGCTGGTGGAGGCGTGGCGAAGGGAAGCCGAGGCGGCGCCACACGAGAAGACGGATGGGAAGACCGGCACAGGCCGGCTGTCCGGCATCGACGAGGAGGACCGGAGCACTCAACAGACCGAGTCTACACCAGCAGCCCAAGTCGTGATCACGAAAGCCTCGGCCGACCGCCCCGCCGTTCCAGGCCCGCGCAAGTCCTTCAACAAGGCGAGCCTCGCGACGCCGGCGGAGCTCGGCGCCCTTGTCCGCAAGCGAGCGTCCTTTTTCACGGCGTTTCCACTGCTCCTCCACCGCGGGCTCATCAACTTCCGACGACAGCCGCCGCTGCTCCTCGCGCGCATCATGCAGGTGGTGGGGCTCGGCGTCATCCTCGCGCTCTTCTTCTCGCCGCTCAAGAACGACTACTACTCGGTGCAGAACCGCATGGGATTCGTGCAGGAGATTGGGGCGTTCTACTTCGTGGGAATGCTGCAGAACGTGGCCGTGTACCCGGCGGAGCGTGACGTCTTCTACCGCGAGGACGACGACGGCGTGTACAGCGTCGAGGCGTTCCTCGCGGCGTACTCGGTGCTGGAGCTGCCATTCGAGATCATTAGCTGCCTCGTGTTCGGGGTCCTGGCGGACCTGGCGGTGGGGTTCCCGCGGACGGCGACCATGTACTTTGTGTGCGTCTTCTCGTGCTTCGGGGTGGTGTCGTGCGGCGAGTCAGTGGGCATCATGTTCAACACGCTCTTCAACCACACGGGCTTCGCCGTCAACCTCACGTCGGTCATCATGTCGGTGGCCAACACGATGGCGGGGATCCTGTCCATCGACATGCCGCGGCTGTTCAAGATCTTCAACTATCTGTCGCCGGTCCGGTACGCGACGCGGGCCATGGCGCCATACAGTCTCGACTCGGTCACCTTCACGTGCACTGACGCGCAGCGGCTGCCGGACGGGCAGTGTCCCGTGGAGACGGGCGAGGACGTGCTGAACTTGTACAAGCTCAACGTGGACCCCAACGTCAACATTGCGGCGCTGGCGGCGTGCGTCGTTGTCTACCGGCTGGTCGCGTGGGCGCTGTTGCGGGGAGTGCGGACACGGTTGGACGGGTCCAAGAAGAGGAGTTAGAGATATGCATGCAGCCTCTTGGGCGATAATGTTTGTTGTATTTGATTCGCATTTGCATTTGCATCTCTAGCGTTCAAGCAAGCGGACTAAACTATTTTTTGTTTCCCTGATACCTCTTTATTCTTTCCATCGTGTCTGGTCTAGTTAGATAAGCGTCATTCACTACATCTGTAGGAGAAAAACCAAAACCCCATCTTTCAAAAAACATGTCCTTGTTATGCCCATTGTCGAGTCCCATGCTTGTGGAAGCGGCCAATCGAAGCTATGCTGCAATCAGCCAAACAGCCGAGCATGGCTTGCCCCTCCAACTTTATCGATAGCCGAGCAACGGTTTCTAAGGAGCATGATCCCGGTTGTCATGACCTCAAGCCTGGACTCCGCCGGGCGGTGATGCAGACGCTGCGGTGCCGATAAGGTCCCGATTCGGAATCTGCGCAGCATTTGCAGTGGAGCTTGCTGTTGCAGGTTTCTCCGCCTGAGCGATAGCGGCGCCGAGGATGTTCGGGAGCTTGAAGGAATAGCTTGGAGCTTGGGAGGGGGAGCTGCGCGCGCTGGGATCGCCGGTTCGGATGAACTGATACGCACGCCAGACTCACTCGAGTCACTCACTCGCGCTCACTCGCTCACTCACTCTCACTCCCCATTTGTCATACACGTAGCGTAGCACATCATCGCCTAAACCTCGCCTTATCTTCCACCTCGACTCTTCGTCTTCCTTCTTCCATCCTCCCTCTTTTCTCTTCATCCTCACACCATCTCTTCTTCGCTGCCGTCAATTGAGACACACCGAGGGGCCGCCACTCTTCACTACCAATTCCCTTCCTCATTGGCACACCATGTCCGAGAAATTGCCCCTCGCCCACCCGGCGCCGGCGCACGCTCCTCCTGCCCCGCGCCGCGCACGTCGGGCCGCGTGGTGGTCACTCATCCCCGCCGCCCTCGTCTTGGCATACTTCCATGCGCCGTCCTCCTTCGGCCTCGGCCTCGGTCACGGGCATCATCGCCAGGGCTCTTCTCCTTCGGCGGCCGGCGGGGGTTGTCACCAGGTCGACCCTCTCTTCCCGACCCTGAACTCGACCGGCCTCTCGCAGCTGGAGTCGTACCTCGACAGCCCCAAGTTCCGCAATGAGACCGTCGCCCGCCTCGCCGGCGCCATTCAGATCCCCACCGAGTCCTTTGACAACTACGGCGCCGTCGGAGCCGACGACCGCTGGGACAAGCTCTTCGCCTTCTCGGCCTACCTCGCAAAGACCTTCCCCAAGGTCCACGCCGCCCTCAAGCTCGAGCGCGTCAACACCCACGGCCTCCTCTACACTTGGCAGGGGTCCGACGCCGACTTGAAGCCCACCGTGCTCATGGCCCACCAGGACACCGTCCCCGTCGCGCCCACCACCATCGATAGCTGGACGCACCCGCCCTTCAGTGGCACCTACGATGGCACCTACGTCTGGGGCCGCGGCGCCATGGACTGCAAGAACTCCCTCATCGGCATCCTCGAGTCCGTCGAGCTGCTCCTCGACGCCGGCTTCGCCCCCAAGCGCACCCTCGTGCTGTCCTTTGGCTTCGACGAGGAGATCTCGGGCGAGCGCGGCGCCGGCCACCTCGCCTCCTTCCTGCTGGACCGCTACGGCAAGGACGGCGCCGCTGTCATCGTCGACGAGGGCGCCGGCTTCGACACCCAGTGGGGCAAGAATTTTGCCATCCCCGGCACCGCCGAAAAGGGCTACATCGACGTCGAGATCGTCGTCCGCACTCCCGGCGGCCACAGCTCCATCCCGCCGCCCCACACGGGCATCGGCATCCTGGCGGAGCTCGTCACGCTCATCGAGGCGAACCCTTACAGCCCCGAGCTGATCCCCGGCAACCCCTACCTTGAGAAGCTGCAGTGCGGCGCCGCCTACGCCCCAGAGTTCCCCGACAATCTTCGTGACCTCCTGCCCGCCGCCGACGCCAAGCAGGTGTGCAAGAAGAAGACGGACCGCCTGGCCGAGGAGGCCGCCAAGGCCGGACCCCAGATCAAGTACCTCTTCACGACCTCGGTGGCCACCGACATCATCGAGGGCGGCGTCAAGATCAACGCGCTGCCCGAGCGCGTCCGCGTCGTCGTGAATCACCGCGTCAACGTCGGGGACAAGACGGCGAGCGTCAAGCAGAGGCTCGCCGACATTGTGCGCCCCGTCGCCGAAAAGTACAACCTCACCCTGCACGCCTTCGAGGAGGGCGGCCAGACCGAGACGCCCTCGAGCATCACGCTCACGGGCAACGACAAGCTGCTGGAGCCCGCGCCCGTGACGCCCACCGAGGTCGACGGCGTCACGCCGTACAGCGTCCTCTCCGGCACCACGCGCGCTCTGTACGGCGAGTCCCTCATCGTCTCGCCGGGCCTCATGACAGGCAACACTGACACGCGCTACTACTGGGACCTGACCAAGCACATCTTCCGCTTCTCGCCGGGCTACGACGCCGAGAGCGACGAGTGGGCGGGCATTCACACCGTCGACGAGAAGACGAGCGTCAAGGGCCACATCAACCTCGTCAAGTGGTACACCATCTTTGTGAGGAACGTTGACGAGGCCGAGTTTGCTTGAGCGCACGTGATTTTGGACCTGCCTGCTATCATCTTGTGTACGGACTATATAGAATATAGCTAGTGGTCAATAATGATGGCTCTTCGCTCTCTCTTCTAACTTAGATTGCAGTGTCTTGTGCGATTCAAGGCGCTTATCTTGCTATAGTCTCTAAGCACCGTTTAATCTGTTTCACAGCCCCTATCGATGCTTTGCCCATTAACCCCCGTCGTCGCACTTTTTCTCGGTCTTTTCCAAGTTGAAGTGGGCCCGGGACGTCTACAGACGTTTGATTTACCATTTTCCAGCCTCTTCCGGCCATATACTCCGACGTTAGTATAATTAATTGCCGATACACGTGTATCTCCTTCTTCTCTCATGGCCAACTTGATTGAGAAACCATTCGATTGGTGGGTTCTGATGCGCATATTACATTTGTTGTCATCTCAGTTCCCTTGTGACAATTGACAGGCGGTTTTTGGCTTTGAGTGTTGCTCACAGTATCCAAATCATCCGGATTTGACATAGGAGCATGACGTGACGACCAAAGGGAGGAAATGAAGAAAATTCCCAAGTCACCCAGAAACTTGAATCACTCAAACCATGAGGCTTAGTGTGAAACTGATATAGAAATACCGTCAAAACAACTGTTTAACATTTGAAAACACTCATGTTGGCGCAATATCTTCTCGCCTTGTATCCCATCTCATTCTCAACTACTTTCTATTCAAAAATGTGTTTCCTCCCAGATCCCCAAATAAGTGCAGCCAATAACAACGGTAGCCGACTTATTGCCATTTAGCACTTTCTGCAGGCTCCGGTCTTAATGTCACAGCAGTCGCAGGCGGATCCATCCTGAATGCAATGTTAAATCTTGTCCTGTTGCACACCGTGCACGGCTTGTTGGTTGGCGGCTATGACTTACGCTGAGGTTGGTGCATCCAACAGGGCATATTGAGACCGCGCAGTATGACGCGGTGAGAGAGACTTTCCAAAGTTGGGGCTGTTTCGTTCAGTCACATTAGTAAAGCAATTCTCCTCAATTCCAAGGTTGCACGGGACTCACCGGGCAAGCTCCAGGGCCGTTATGGTTCGTGTAGCAGCAGGTGTCCCAGTAGCACTGTTGTGTTCGACAATGATTAGCCTTATGCTTCCAAGCGTGTTGAGGCACTAGCCTGCTACCAAGTCGGCGTGTGTGTCAGCTCGTTCTTCTATCCTTGGTCTTACTATTGCGGAGGCCTGGTCAATCACCACGAAGGCGAGGACTGTGGCGAAGAGAGAGTTTGAGACCTGCATGGTGGAGAGTCTTTTTGGGGAGCTGACTTGAGTAAAGAGTGAAAATTGGTCGAGACCGGTCAATGAGTGAATATTGTGCAGGTGGCTGGAAACGAGAGTAATGTGCCAGTTTCAATGTGCTGCGGACAACAACATCAGAAACCCATCACGGCGAAGATGCAACATGACTTATATATCGAACCAATGCGTCCTTTGTTTGGCTATTCTTGGGTGCACAGTCCAGATTGGGGCCGGCTAAGGGGTCCGGACCCAAGAGTCATGTTGTGATACGGGCTCGCCGGGGCAGCCTTGTACTGACAAACGTTCGAGAACATTGCCGCGCTCGCACACGGATCATACCTTAAACAGCTTTTCTCTTTTTACCTGAACTTGTTTATGCCGCCAGGCGACATTAGCACCAAAACAACATTCAGAAAGACGAGATAAGTTTCACCAGATGAAAGAATGGCTTCAAACGCAAACTCTTCTCTTCTTTTTGACACTTTCAGTATCATTCAATTCTTGGGAGTTGTAGAATCAGTCTAGGTAGCAAGGTAACGAGGCGGTTTCTCCACTTCTACCCGAGAGACTCGGGACGAACATACTGCAAGACTGACTATGCGCCAGGCAGGGGTTCTCCCAGAATAGTCAATGCAACGTCAACATCCACTGTAACGCTCACTTTAATCTACCGGCGAGGCCGCAGAGGAGAACTGCACAAAGAATCTACTCTTATAGCTGTATTGACCGGAATAAGGCTTGCCGCACCGACTCATGCACAGCAGCGCGCCCAAATGAACACCCAGATCTGCGTTCCCCAAGATGCCGGCAAACTGCCGGCTCCTAGATTCCCCTCTCTCGGTGGACGCGATCGACATTATAATTCGGCATAGCTTTACGTGTAGTGCAGGCATGACCATTTCGGGAAGTTTCCGGGGCGTGTCACGAGCCATTCCCTTCACCTCGTGTATCTCCAAGAAAAGAGTTCCCGGGTCCGCACCGCAACTTAATCATTAGGGGCTGTGCTTTTACTGCGACCATGACAGCCAGCACGTGTTGTCTGTTGCTTAGCATCGTTTAAAAGAACGACTACTGTCCACATCATCTGGTGGCTTCCCTTGTGAGATCACCTCAGTCTTCATCGCCTTGCACAATCTTTGATCCCCGTCCTTTTTTTACACCTACACACGTCTGCGTGTGTGCCACACTCTTTTCTTATCAACACATCCGTCCAACCCCTTGTTCGTTAGGACAGTTCGTCAAGATGAAGGCTTCAATCATTCCCCAATCTCTGCTCTTCATGGCCTCCGGTGTCGCTGCCGCCGGCCGCTACTGCTCATGGCCCCTCGAACGTAATATCGAGAGCGTCACTCCCATCTGGACTGAGCCGCAGCTTGTGGCCGGCGTTTTTGTTGGCCCTTCCTCGACCACTGGCACCATCGCTGCCGGCTACGTGTACACCTCGTCGTGGACCATCACTGGTGGTGTGTCTGGTACCGCTGGCTTGTAAGCTCTAATCTCTCCGTTAGACATGATGCCCCATTACAAACCCCAAAACTCTGGACTTGTGATCCCTTGTCCCAGACAAACAGTTTGATTTGCTTCCATCTTGCTTCTACATTTTTCTAACCTACTTTGGAACAACAGGGCTGGCATTGCAAATATCGGTGTCTCGTCGTCTTACGGTGTGACAACTGCCAAGGGTACCTCCTTGACCGTCAGTATTGCGTGCCCGGCCAACGTGCGTTGCGGCATCACGGCCTCCACCTACGTCCTCGAGATCAATGGTACCGAGACCATCTACCGGTGCGGCAGCAAGAACATGTACGACACGTCCTACCCTTGCTCCGACACGGCCGACTCCCACTGCCCGACGACATTCTGGAACACCACTGACGGCGCGGTGAAACCCTTCACTGCTGTAAGATACTTTTCTCCCTTGATTTTACTTTTTGTCATGCTATGATCGAGGTCAGGAGCCGACAGGAAAAACATACTAACCGATGGTATTTCCCGCTTTTAGTACCTGCCGCTGGCCAAGAGCAAGTCAAATGTCGACCAGCTTCTTGCCGTCAACTACAACGCTTGCACGGCAGGCACGCCTTACGATGGAATCAAGCCCTGCCCGGGATACTAAGCGTCTTCAAGGGTCCAGTAATACAAATTTGTGGAGTCTATGAAAGGGGAAACGGACCACGTGGGCTTGGACCAGAGGTGGTCGAGTCAAGCAGTGAATAGACTGGACAAGGAGAGGGGGAAGCATAAGCTAAGGCTTATGTAAAGGGTTACAAGGGCGTCTAGGGCTTCGCTGTTTCACACAAGGTGGTTTTAAAATCGGGTTTGTATGTTGCCCTGGTCCACGATGTCAGCGTTGGGGGGTGTAAACCCCGGAGCATCCTTTAGTCCGTTGTCATTAGGCTTTCAGAAGATTGCGAGATGTATTGAGTCCGTCTTCTACAATCGACGAGTTTCCTTCGAGCTTTCCGCCCGGGCTGCAAGCGGTGGATGGAATGCGGGCAAAATGGAGCACCTAGCTTAATTGGCGTTTTGCTGTAATGGAAGGCTAGGGTCTATTGATAGCAATAAGTGTACCTTAACAGAATGCACCGCATATTCATCTTGTACAGTCTATTTACCAGAAAAGCATTATTTGAAGCCGTCGCAGAAGAGAGGAAGGTGAAAGAATAGACTTGTTATCGGTGCTGCGCAGGGTCGGACACATTACTATCTATGCGGCAATTTATGCAGATTGCAAGCCAATCATTGACACATCAACATATGAGTAGTACAAGAGAGATTTGGAAGGTAAACGGATATTCCAGAGCAAGGATTCGAAGATGTCGAGGACATGCTGAGAACCGTGAGGCTGGACTACCCATGTTGAAGAACGCTGACTGTTCTAGTCGAGCCATTCAGTGTGATACGAAGTGCGATAGCAACTTGCTGTTGTTGAGCAAGGATGGGAGAAACTTTTGCTGGCATTGACTTGCCATCCGTGTATGTTGGGGGGCTAGAGGTTCAAAGCGACTGGAGAAATCAATGGACTCTGTTCTGTAAAACAAAATGAAAATGTGATTTCGAGATTTTCGGAAACTGCAAGCAATCTCTTTCCCGAGATGGCTGATCTTTCGAAAATGTAATCAGCAGAGTCTGAACGACGCTGTAAAGGGTAATATTTCTTGGCTGTTTGGGCCACGTCTGCTTACCCTCCTATCATGTTATTTTGTGGTTTTCCTACTATTCAAGTGGCGAAATCCGTCCCAGCCACGCGTCTGACACTCTAGGTGATTGCACCTGTTTTGGCCATTGGGCTAGGTGGTGTACACACCCTTCCACCTAGGCTAGCCTCACTTCGTCATTTTTCGTATGCGCTGCCCGGGACAACAAACAAAGCGTTTTGAGACGAGAGGGATTCCATTAACTACCATCTTGCTAAACATAGTTGGGAAACTATACGAGTCTCTCATGATTCATTTTAGCCTTATATAAGACGATATGTTAGAATGAGATACTCCTACTACCTACTGAAGCGATCCTGTTTTGCACTGTCGCCTGATGATAGTCAAATTCGCATTCAATGTCAGATCAGGGCGGCGCTTACGTTGACAAGGTATGAGCTGCGGTGGCTGAGGAGGGAGCCAATTGACTCACTATATACGTTCAATAATCAGGCTGCGATACGCATGCATGATGCGAAGACATGAACCAATAGTTCTTTGGTGGCTTATGTACGCAGCCCTGCTGGGAGCCTAGCCCAAAAGGATGACAGCACCACATAAAAGCGGCATGTGTTCCCAGGCCTTGCTTGGTTGTGACACGATCAAGAGCAAAGCTCGCAGCATCTAGCGAGATGACAAGCAATTCGGATGTCTTCTTTTGCTTCGGCCCAAGTCCCGGGTCTTACATTCTTGACACCAAGAAGCGATTTCGATGGTGAGCTTTCACTTAAATTTCGCACATTGCTTGCCAATCCAAGGCTAACCGCATAAGTTAACCGTGTAGGGATGGCATGCCTTCTAACATGATGAATGAGTTGACGAATGTCCGCAAGATACACTGGGCCGGCGCTGGGGAGAATGGCGTCGCAGCCTTTTCATATAAGGACCTTGAAGACAAGTTTTGGACATGTGTGTACCAAAGTTCTATTCCTCACACCGTTCTCCATCGCCTCGCCTATGCCGTTGACAATCATGGATCGTGAGTACTTTAAATACTGATCACCACTTGTAATGACCGCAGGGACCTCGTCAGAACTCAAAAGTAGACTCCCGCATCTCCAAACCTCTTTAGAGGAAAAAAAGTCTCGATGCCACTCGTCGGAGGCTTCGTTGACATTTGGCCCAGGCAAGGGCTACGTCATCTGCTGGCCGACCATCAATGCGGCCAACTGGAATAATCTTATCAACCAAGACAGTATCGGCAACGATATCAAGAGCTTAGACCGAGTCCGACACGTGGCGCTGGGCGTGAACGGCTCTCACATTATTCTTCACGGCACGAACCGGTGGCGGTACGCCATTAGCAGCAACTATCCTGTCCTCGACGCCATCATGGATAATCTCTCTGGTTCCATGAACGTCACGGTAAGCATCCTTTCTCGCTAACGAATACCGCCAGCCGACCCTTGCTGAGATGTGATTGCAGTTTGTCGCTCTGAACCCCTGGAAAGCAAACGAGTTCCTCCTCATCGTCGATAACGACACGGCATACTTTGCGCTGGACAGCCGCCTGGAGAACATTGTCACGGAAAACTTGAGAGAGTTGGGAATTGACTGCAACTCCGTCGTCAAGTATAATCCGACGCGGACGGTGGCTAAGCCACGTCCGATACCGAACATTAAGAACAAGGAGTTCCTGCGAGAGATGCTGGGGCATGCTTTTGGCGGGACTGTTGGGGCTGTGGCTGCAAGCGTCATAACGGGCCTCGGTTTGTCTTGCACTGTGATGTAGATGTCACATAAAAAGGAGTTAAATTTCGTTGACCTTTTGGATCCAGATGTCTTCTCTCGTGATTGCAAGGCTAAATCATCGCACACTTCTGTGGTCCCACAAATAACAGGGCTGGAGTTTCGTTCAGCTACACACGACCATACATACCGGAGAACTCGGGATCCAGTCTGGTATTTCTTAGTTAAAGTAATGAGGGATGCATCAGTAGCTGTATCAGGTAAGATATTAGTAACGTTGTTTCTAATTGAGCGTTGTAAAGTTACAACACATCACCTTGTTCAAGGAAGCCCTAGATCTTTCATTTCTTTCTCGGCAGTGGGAGCTAGCATGATCGGGGAACAGTCCATGTCTGCTGGACAGAAATGCAAGATCGCCCTGCAAACAGAACGGACTCTGAATACGGTGGCAGGAAACATCGGGAGCCGCGCTTACCCTCAGTCAGACGCAGCATATGCAACTATATAACGTGGTGACTTAGAAGTTGTATACTTGGTTCCCACTGAACAGAGATGGCCGGTTAATGATCTACTACCTGTTGCCTTCCAGTCCATTGTACGAATGCCATCTGTGCAAAAAGGGGTTGAACCATGCGACTATATTGCCGAAACGATACGGAGCTACCATAATAGGCCACCAGCAAACAAGGCAGTCATTTCACGTTCCCTTGCAAGCAATCAAACTTTATTGCGCTGGACTCCTATGGGCTGCGGAGACTGCCTCAAGTTGAAAGCATTTCTTGTGAAAAAGAAAGACACGGCCCCAAGCACGACAGTCGAGGTGCAGATGCGTGGAAGGGGTCGCTGATTACCTAATACGAGGCAATCTTTGTTTTTTGTTCCTGCCTGCATGGAACAGCAGCTCGACGCCCAATTCGCGTCGTATGACGCCTGTCCCAGCGGGCAAGCGTTCAACGGCAGTGAGACGACACTACCTACCGTACCTACCGGCAGAGGCCCGAGCTTCCTTCCCCCACAGCCGCTAAACTCAAAGGGCGGTAGCGACGGTGGGCCCCGCCTGCCGAAGCAATTTTACACCCGCGATTTTTCAACGCGTCCCTTCCCTCCCGGTTCGCTTTGCCCCAGGGGAGCACCTTCCACGCTCGCTCACCTACCTCTGAGGAAGGGAAAAAAAAAAGTTTCCCCGCTACCCGATCCCGTGTCGTGACTGCTTCTCCTCCACAACCTCACGTCAATCGCGACCGGAGGAGCTCCCCGGCAGAGCTACCTACCTACTACTCCCCTCCGCCTCTTCAGGCGACGACTGTTTCTTGCATCGTCTAGCCGTCGCCGGCGATCTCTCCCTCACTCAGCCATGTTCAGCTCCATCTCGAGGATTTTCACAGGACACACACCATCTAAGAACTCGTCTCCTGGACCCGCGAGACCCGACTACGAAGACAACATCGACAGAACCTTTCCCTCCACCGCGCCCGCCGAGTACCCCGATGGTATCGACGACCGCCAGTTAGCAGCAATGTCTTCGCAGGAATGGGGCCAAGACTCCGTCTTGGATCTGCCCACCGCCTCGGACAATGACGAAGCTCCGGACGAGATCCACGATGGCATCACCGACTACGTCGACCCCTTCTCTTCCATGCAGCCATTCTCCACACAGGCAGTACCCGACGAGGACATCGCTGTGCCTACCTATGCATCGAGCGAAGACGATGCCGCGAGGAAGAAGAAGTTCAAGAAGGGAAAGAAGACCGACGAGAAGAAAACTCGCACCAAAAAGGGGAAGAACAAGAGGAAGTCGTCCGACTTGGAACAATCCGAACTAGCCCTTCCAACTCCCACCACCACCAGCGGCCCCACGAGCCACTCTGCCGCCGAGGAAGCGATTGTGAGCGACGGCGAAATCAACGAGGAAGAAAGTGCATCGGCCAACCAGCACAAGAAGAAGCGCAAGCGGAAATCGAGAAACTCAATGGACTCGAGTGAACCTCAAGACTCAACCCGCAAGAAGAAGAAAAAGAGGCGCTCTGCCTTGGAGGACATTGAAGACGTCGACATGGAAACACAGCCCGAGGAGAGTGTGCCCGAGTCGCCTGCGAACCCCGCCGCAAACGACACGGAAGGTCGAAGTCCCGCCTACGAGCGCGACCCTGTTCTAGACTCAACCTTGAAGTCCGAGCCCCAACGATCGCAACTCCTGGGAGTTTCGAGACAACTGTTCAGCAAACCCTCTGGTACCCCTGCTGTCGATGCTAGCGACGACGAAAACCCCGTCTCCATGTCGTCCCCCAGCGTCGCTGCCCAGAGACGGCGAAGCATGTCACGGGGATCCCAGATTTCTGTCCTGAGGCAGAGTCTTGCCCGAGAAGCTGCGTCTCAGCCCGGAAACATCTCAGAGGCGGTTGAGTCGGCAGACGGGGCCTCGCATGAACATGGAGAGAGTGCAATGGATTCGGACGGTGGATCCCTTGCCGACAATCTACCCCCATCTTCTCAGCCGCCCAGAGAAGACACGCCAAGCTCGAATGGCGCTGACGCTGAGGTCACCGAAGAGCCTCAGCTGCCTATCAGAACATTCCGTGATACTTGGAACAACCTGGCCAGTAAGGATACCGGTCGTGACAAACCGACTGCCACACCGGGAACTTCTCGTCGTCGGAACGTCGATGCCGGTGCACATATCTCCGAGACCGGGAACTTGCCTAGTTCGGCTCAAAAGTCCACTCGTTCTACAGCGTCTAAGCGACAGCGCTCAAAGCCAGACTTCTTTGAGAATGAGCCTCTGGGAAAGGATGCTGGAGGGAGCCAGGAGGCCACAGGGAACCAGGACGTCGTTGAAACGCAGAACCCCGAGGAAAATCTTGCTGCTTTGTCGGAGCTCCCTTCTACTGAGGTGGCAGAGCCTCCCAAGAAGCAGAAGAGGACGCGAAAGTCGGCGGCGTCTCGCGCATCGACCGCAGCCGACACCACTACGCCCAAGACGAAGGCTACCAAAAAGACGGCAACCCAGAAGGCAACTCCTCGCCAAGGTACGGGTCAGGGTCAGTTCCGCACGGGCCAGTTCACCATCGACGAGATGCGAAACCTCACGCAGGCCGTCGAAAAGTACCGCGACGAGCACAACTTGTCGCAAAAGGAGGTGAACGATCTCATTCAAATGAGGAACCGCAAGAAGGTTGGAAGGTCAGACGGGAGTAAGGATGCCCAGTTTGACGGCCAACAGTTTCTGGACATGTGGGCTGTCATCTGTGCTGCTGTTCCGACCAGACGTCGTCAGAAGGTCATCGACGTCGCTCGTCAAGAATTCCACAACTTCAAGGCCAGAGGAGGAGGATGGACGCCTAAAGAAGATGCCAAACTGGAGGAGCTTCACACCAAGCACAAGGGCTCATGGGTCAAGATTGCGGACGAAATGAGCCGCCATCCCAACGATGTCCGAGACCGCTATCGCAACTACGTTATATGCGGCGGTATCGAAACTCGTATGAAATGGACCGAAGAAGAGGAGCGGGAGTTGGTCGAGCATGTCGTTGCCTCACTGAGACGGATTGACAAGTTACCTGGGAACAGTCACAAGAAGCCTCTCTCTCTGATCAACTGGCAGACTATTAGCGAGTTGATGGGCCACAGGCGCAGCCGTCTTCAGTGCGCCAAGAAGTTCAAGACGCTCAACGTGGAGGTGGGACCTAGGGAGGTTTTGCAGTCTTCGCAGCCGGCGTCAACAGTCACCTGGACACTGGAGAAGGCTCGCAAGCAGATTCAAGAAATGCCACCCGAAGACAAGTACGAGCTGGTTCGCTCCATTCTGGCCGGGGCCGCAGGCCGCGACAAGGACATCAGGTGGTCGAAGCTTGTCGACTTGCAGTTTCGCCGGAAATGGCACAAGCCAACTCTCAAGTTATTGTGGTATCGTCTGAAGCAGCAGGTTCCAGACCACAAGGGAAAGTCGGTTAGAGACTGCGCCCGCTGGTTGCTGGAGGATGCCGAGGCGAATGCCCCACGAGACGGCCGGTTCCTCGACGGCGGACACTCCAACGGCGATTCGGAAGACGAGTTGCTTGTAGTCGACCCTCCGAAGAAGACTCCCGGTCAACGGGGCACCAAACGCAAGAACCGCAGCGAGGAAAAGGTGGTTGATTCTGGTGGCTCGGACGACGATGACGACGAGACCCGGCTGACGAGCTTCGATTCACCTTCTGCACAACAACAGCCTTCTTCGGCGGTCTCGCAGCGGTCCACCCCACTCCTGGCGTACTCCCTGGAGGGCTCGCCCCGTGCGTCTCCATCCTTGCGACCCGCGGCAGCCCAACACAAGTCCAGGCTGGCACCGATCGAGATTGAGACGGAAGCCGTCAAGCCTAGCCCAGCTAAGAAGCGGGTCAGGCTCTCTGGCGGCAAGTCAGCGCGGCAGCGGTCTTTGGAGGAAGACGGCGGCTCACCAGAGCCCATGGCCTCCCAGTACGCCGCTGAGGACATACCCGATCGTCTGAAGGAGAAGAAGGAGGCAACGCGGCGACGTATCTCCTCGGGCAGCCGACTTCGATCCACAGCATCACTTCAGCCCGAGTCTGTGCAAAATAGTGATGTGGATGAAGACATGCCACCAATTCACGTGCCGCCGTCGACGCAGCCGCTGAGCCGCAAGCGCAACATGTTCAAGCTCTCGCAGGGCAATTGGGCCAGGAAGACAGGAGCAAGTGTGCTGCCGGGGGAATCTGTAGAGTCAACAGAGAAGTCCCTATCGGAAATGGAAGCAACTAGTGGACAGACTTCTCAGGTAGAGAATGACACGCCGGCAGACACGGCGGCATCTACCCCGGCTGCGAAACCACGCGATGCGAAGCGCCGGCGCAAGAATGCGGAAGTCGCAGAGTCTCCAGCTTAGAAGGTTGCCAAGGCACTGCGGCGCAGCCGGGGCAGGTTGGCGCTTGTGAAATTACGCAAGCGGAGTGGAGGAGGATGAAGTCTGGTGAGGCTTTGGTATGGACAGAGGAGCACGGAGCACAGAGCACCGGGCATAGTCAAATGGGATGTTATTCTTCAGTCGGCGTTTGGCGAACCGTCACGGAGGACGGGGCCGCCGGTTTTCTGGGGCGTGTGGCCGCGCCGGACGGGCTATGCGGGGACGTGGCATGCCGTCATGGTCCATTTATTTCCATGTATCAATACTTGCGCAACGAGTCGCGTCCGGCTCGATACGCTGAGTTATCGTCTAGGCTGTATGAGTAACATCATTATTGAAGAGTTTTCCGACTTGATGTCGTCGTTGCGTGCCCGAAGTCGTGAAGATTGACGTCACCCGTTCCATGACTCGTTGATGGCCTGCAGGACCATGCGATAACGAGGGACTGAATTTTTTTTTAATTTTTTTTTTTGGTCCCTGGAAGATGTCGTCATAAGCCGTCGGAAATGAATCAGCCAGCCATCGGCCATTAAGAAGTGTTATGGTTATCTCCGACGCCGCCGCGACTGACGTGCCCAGTCTGTTACCCGCCGTCGCCGCCGTAAGGCTGTTATGTCGGGATTTTTTCCCCCTTCCTTTCTTCGAAACAAGGTGCGCCTATCCCCGTTACCGCACGAGAGAAGAGGCGCGCCAGCGTGTCGGGCTTCTGGTGCGGAAACAATTTGGGGGGTCATGGGCTTTTTTTGAGACCCAGAGGATGAGAAACGCATTGCAGAATAAGGGGGCAAGGGGAGACGCAGCAACGTGCGCTCCGCAGCAACGGCGGTCATTGACCCGATGTTGTGGGAGAGTTGGCTCATGGCTCAACGTCATCCGCCGGGGGTGGAAAGTGTGGACGGCGGCGGCAGCTGGGTCTGAAGGGAAATCCCCTCGGTGTAGGCCCGGCATCCGGGGAAGAGGAGAGGAGGAGGAGGAGGAAAGGACGTCAAATCATGGAGTCTGGTGCGACGATGCCTTCGTTGGTCGGAGCAGACCGAGCGAGGTCTCGAGAGCATGGCGTCATTGCGCGGCGACTCGTCGGGGACGCGAGGTGAGGGACGGGGTGGGGACTGGACGTTTCTTTCTCATCTTTTCATCGACGCAAGGACCGGGTCGGTCAGAGGCCGTCTTTCGGTTCCGAGCGATTATGTCAGCCATGCCGGGGGGAGCAGGGAGCGAGACGAAGCATGGGGTATTGGGGGTGCTAGGTATTTGGTCTGAAGCAGTAGCGCGTGATGTGTGTTGTGTGGTGTTGAAGGATCTGTCGCATCGTGACAGTTTGGGCTGGACCTGCATCGGGAACACGACGATGCATCGACGGGCGGGCGGCAGGCAAGTGCGGCAGAGCGAGCAGACTCGAGCGCGGAAAGACACAAGAAAGGGGAGCGAGCGAGCGAGCGACGGAAACCATCCGATCAGCCCACCGGAGAGACGCAAAAGCGGGCCGGAGGGGTGGGCCCGCGTGCGGCGTGGCCGTGGCCGCACTTCGGGCCCTTAGGAGATGGGACCCGGTTTTCGTGCGTGCAGAGTGAAGCTCGACAGAGCGACACCCTCCCCCCCCCTCCCTTGCGCTGAGTGCGCTGAAGGGACCCATTTCCAAGGCGTACGGCCGAGGCGAGGCGAGAATTTGCGCGAAAGATGGGTAAGTCGGGATTCGCATGCTCTCTCCCTGCGATTTGCGCTGCTCGTCTTTAATGGTGCACAATGCAATGAATGGGCTTGGCTGCTTGCTTGCTTGCGTGCTTGCTTGGCGGCGATGGTGGTGGTGGTGGTTTTGTTTGGTGAGGGTTGTTTGGGTCAGGGTCAAGCAAGCCACACACACACACACACACACACACACGGCTGACGCGAAGCTTGTTTTGGGTCACGGCTGCAGATGGGTTTGGAGTGGGCTCTCACTCTTTCGATCTCGGCCAAATGCACCGCGGGAGGGAGATAACTATCGTCACCTTCATCTCGCGCAGGCTCTTTTGTCTCACGCGCACGCCCGGGGGGAAGAGGAGGAGGGGAGGCTTTCAATCTCTTCGTTTCCCCTTTTTTTCCTGCTCCTCCCTATTCCCACTTCTTCTTATTGAACTCTGTCGTCAAGGTGTCTCCCCCCCCTCGTGTTGGTGTTTACTTGCCTGTCGGCCCTTTTCACGGCGTCTTGAGGAATCGAGCAGAGAGAGCACGCCCCCCCTTTTTTTTAACTCCTCCATAGTGCCCACCCCTCATCAGGCGCTGACCCGGCCGCGGTCGAGTACTATGTAGCCGCGGGCTTACCAGCACATTCAGTCGCTGGTGCTTGGGGGTGAAGCTGGCGACGGGTCTTGGTGGCCGAGTCTCGGTCTTTTTCTGGACTCACATCGCAGAGAACGGACCAAGGAGGGGAGGGGCCCGGCGAGACGGTCGCGGGTCCTGTCGAGCATGGCGGGTGGAGGGGAAGTTGCACGTCTGGGACACTGGCACGTTGGTACGGTGTCTGGCTTGAGGCTCGAGGCTGGGGGATTCTGAGATGCGAGCCGGAGTCGTGATGTTCGCTCACTGCTCGGTGAGGGTTCTCAGCCTCTCGATTCCCTCTCGCATGCCGTCCCGACCAAGAGGGACCGCAGACCCAAATGGGGACGGGATCAAGCCACACTTTGTCCCCTAGCTCGCGAGCTGGCTGCGGCGGCATCTGAGTGCCGGACCGAACAGGCAGGCAGGGAAGCAGGGATCGCAGCGGGACAGGGGGGTGAGATAACAAGGGAAGAAGGAAGCTACCGCACACTTGTTGTCGGTAGTGTATGTGGAAAACCAGACGAGCAACGGTGCAGGGCGCGACAGGGACAGGGGTCACTCTATATTCGGACCTTGGGTGGGTTGGCCCTGGCATGCCACGCCGTGCCGTGCAGGCATTGCAGCGTTCAGGATAGGACGTTTTTCGGCTTGCCGATAGCGTCTGGCGACCTGACATGCATGTACATACATGCACGAACGACAGAGCCATCCTCGTGAGATGGCACGATAAAAGGACCGGAGTCTGCTGATTGAGAAATGCAGACGTCGTGGTCCGGCGGCAGACAGACAGACAGATAGACAGACAGCCTTGCAGAGATGCAGCCACATGCAGACGCCAGACGCCGCGCATCAGCTAACAAACGGGTGGTGGCACAATTAAAGCCACGCTATTCCCATTGGCAGGCCGTGCCATGCCATCTGGCATGGCATGGCATGGTTATGTAAGATGCCGCCCGTGCGGTGGAGATCTCTGAGGCGGCCGCGGCGGCGGCAGCGCGGTACTTGGGGTTCCTGTTTTTTTTTTCCTTGGTAAGGTTCCCGTCTCTTGTTTTTTATTATTATTGTCCCCTTCCAATCAGATTTTTTTTTTCAATGATGCTTCTCGTCTCCTCTAGACGCACCAGTCTGACTCTGCGCGTCCCGTCCGGGCAAGGCTTGCACGTCCATGCTTCCCACGGCGGTTTCTTTCCGCTGAGTGACTTGCCAAACCTGCATCATTGGTTTTCTTTCGTCCAATGTGTTACCGTCTATGATGTGCCATGTGGGAAGGGTGTGGCCCAGCAATCTTTTCTAGAAGAAACTGATGGTCGGTCCCCTTTATCCCCAATGGACCGCGCAGGGAACCTGACTCTCTCCCGCGGGCGCATTGCCACATTCTCTAGCCGTTTATCTTTGTGCCAAACCTGCATTTTCGCGCCGTGGTTCGTCAGCCAGCCAGTCGATCTGTCGTCAGTCGGCAAGCCAAGCAGGCTTCACCCCGAACCTTGACGGCGCAACAGCACAGCATAGGTAGCACAACACATTACAGCACGTCAATCGGCCTCCCGTCCCTCCATGTCCATGTGCATCGCGGTGGTGCAGAGTATTGCCGGTATGTAGAGACACAGGCACACTCAACGGATGGGGCGAGGTTGCGAGATGGGAGCTGCGAGAACCTGGATCCCGAACCCTGACGTCAATCGGAGGCTTCGGGATCCCCACCCACGGCCAGACGGCGGGCGGATCCCCTCGTGCCTTTTCTGCCGCCTGCGCGCACTAAACAGATTGCGGCCATCGCCAAGAGTAAAGGGTCCGATTAGTTGGTGCAATTGTGGCCCGTCCTCTCGCTTCCTGTCCGTGTACACTCCCTACAGTGCTGCAACGGGCAAGATTCTGGACAGGGGGCCGACAAGGCAAGATCCATCCGGCGGGTTCCAGCTATCAGATTGCTGTCGTGGCCCTGGTTCCACCCCCTGGTCGTCTCTCTCGGCCTCTCTCCCAGACTGGCGCTCCATGGCCAATGTCGTTTTCGCCCACCCGTGAGCCTCAACTTTAGTCCGACTCCTCTTAGTGGCCGAGCATTGGACCGAGAAAATGTGATGAGGTTCAACGTCAACGTCAATCAGCTCATGGGGTCCCCCCCCGACACCGCACCGCACCGCGCCCAGGAACGCACTCACTCACTTACTCACTCCCTCCCTCACTCATAAACAGCAGCACATACAGTACCATGGGCAGCACAGTATACACAACGCTCACTCCCACGCCCCGTGCCTGTACCCGGTACCTCTGCGCCCCGCCCGGAGCTGCTCGGTGCAATGTACCTTGGACCACTGCCCTGCGGCCCGGAAAAGCTATGGCCATGCCACCACCGTGAGGTCCTCCCCCCGCCCCTCCCATGTCATCGTCGCCGGCGCGCCCAGACGAAAGGTTTGCTGTTCCTGGCACCACATCGACAACGACAACGACCCAGACATGTCACCGCCCGCCGTACTCACGGTATCTCCTCCGTCCCACGCCCACGGACGGGCCTGGGGCTGGCCAGAACCTCTCACCCGCCATTCCGCCCACAGTCTTCCCCCATCCTCGCGCGTACCGTACGCTGCTGCCCGCACTTTTCCTGCTTCTCCCACGGGCCCCCGACTTTGCCCGCCCGGCGACGTGCTTGTGGGTTTTTGGGGCGCCTTTGTGCGCGTGTGCCAGTCGACGGTGGGGTTTCCCCCCTTCCCGATTTTTTCTCTGCTTGGTCAGAGACGTGATCATGAGGCATGAAAAAAGCACCTTTTCCATCAGTCAGTGTGGGCACTCGCGCGGAGGCGAACGGGGATGTACGGGGGAGGAACGGGGTGAGGAACCGCTCACTCCTTCCACTTCTAACCCACACGACCTTCCAAACCTTGGCCGGGCCTGCTGACTGGGGAAGCGGAAAGTGCCAACCTGAGCTCATCTTCCCACCTCGCGCCTTCCTCGTGCCTGTCGTGCCTTGCGTGCCGTCCAATACATAAGGAAATCCCGTCTCCTTCCCCTTCCGCTTGCCCTCCTGCTTCTCTCCTGCTTACCATCCCACTTATATCCAACTTAATCAGAGTTTTTAAAACTCAACCTCCCTCCCATCATCCATCCCTCCTCCCCCCTTTCTTCGACAACCAACAACAATAACAACACCTCGTCAACGAGTTTGTCCATCCGTCACACATCCTCCCCGGGATTGCGACCCAAACCAACAACAACACCCTTCCATACCAACCAGTTCCCGACGTCTATCGTCCACAACTGCCCAACATGCAGTTCCCCAAGCTCGGTGGCAAGGGCGTCGAGCACAAGGACCGGAGAGAACCCGAGGGTTCTGTCCCGGGTTCCGATGACGTTGACATCATTGCTGAGCAGAAGGTCACCTTCGCCGCCTGCTTCCTCGGTCTCGTTGCCAGTATCGGTGGTTTCATGTTCGGATATGTCAGGTATGTCTCACACGCGCCCTTACCGGCCCTTTCCCGCCGCCCCGGGTCCGAGACCCGCGCGTCTTGCTTCACTCCAAAAGCGACTTCCGTTTGCTAACTGCCGCCCCCTTCAGTGGTCAGATCTCCGGCTTCTTCCTGATGGAGGACTTCATGGAGCGCTTCGGTGAACCCTCCAACGGCACCTACATCTTCAGCGCCGCTCGCCAGGGTACCATCGTCGGTCTCCTCTGCATTGGCTGCCTCGTTGGCGCCATTACCTCCGGCAAGCTTGCCGACACTCTCGGTCGCCGCCTGACCATCTCGCTCTTCGCCTTCTTCTCCTGCATCGGTACCGTCATTGAGATTTCGTCCACCGACAAGTGGTACCAGTTCGCCATCGGCCGCCTCGTCAACGGTGTCGGCATCGGTGCTCTCTCCGTCGTCGTCCCCATGTACCAGTCTGAGTCCACCCCGGCCATTGTCCGCGGTGTCATTATCTCGACGTACCAGCTCTTCATCACTCTCGGTATCTGGCTCGCCGAGGTTGTCAACTATGCCACCCACAACAAGGTCGGCTCGGCCTCGTGGCGCATTCCTAACGGTCTCGGCTTCGCCTGGGCCCTCATCCTCGGTGCTGGTATCCTCTTCCTGCCCGAGTCTCCCCGTTACGCTTTCCGCCAGGGTCGCGAGGATGAGGCTCGCCGCAACATCGCCAAGCTTGCCGGCGTCGAGCCCAACGCCAGGTCCGTCAACGCCCAGATCGACGACATCCGCGCAAAGGTTGCTGAGGAGAGCGCCGGCGCCGACACCAGCGTCTGGGAGATCTTCACCGGCCCCCGCATGCTCTACCGCACCCTGCTCGGTGTCGTCCTCCAGGCCGGCCAGCAGCTCACCGGCGCCAACTTCTTCTTCTACTTCGGTACCACCGTCTTCTCCGCCACCGGTCTCAGCGACAGCTACGTCACCCAGCTCATTCTCGGTTCCGTCAACGTTGCCTGCACCTTCGGTGGCCTGGTCGTCGTCAAGAAGTCTGGTCGTCGCATTGCTCTCATTGTCGGTGCCCTGTGGATGATGATGTGCTTCTTCGTCTATGCCTTTGTCGGTCACTTCGCCCTCGACCAGACCAACCCCCAGAACTCCCCCGCCGCCGGAGCCGTTCTCGTCACCTTCTCCTGCCTGTTCATCGCCGGTTTCGCCACCACCTGGGGTCCCCTCGTCTGGGCTGTCGTTGCTGAGCTGTACCCTGCCCGCTACCGTGCTCCCGCCATGGCCCTTGCCACCGCCTCCAACTGGCTCTGGAACTTGTACGTCGCACCCCACATTGCCATTTTTGAATCTAGCTAACGCGTTCCAGCCTCATGTCCTTCTTCACTCGCTACATCACCGACGCCATCGACTACCTCTACGGTCTCGTCTTCGCTGGATGCTGTGCTGCCCTCGCCGTCATTGTCTTCTTCTTCGTCATCGAGTCCAAGGACCGCACCCTCGAGGAGATTGACACCATGTACGTCCAGCACGTCAACCCCATCACCTCCGCGAAGTGGCGCGGCGAAGCCCGCAAGTCCCACCCCAACGAGTCCTCGAGCGAGGCCGAGAAGGCCGAAAACGCCGTCTAAGCGCTCTGCCCACTTGGATACCGCTCTTTTGAGCCCTCTTTGCATCATCCACAAGACATTACATTCGGCATACATACGCTGCATGCACCAATGGCTCTATAAGCCAAAACTTGTATCATACAACCTTCATTGCGACGGCGTTGGGTGGCATTCTGTATTCTTTTAAAAAAAGGAGTCGTTCATGAGGAATGAGAAGTATTTAATTGATCAATAACTGAGCTTTCTACTGTTTGGCTGCCTTTATCGTGCGCAACGTGACAATGTCTATGCACTCGTGTGTTGATTGCCCACCACAGGTTTTCCGTATGAATCGAAAAGTAACGCATCTAACCAGCTAGCAGAATGTCGATTTTTCGTATTCTGTGGTTTATGGCCCCATCTAAGCTCGTGTATATATACTGTTCGTTTAGTTTGGGCGTCTCTTTCCTCGGAAGGTGCTCTTCCGTCAGGCATGGGCACCGGGTCTTGGCCGAAGAATGCCAACACCCATCGTTTCAAGAAACCATACGGCCGGAGTCGGTCTCTGCTAGATGCTTACGTGACCATGTTTCGAGGACCGAACTCTGGCCCTGTGTGTATTGTTCAGGTGCAAGACTGTTGCTCAAAGCCGGTACAAAGCCCGGAAATTCCCGTTCAAACCATCTTCACCTCAACAACGCGGCGTCATCAAAGAAGAAAAACTTTGCCGGTCTCTCATTTCTGTCGCAACCTCGTGACAACGGCATTGTACGCCGGCTTTGGCGCGTATTTGACGTCGAACAGGAGCGGTTTTGTTGCGCTGGTCCACGAATCCTGTGGTGCAGCAGGGGTCAGCGCTGTGCTTCGTTCCATTTCCATGTCGAACTAAGCAAAGTCACGCGTATATACAAATCAAGGACAGAGTTCGAGCAAGGATCAGAGATTCCATACCTTATCGCTGACGCCCCAGACCGTGATGCCTCGGCATTTGGGCACGCTGAGACACGCGCCGACGACCGTCGCGTAGTCGCTCGGCGGGGCGCCGGTGATGTCGAGCTCGGTGATGGCGATCTCGGAGACGCGCGACGCCGCGAGCTGCTGCAGCGCGCCTTGGATTGTGCTCGCCTTGTTCGCGGCCAGATGTGTCTGGGAGCCTTTTATACCGCGTTAGCCATCCGCTGGTCTGATTTGAGCCTACGAAGTCCCGAGTCGGACAACACTCACCTATGCCGTCGATGGGGATGCCCTGGCCGATCCACTGGTTCACCTTGGCGACCACCGCGGCGACCTTTGCCCAGCCCGCCCCGTCAAGGTTGTAGTCGTTGATGTAGAGCTTCGCGGCGGGGTCCGCGGCCCGCGCCGCGCGGAAGGCGATGCCGATGTACGCTTCGCCCAGCACCTGCGAGAAGATGGTGCTCCGGAGGGTGCCGTCGTCGTTGAAGGCCTCGTTGACGACGTCCTTTGTTTCACGGGGTCAGCAGAGGGATCTCATGGTCTTTGGCCGTCAGGGGAGGAAAAGACCAACCCAGGACCGGACCTTGCCCTTGTACCGCCCCACCACAGTCTTGATGTGCGTCTCGACGACGGCCGTGAGCGTCGCCTTGTCCTTGATGGCGGCGACCCACGCCGGCAGGGCATTGTGCCACAGAAGCGTGTGGGCGCGGATTGTCTTGCCGCCGTTCTGCTGGGTCCAGTTGACGAGGTAGTCGGCGTTGCCAAAGGTGAAGCTATTGCGCGCGGGCTCGGTGGCGTCCCACTTCATCGAGTACTCGGGCGTCACCTGGCCAAAGTTGCTCTTGATGATGGCCGCCGTCTTGCCCTTCTGGAGGATGCCGTTGTCGGTCGACACGCCAAAGTAGAGCTTGCCGCGGGCCTTGATGAGCTGGTCGACGCTGGTTGGCGACTGGCGTTCGACGACGGCGGCGGAGGGGCTGTCGGTGGGCAGGGCGAGGACGGCCAGCGGCGCGAGGATGACGGGGAGGGAGAGCTTCATGGCGGAGGATGGAGGTGTCAAGGTGAGTGGGAATTGGTGGTCGTGAGGGGGCACTGGGACGCGTGGTTGCGTGAGTCCGCGGCGGGAGCTGGCGGTTATCTAGGGTTGCCTTTCCATTGTGACGAGAGCGGGCGGTCTGAAGGAAGCTATTCCAGCGTCGCGCCCCTCCTCTTGGCAAACATTGGCAAATTGGTTACGGATACAATGCCGTGCGCCAGAGTGCCGGAACAAAGGGGCGAAAGGCGCCATTATTGGTGCCGGCGACAGCGGCGCAGTGGTTTAGGTATGTTGACCTGAATCAGATCTGCGGTATGGGGCGGCACTCATGGCCCTGGAATGCAGCAATCTTGGAGTGCGAGTATCCGGCCCGCCGATCATTCGTTCCAGTCGCATCGATTCACGAGGGCTAGCATTTTTTCGGCGTAGGTGTCTCAGCAAATGTCTGTTTTCAAAAAGAAAAGCAAGAGTTGCGGCGAGGAACGACAGCCAAAAGGGCCGCGCGGCCGGGAGATGGGATTCCGTTCGACCGGTCCTCGCTCATGGCCGCAGCATTCCTGGATCAAACGTGACGATGCGACGGTGGCCAGCCGCATCGGCGTCGTTGCGGTCGCTGCACGGAACACCGGCACCGTCAGCACGGAGTGGCGGCCCGATCGGAAGACCCCACCCGCCGGCCCGAGAGACTCCACAGGAACCCCCCGGCCGGAGCTTCTCGGAGTTAAGAGGGAGCCACGGAATTAGGACAGGAAGGGAGTAAACTCCATCGCATTTCTTACTATTCATGAAGCAGTTTGCTTGTGAGAGTCTATTTGGAAGTGAGCGAAAGAAGTATAAATATGTCCAAGCGAGACATGCAGTTGTCCTGATTGTTGTTCTAGATCACCAGTCACCTACACAGCGCAGAGATCACAATGGCTTCCTCAAACAACGGCACGGCCCTCCTCGTAATGGACCTCATTGACAACATCGTCACGAGGCTGCCAGAGAACAAAGACTTCCTGCCCCGCGTAGCCCGCGCCATTGCCGCAGCGCGCGAGAAGAACATCCTCATCATCCACGTCACCATCGACTTCCGCCGCAACTATCCCGAAGTCCCCCATACGAGCCAGTTCTGGTCGCGCATCGTGTCGACCGACGCCTTCGTCAACGCCGAGGGCCAGCCGAACAAGGGCCTCGAGTTCGTCCCCGAGGCCGCGCCGTTGCCCGAGGAGATTGTCGTCTCGCGGAAGCGCATCTCTGCGTTTTGCAGCAGCGACCTGGAGGTCATTTTGCGGTCGATGGGGGTCCGGAACCTGGTTCTAGCGGGCGTCGCGACGAGCGGCGTGGTTTTGTCGACTGTAAGAGAGGCGATGGACAAGGATTATGGGATCACGGTGTTGGAGGATCTGTGCATGGACCGTGACGAGGAGGTCCACCGGGTCTTGACGACCAAGGTCTTCCCGATCAGCGGTGCTGTTGTCAAGTGGGAGGAATGGATTGCACAGCTGTAGCCCGCATAAATTTTGGTATCGATAGATGATGAATTGAATGACGACATGTTCTCTGCTACACGCAGATGCCTCTTCACACTCAGTGTGCATATACTACGAGGGATAGTCATTATGCATTAGCAGACGGCCTCGCATCGCTCGACTTCGGAAGTTTCAGCATGTCGATGCGCCATCAGCAAGTTCATGAAGCGCCCGTAATGGTAAGCGCTAACGACCACTGGAGGCAACCATACGAAGGATGGTACATTCGCAAAACATGGTACACTTGTAATAAGGACAAGCTTGGAGACCGATACCAGTAAGTCGACCGACCATTTGGTATGTCTGACGTTCGTTCCTAGTGTTACGTTATTCTAACTTGTGAGAGTCTTTTACTTCCATGGTGTCCCACGTTGTAAGTAATAAATCATCAGCAAATTGCGACGATGACAATGTTTTCCAAAACCCAAAGCCTACCTGAACTGCTAAACTAGTACGATTTGTTGAACATTTTGTTTACCGCCCCAGAGACTCTGCAATCGATCCAAATGCTCTTCTGGTGATTTATTTTGTTGATCCCTCTTTTCAAACCAACGATCGTCCGTCGGCCAGATATCATTGATCCCAAACCACCCAACGCGAGGATATTCGTTCTCGTTTTCTTCCAGCACAACAATGCCTTCTACCCCTTCACAACCAAGGTTAACAACAAACAGCAACGCAAGTTTGAATCCAGAAGCTGGGAGTAGCCTCTGGTCTTTTAGACACTCAAAGACCACTGCTGTTTGCTGGCCTTCAAAGCTGAACTCTATGTTTCCCCATTTGTTTGCGGACGGTGTCGGGATGGGCCTGAGCAAGCCCCAGACTTGAAGCTTGGCCGATTTGACCTCGCTTAAGGGCTCATCTGGAGACCCAAGGTCAATATCCTCGTCCAGGATCTCAAAAAGCTGATTTTGACGCCATCTCTTGCGCCTGTGTTCTCACCAAACCGCCTGGCCCTCAAATGATACCCAACTCCAGGAAGGCCCGGATTTTGAACGAGAGACGGAGCTCGAAGTCCCACTAGAGAACCACATTAGTCCCAACGGCAAGTCAGACTTCCACAAACCGCATATGTATCGATCACCTGAGATAGAAGCAAGCTCTCTGGCTATAGCTGATATAGCCGGCAGACGGTCGGTGCGATATGCCAGGTCTCGGTCAGAGTAAATCTCTACAAGGTTGTACCAATATGACGTAATTGAGGCAGTCCAAGAAGATTGCTTGCCAAGCCGTAAGATAGACATGATGGTTTCAAAAAGGTCTTCGTCAGAGTAGTTTGTATAGGTGTTTCATTTGCCACCTGACCAGCCATCACACTCTTGAGTCACCGACTCGGAGCAATAGCATATCCAAGTCGTCTGGTTGGCACGGTATTGAAGTCGACGGCCGGAAAAGAGCATCCCTTGAAGCGTCCAAGCCCTCTTGTACCAAGGCTCGATTTTATCCAGTTTTTCAGGCCGGAGGACGATGGGCTCTCTTTCTTCGACTTTCACAATGAGATCGATGAGATCAAACTGAAAGAGCGTGGTGCCACGAACTCTGTGCAATTCATCTATGGATTAATTGACCCCATTATGCCACTCAAGGGCACTGAAGTCCTGGATCATCTTATCGTCACAACATTGGTATCAAAATCAAGAAAACCCTAGCCACTCCGTAAAACCCGTTCCTTGCCTTGTTCCCATCAACTACATCTCTCCGTCCTTCTTGTTTCTACGAAAAAGCTTTCCGAACAATTTCTTCTTGCTGCCCTCATTATACTTCTCGGACCTCTCGGACTTCTCGGACGTCCCAGACTTGTTGGATCTGTCGGACTTGTCACGGTTCTCGGGCTTCCCGTTCTTCTCTTTATTCTCATTGGCTGACACGGGAGCAACGGCGACGTCCTCACTAAGGAAGGTTTTCAGGCCAATAGCCTCATCGCTGCCGCTGCCGTCACTAGACTCCGCCTCTACTCGCTCTTTGAGCTCAGCCATAGAGACCACCTTGCCTGGAGTACGCGATCGGGACGGTGCTTCGGCAGTTGCAGGACTCTGGAAGTTTGCGGCCGACTCCGGGCGACGGACCTTCTGAGTCTGGTTTATGAGAGTAGCTGCAAGCGTGATTAGTTGGCTTTTAGATCGTTTTTGGAAGACGCTCTGGACTAATACTCACGCGGACGTAGAGAGATCGCTGTCATAGAGGCCGTGGGACGAACAATGCGCTTCGGGATCGAGAAGTCGGAAACGGTAACGTCTCCGTTCGTCCAGATGACTCTTGGCGGCGGATACGGGTCGTAGAAGTTGGGTCCGGCCGTATGGACGGGGGGAGGAGGGGGAGGAGATTGAGGGGGTGCCGGCGCTTGAGTGAGAGCTGGGCAGGGGCCATTGTCGGCACTAACGGACGTGCGAGAAGGAGTATTCGACCGCGTTGACTTCTTCTGGGGAACAGGAGGCAGCGGCTTTGTGGGCGCCGGGTGAACTGGGGGCGACCATGGAACCGGCGCGGGCAGCGAGCGCTTTTGCCGGGGCGGGCGGCGTGTTGGAGTATCAACGTACTCCATCTCCTTGGCGGATTCCGACGCCGCGACGAGAGCGGCGGTGCGAGGCGACAGTACCTCTTCCATCTCACGATGGAATTCGGCGTTGACATCCTTGATGAGACTTGAAGCCGAACGGACGACGGCATCGATACCAGCGCCTGAGGTGGTGCGATCGCCGGGGGGTGTTGTGCCTGCCGGACTCGGAGACTTCATCGCGCTGATTTTTAGAGGCTTTGGGTAGATTTGAGATGCCTGGATAAAGGGAAGATCATTGACGACTCTGCGTCTACGGACCTGGAGCAGCGGAAGATCTGTGTTGCGCGCCTCGATTGCTTTGGTGACCGTGTCTTTCTGAGAACATTCCGGTAGCTTGGGCAAAGGCTTTTGGCTAAAGTGATTAATCGAGTTGACGACAGGCGAGGTAGTCGACGGACGAATTCTTGAAGACGATGATGGGTTCTCGGCAACCGAGGTCAGGGAAGGTACTCGAGAGATGTTGTTGCTTTGATAAAGAGGACTGGAAGGAGCCTTGGGCAATGACCCCTCGATGCGAGAGCTACGGACATGTTTGCTGACAGTAGGGCGACCCGATGATGAGTTAGTTGCGGCGGCCGGAGTTTGGGAGCGACGAGAAGTGGATGTTGAAACAGAGGTGAGTGATTGTGAGCCGGCACTTGCGTCAGAAGCAATAGAATGACGGTCGCGTGGGTCTGCGATAGAGCCAGTGACCGAAATCGACACGGTGCTGGTGATGCTGGAGGGCGCTTGTGAACGATGGTCAGTGTTATACTGTTGGAGTTGCTCACTTGAAGCATGGGGATGAGCAGACTGGGTTGTGGGGATGTATGAAAGCGATTTAATAGCGGGTGATTGTTGCAAGGTTCTTGCCCGTGAGTGAGTGACATTAGAAGAAGGGCTCCCCTGCTGAGATAGGGCCGAGTCCTCTTGTCCATTTTCACAAGCGGTGCGCGCCTGCGACATGAGGTCAAAGGGCGTATAGAGACGCTCAGCCACAGGATGGTGGACAACGGTGACAACGCTGTCTTGTGAATAAACTGAAGAGGTATCTGTGAGGTCAGCTCCGGCATCAGAGATGCTTTCCAAGATTGTCTCATCGATAGGCCTTTGTGTCTGAGCGTCGTCCAATGTCTGCTGAGTGCCCAACATCCGCGTGACCTGAGGAGGCGCGAAGAATTTGGTCTGTGCTGATGCCGGAGAGCTGCTGATGGGAGACACAGGAGCAGGAGACAATCCGTCATAATGCTCGCTGCCAGGAGAAACATTGTTCTCGGCTCTCTCAACTGTGAGAATTGATGAGTTGGGCCCAATGACGGTACGGTAGGAGAGCGCAGAGTCAGGACGGGACATATGGGTCGCTGCCGCGGATTGTCTGTGCCTGTCATTAGCGATTCCTTCAAAATGTGTGGAAAGTTTTCGAAGTGCTTTCTCCGTGGTCGCATCAGTAGACGTTGTGGTACTAGTTCGCTGCAATGCGGCGGCCGATGATGGTTGCGTGACTGTAGCATCGGTGAAGGTAACGGCCGAATAGTTGGTATCTCGAGGGCATTGTTCAATTACACGAGGGTTAGCAAGGCTAGCAGTGAAGATTTCTGTAAGAGGTGCTGCATTAGCAGCTCCTTCAGAAGCAATGAGACGATGCTGTCTTGGGTCTGAGTTTCCGTGAAAAGAAAATGGCGGACCAGACTGGAAAGCAAGGGATGTTGTGAGCTCACTTTTGCTGTGTGTATGAACGGTGACAAGGCAGTCAGTGTCCTGACTGGTGATAGAAGCCGATGGGTCATTGAGCAGCGAGCCGGTTGCCACAGTTTGGCTGAGAGTGAAGCTGTCTATTGACGTACCGTGCCCATGGGTTGAAAATGTCGGAGAATATGAGTCGCCAAGGAAACGAGCCGGCAAAAGGGGAGACGAAGGGGTAAGGTTCAAAGGAAGAGGTGTGAACGAACGTATCTTTGCATCTTTGTTGTTGAGGGCTGAGCCGAGTTTCAGAAATTCAGATCTCTTCCAGTCTTTGCCATCGTCTGGCAAGAAGTTTCTCAGAATACCTCTTGGAACGCGTGGAAGCAGGAGGAATTCTTTGTGGTCCTCTGTCCAGGCCCAGTTCAAAGTTGGCCTGCAAACGGTGCAGTTCGCTCCCTCCATGTCAGCCTTTGCTTTGGCGATGAGATATTGGCGAGCATACTCCATGGGGGACAATCGCGGAGGAGCAAGTCGGAATTTTGGGGGCGCCTCGTTCTTACCGACGTAGACGGTGGGATGCTGGGGCTGGAGGAGATAAAAGGGTATGTTTGATGACGCCGAAGAGGAGATCAAGTTCGAATGACTGCGCAAGGACGCTGCGTAGGTTGAGATCCGCTCGATGTCAGCTGTTCCACTGCGTTGAACCACGACCTGGCTGAAATCTGAACCGACACGTCTCATTTCCTCGGGGGCAACAGGGTCGGATATCTGAGACTTGTCGATACCAACACTTCGCTTGGTTCGCAGCTTAGTCGCGCTAGGGACGGATCGAAGGGGCGCCTTTGGACGAAGGGACCCGCTGGATCTCGTTGGACGGAGAAAAGATCGGGTAGCAGATTCTGTCGGAGTCGCGGGTGGCAAACCGAATTGGTCAAGCAATTCCTTGAGCGTCGGGAGCTCTGGCATGTCCTTCTCGAGTTCGGAGGTAGCTACAAAGTTGGCAAAGGACTTGACCTTGTGAAGAATGTTGGAGGGGGTACGCGGTCGCTCAGATGGCGCAGGGGGCTTCGTGGGCGTCTTTGCCTCCTTGGCAGGCACCAAAGTCTTGTGCATATTCCTCTTTTCTGGTTCTTCCGGGTCACTATCCCACGTGTAGGTTGGAGCTCCGTTTTCGATTTTTGCTGGCAAAATGAGGCCATAGAGAGCAAGCTGGTGTTTCTCCCAACCTTTCTCCAGTTCGATATGATGCGCCAGGGGATGTTCGTGGAATTTCGTCTTGGACAGGTCATTGGGAGAGCCCAAAACAGGAGGTTCATCAAAGTCGCAAGCCAATATGCGACCATCGGACTTTGCACCTGAGATCTCGCGACCAGGGCAACCCGCGAGGAGAGGTGTCGGAAGAGGCGGGGGAGACAAGTTTTCAACAACCGCCGTTAGGGGAGGAGTCTCAGAGGTCGATTGAGGGACGTCAACGGGGGCGGGTCGAGGGTGACATCGTTTCAGGAGGCTTGAGAAGTGCGCAGATTTGCCTGAATCACTCGAAGTTCTGCTTAAAGTCCGGAGCCGGGAATGAATATTAGAGGATACTTGATGGATCGGGTTCGCGGTGTGCGGAGGCGAATTGTGCGAGTGCGGCTGCCGCGGCGAACGCTGAGCGCCATCTCTGTCTTTTGACTTTGACGTGGGAGCCATTATTGCATTGTAGTAAGTTTAGCAATGCTGGTGATATAAAGGTAAGAGGATGATGTCGAGGGTGACGCTGAATGGAATGATGCGAGAAATTGAGGTGAAGCAACGATCCATACTGAGATGGAATCAAGCGATTTCCCAACAAGGGCAGATGAAGATGCGAAAGGAATGCCGCCAGGTGAGAGCACTGGTGAAGTCAGTGTAGAGTAGAAAAATTCATGATTTGTCCACAATACCTCAAAAACTCCAAGAAAGCGGGCTCGTGAATTACTTGGTTGGGTGTATTGGGAGTACAGGCGAGTAAGTGAAAGTAAGTTGGAAGCAGGGTGGAGGAACCAAGATCTTTGGCGTCAAAGGCCACTTTGGGAAAGAAAGAGATTCAGAATTTCCAACAGAGAATCAGGAGAGCAGACGTAGATGAGAAACAGACAGATGCCTGAGTGGGAAGGCGCGTCAATTTGCAAAGTTGGGAAGGAGCGTCGATGAGGTCGGTGCACGGACTTTGATTCTTGGTCCTGCTCAGTGAGAGTGTAGAATGGTATTGAGATGACCTTAGAGACCTTCGTCTGTGTAAAAGTCTGAATATGGGGGACATTATCCAGAGACTGCGTGGTTAAATTCCATGTATAGTAGCCATATTTTTCGGTTGTGTCAATCCATTCAAGAGTCAGGATCATGTTGATATCTGGGATTCCTAGCCTTTGACTGCCAGCCTAGTTATTAAGTCTTGTTCATTTGTCATGGTAATAGAGCATGTGCCTGCTTGAAAGCAATATATTTTTTGTGCGACCAACATGAATTTACTTGGATTTTCTCAATGAGATGATCAACAAAACATTGAATATGAGCGTTTCTCTGCTGTGGGTCACATGGGATGAATAGCTTCTATTAACAAGAGGAACATACTCTCCTCTACATAGTGTTAAAGTTGATACTGAAGAGCAATAGCGCTCTATCCTCCAAAATATAAATTTATGTACTACACAAGTCTTACTACTTTCTCTTCCTTTGATATTTATAAGTAATTACTCCAGTAGACCTTGATCAGTGCTCAATAGCTATAGATAACTGTCTCAGAGGCAACTACCCTCCCTTATTTTATGTGACTTATACTATAATTTATTTTTGCTTGGTGAAGTCTGAAATATTCCCGTAAGTTGTGCGCATATCGTGCTCTTGGAAGAGGCATAGTCTCATTTTGTTCTAAAGCGTTGTAACAATTAGCTCGGCGGAGTATACAGTTGACTGGCCTCCTTATTGTACCGCCGATAACCTATCTCACACAATGTGACTGCTTTCGCTGTTATAAACGTTTCCGTTTCGCTAGGAACGAGATGTAAATCAAGTATAAAAACGGACGAGACTCAGTATATGAGATCAATATATATGCAGTCAATGACTTCAATAGATAACATCCTAACGCATAGCTCTTAAAATATTCTTACTCCTTCCAGTCTCATGCAACAAGAGCAGCCTCTCAAGTACTAATACAAAGACTGGAAAAACCATACTGTAATTAAATCCCTCACCTCGGTGCTGGGTTGAAATTCATGTTTCTTCTCCCATCATCCGAGCAGCAAGCGGAAAGGTAGCTAATAGACGCGTCACTATACACGGTGCAACACTGTAATATTTAGTCATTCAATCGGCAAGGAAAAAACCTTTAATGGTACTAGGGTGCCATACAAAGGTTCCTGGGCCATTAGTGTAGGTTGTGCCATGAGGAGGTTGGCAGCAACTTCGTGTGTAGCCATCGTGGACCGCGCCGCCAGTAGTTTCTTGACAGACGCCTGCGTAGAATGTCCCACTGCAATCACTGATGCTTGCTACCGTGCTCGCAATATTAGCCCTGTAAGAGGTCAGATATAAGTAGCCCCTGACCAGCTGATAGTGTTGACCTACGCGAAGACAACGACTGAGATAGTCTTGGCGAGCATTTTCGGGCAATTATTAGGTTCGATGTGTTCTTCCTGTGGCTGGTATTTTGAGGATCTTCAATACAAGAATTCTGATTGCAAGATGAAAGAGTGCTTGGGTTCAAGTCTATTGAACCAGGAGGCAGGCCTACTTATACCTCTTGCAGTAAATGACTAGCGCTCAAAATACAGCTTCATTGACACTTAGCTTTATGCACAACGTTTAATGTTGATTACATGACAGCGAAAGCTCTTGGTATCTTTGAGTGAGTCTTAGTTCTAATGGAACTGAAATGTTGGCTTTTCGGAAAAGAGTACATGCCGTGGTCCATGGCGAACCGGCGAATAGATGGATACGGAAGAAAGTTTGAACTTTGCCAAAATTGGGACCAGGGGTGCTTCTCTAACCGCGACATCCAACAAGGGTTGCTAAAATTTTTTTGATTGTCTATTGGCTTGCCGTGCCGATAGCCGTTAGTCACCGAGAGAAGTCGTCTTTATGTCGAAACTATCTGTCGCGTCTACCCTCTTGTTGGTCTTGCGCCAGACTTCGTTGCCGATTTGAAGTTCACTCTGAGAGAAGTTCGGGCAGATTTACGGGTCTGTGAGCTACAGCGTCGGTGTTGCTCTTTATTATGTAGCTCTTGACGGGTTTTGAACCCTAAACTTAGTATGCTGTTCACCACGGCACCTAGAATACGTCTCCTCAATATGCCACGTTCCCCAGCAAGGTCAAGATTGCTATCACGCGTGGCTCGGCACCGGGAGAATGATTCGACCCGAGGAATAGTTTGTGGCCGATATCACGAGTGACTGGAAAATATTTCCATTGAATATCCTTAGAACGGGGAATACGGTCCTAGTACGAAGAACCGCCTCAAACTCAAATTGTGTAGGGAAGCACGACTCATTGTCTTGAGTGGGGCGTCGACGAAACTCATCCTACAGACATAGAGTCAGTTGAGCCAAATATTGTCTTCTACCTATTGGAAATATGATCTCGTGATATGTACATAGATCTTTTAAACGAAGCCATCTTCCTGGCAATTTGGAGACCCATTATAAGTAAACTCGGGGTTTAGTGCAATTAGGGTGATCAGGTTGAAGGGACGGTCAAGATGGGGACGTGCGACTTCATCACCACCGGGAAGAGGAGCGTCGCACAAGGATGACGGTGGTATGTGTGGACCTAAAGCGGCTAACCGGCTCCAGCCATATGGCTCATTAAAACGGATCCCCTTACTGGCCTTGTGCCTGTAAATACATTTCAGAGGTACGCATTCGGACACAACATGAAAGTTTCCTTCAACTTGACAATAAGCTTGGGTTCTCGGGATAGACTGTGAATTAGATAGGTTACGGGCTAGTGACTGAGATATGCTGTCCATGCACCCTTACATGGCACTCCGTACTTTGTCGTTAACGATTTCCCATATTGTATTTTCGGGTGCCGCGGGTTCTGACCGAGTCTGTGACGGCATTAACAATGCGGACTAAGTACACATGAAACTCATTAGTGCTCCCGCTTTTTTGAGTCAAGTAGTGAGCAAAGAAAGAAAGCCCGCGGAAGGCGAAACCTCAGGTGAAATAGGGAGTAAGAGTGTACTTTCGTCGGACAGCGCATATCAAACCCCAGCAAGCGAAGACCAGGCAGATTGCAAGGCATCGTCACGAAGTGACGCTGCCAGACAGTGAAACAGAACAGTAAAGATAAGGATCAAGCAGCAAGAAGGCTAATCTTCTAGTAGTTGTTCATGGTTAAATTTCTTGTCAAGAGCCAGGCGTAAGGTCGAACAAGCCCCAAGCAGCACGTCGATTTCTCGGACCACTGCAGCACTGTTGAGCCACAGGGTCCTAACGCATGATCTAGCCCGGTCTAGTATCGCCTTTTTATGCGGTTTTACTATGCCCAATTCATTGGATTAAAGAGTGATACTATACCCACCAGTCTAGACCGTGGAGTCATTGTAGGAATCATAATATCGGCGACAACTGACAGAAGGCTTGAGGGATAAAGAGCATTTCTTCCATCTAACTTGCTCTGATTCTGTCAAAACAAATCTCCAGCTGAGCATCAAAGTATAGTTAACTTGTGTCCCAAAAGCTGTCATAAATGATAATATAAATTGGACAACTCGGAGGTCTGTCCGCTCTCTCATGGAGGGGGTGGGTTAGATTAAATAGAGTACGTACTCTGGTGGAGCGGGGCGAACGGAGTGGACCCGCATTGGTTCGTATGGGTTCTATCGAGCTATTTTGTGCGTCATGCCAGGGCAAAAGAAAATATCGAGACTTGGGACAACATCGGTCTTCAATCAAGTCCGCGAGAGCGAGTTCAAGACCCGTAATTGCCATCGAAATGAACCCCGAAAATACCGACCCTTCGACTCCCCAACGCCCTTTGCCATCCCCCCTCGATGAAACTGTCGTCACGCCGTCGCGTCTCGGCCTGCTGCAGACTCCGCCTCGGCGTCCTGGCCGGGGTCTCAAGCGCCCCATTGAAGCCGGACCCGATGCTCCCGAGTGTCGCGAGGCTAGCCCTCTTCGACTTCTCCAAACGCCCCCGCAGCGTCCGCCACGTCGTGCCCGGTTCTCCACTGGGCTCGTCAATTCAGCAGCTTCTGGCCCGGCAGATACGATACCTCATGCTGACCGGCCCGCCTCGGATCGTGAAGAGACACCACATTTCGCTCCCGATACGGAGCAGGAAGAAGTGCATCGGGCAAAGCATCGCGACGAAAACACAGTAGAGCACGAGGTAAAGCACGAGGAACAGCGTTTAGAAGGCAAGCAAGAAGTCCATTTCAAAGAGCCGCAAAAGGAAGAGCAGCATGAACACCCGGAAGAGTATGACCAGTGCCATCTGGAACAGCATCAACCGGGACCGTACCAGCTTGAAATCGAATCTGAGCCACTTGAGCTATTGTCTCAGTTTGGAACGAGCCAAATGGAAGCTTCCCAGCCACATTCTTTAATGTGGCAGGATTTTGGAGCAGAAGAATAGTTAACTTATTCTACTTCGTTGATTCAAGGAAAAGAATTGGATCTCAGTGCGCACTGCACCAAGTAGCCTTGTGCTCAGATTTTACGCCGCTCATTCGCAATCATCAAATCGCCCCGTGTCTCTCACGAGTGGTGCATTTTGTGAGGGATACTTCCCATGTCTCGATGTCGCGCTTCGATTCTTAGTTCGTCAGAATCTCCGCTCTGCATTATTGATTAGCAACGTGAAGGGCGGATCAAGTGACATCGATTTGGAAAAACAAAGTACCGTAATCTGATTTCCGAAGAATATTGGATCTTCCACCCTCAGCTGGAAGGTTAGCTTTGATACTTCACGTAGGTCTTTGTAACTGACACCTTGATGAGTTCCTGTATTGGGTGGCAATAAGAATGCATCGAAGGGGTTGGATCATTCCTACCAAAGGAGAGTTGGAAGGGTTAAGTGAAGTTAACGAGCGTTCCGAGGTTCAATCCATGCTGGAGGGGAAACCAGAGTGTAGGCAAGAGTAAGGGATAAGCAGGAACACGTCATAATCGCTTTCGTTCGCAACAATGAGATTATTGCTTCATCTTCTATTATCTAACAGGTAAACACAGAATTGTGTGTACATATAGTAATGGATGTTGAAGTGGAAGAAAACAACGGCCTCATAAGACACGTAGATGTAGCCCAGTAGTGTGCTCTTTAGTATTTCTCAAGCTGAATTTTATACTCAGTAAGATAGGAAGAGTGTGCTTCGTACTCATCAAAAACAGGGGGAGGCGACTCGAGGAGGGAATTACGCCAGGATGGTTCCCTGAGAAAGTTTTACTTGCAGGTTTAAGATAATAACCTTCATGTCCTAACAGAAAGCATGCAAGACTATTGGCTACCGAACATCTACACCATATACCCTTCGGAAGGTTAGCGGTAAGGTCTTGAAGCCCTTGCAGTTCTATGACATGAAATAAGAATACATGTAGTTGTAAAAATTACCAAGTCGTAGCAAAGGTGAAGTTATGCTTCGGCCTTCTTCGTTGCTTTGGTCCGGAGTTTCATCATGAGATAGACCATCCCGTAGCACCCAAACACAAAGGTTATGACAATGCCTGCGTTCCTCCACCCATAAGACTCCTCGTTTAAGTTGAGAGTGCGAAGGAAATCCCCGCCATGGGTGTATTGGCACACACGGCAATCGGCCAAGTCTTCCGGGTTCAGGAGATTGGTGCCACGTCCCATACCTAGTTGATAATCGAAAAGATAGGCACCGCAGGTCTGGTTGGGGGCTGGGTTAAACACTGCGAGCTCTCCTTCGCCGCAGTCCACGGCCTTATTCCACGTTGTGAAGATGAGCAGAGAGCTCATAAGGTAGTTGAAAGGATCGATGTAGTATATCCTGTAGGACAATGTTGTCAGGGACAGTCAAGCTTATATTTGGACCATGGGTCCATGTTGATAAATGCTTACCAGTATTTCCAGAAATTCTGGATTTGACTGTACGGGACCATGACGCCGCAGAACGATACCAGGGTTGTAATGACCAATGGGTTGACAAGAGATGCAAACACGGCGTTAGGAGTATAGGCGGCGATCATCTGCCCAATGCCGGTGTACAGACATTCGTACATTAACTGAAGCAGTGTCAGTCTCATAACTTGAAAGAGTACCAGTCCCAATGGCATGATTTTGTAAGTAACGGAAAGTCTTACTACGACGAAGAACACACTACCAGCGTGCTCGGCTGAAGATGGAAACCCGCACGTAAAGTACCAGCAAACGTAATACAACAGCGCACAGACGATCAAGTAAGGAAACTCTGAGACAATGAGACCCGTAACAAAGGGTGCCCAGTGATACATCTTGCTCTTCTTCTCGCGGGCTTCGTAGATATCTCGACGGTCGATGAAAAGCGGCTGGAGCTGCGAAATGACACCCGGCGCCACAAAGATGAGGTTGAAAACACTGAACAGATTCGATTGCAAGTCCGTCAACCGGTTCTCTATCATCCAGAACGAGAACCCGTTCAATAGAGCGAGGGATATGTGCAAGGCGAACTTGTTGTTGAGGTATTCCGTATTACGAAATAAGGAGACATTCATGCGGTGCGTGACGAGCCTGATTTGCGTCCACATTGACGCCGCAAATTCCAGTCCGTCGTCAAGAACCTCTGATTGTCGACTGGCGCCTTGTTCGATGATATCATCGAGATCCTGGATGAGTCGTGCATGTTCAGGAGATTCCAGCCAAATTTTGTTCCAATCTTGCGCAGATTGGTTTCCGGCTCCCGAGACCACGTCAATAATATGCTCAGCCGGGTTCGCCTCAGGCGGACAAGGCTCTCCGTAACGAGCAAAGTACTCATTAACCGTTTTCGCATTCTCGCCAATATCTCCGAAGTAGGTGGTATTCCCACCCTTTGAAAGCAGTAATAGACTGTCGAATTGGGAGAACAGCTGCGCTGAAGGTTGGTGTATGGTAACAAGGATCGCTTGTCCAACCGAAGCCAGCTTGCGGAGGAAGCGTATGGTATTGTAAGCAGCCTGCCCATCAAGCCCCGAGGTAGGCTCGTCAAGGAAAATCAGAATGCTCGGCTTGGCCACCAGCTCGACGCCGATTGTGAGCCGCTTCCGCTGCTCTATAGATAGGCCAGCACCAGGCCGGCCCACGAGGGTGTGCTCCAGGTCGTTTAGTTCCAGAAGGTCTATTATTGTATCCACATATCGTAGCTTTTCAGAAACTGGCGTGTTTCGAGACTGGCGTAATAGGGCAGAGAATTCAAGGGCTTCCCGGACAGTAGCCAATGGTTCGTGCACATCCAGCTGCTCAACGTAACCTGCTGAGCGTTGAAATGAAATGGGAAGTGGATGGCCATCAACCAATATGGATCCGTGGATCGTGCCTTCAGTTTTCCTCTGAGCAAGGACGTCGAGGAGAGTCGTTTTGCCGGCGCCAGAAGAGCCCATGAGTGCGCCAAGCATGCCAGGTTTTACGTATCCCTGTACGTTATTTAGAAGAACACGGTCGCCATCCGGGGTCTTGACGGTATAGGTCAAGTTTGTCCATGTGAATATGCTCTTGTTCCGGATGAGTTCGAGGCTGGACTCGTCATCCGAATTAGTGGGTACAGACTTATCCAGAGGTTTTTCAACTTCTCTAGACTCCTCGTCTAGATGTCCCAAAATGTGACGGGACTTTTTCTGATCCTCTCGGGGGATCAACAGACTACGACCACCTTCTCCAAGAAGCTTCCACCTCGACGTGAAGAAGATGGTAAGTGCGACGTAAACAACCCACCACGCGCAAATGATGCCGACATTGCGCCAGACGTGGCTGTGGCTGAAGGACATGGCAGCGAGATACTCGTCGCCCGTGACGCTAGTAGCCCCGACCCTCGCGCCAGCAACGCCGGCACATGACTGTCCTCCCTCACCAGCGATGTAACCGGGGCCGTTCGGGACGAGATTGGGCCCCACACATGCGAGATCCTGACCGTGGAACTCGTTGCCGAGAAGGGCCTCGAAGCCATAGGCCATGGGGTTGATCCAGAAAATCCAGCCGAGCCATGGATGCATTTCCGATTTGAAGATCATATATCCCATGTATACGAAGAAGGAGACGATTGTCAGGCCTGAAACCTTGGTTGCGGCGTCGAATGTCGGGAAGGCAGCGCCGATGAGGCGGAAAACCGCCGTCATTGCCATTGCGGTGACGAAATTGGTAACCAAGTAAGTGAAGAAGGCCGCGGCAGACAGCTTGAGACCGACCATAAAGTATAGGACAAGACCAAAGTGTGTTACCTGGAAAAGGAGAACCGGGGCATCCGCAAGGATTTGTGCCACACAGATTGCGGCAGGCCTATAAAGGGCAAACGATCTGTGTTTTGCCAAGATAGGCCTGCCGGTGAATGAATCCGTGACTTCGGAAAGAGCTAGAAGGGCGTTGTAAAGAATCGAAAAGAATAAAGCGCCCCCTTTGAGAAAAAGGCCAAGCGAATTGTCCGGAGCAGCGTAAAAGAGGGAGCCGCCGATCAGAGACTGAATGACGGTAGCACCCTGCTTCATAATAAGAGTGCTTTTGTCACCCCGCAGGATCTGATACTGCCTGGTGACAGCGGCCTTGACTTGGGTGAAAAAACTTGAAGTGACAGGCGAGCTGTTGGATACCCGCTTGTGCTTTTCGCGGGCGACCATCCCCTTGAACAGCGCTGTGTTATCTGCTGCATCTGTACTTGTGGGGTAAAGTTGCGATTCATCCATCATCTTGGCCTTGATGGCTGAGCGGTCGTACGCGACACGGATTTCATCGGCGGTACGTGGAAATGTCCTTTCGAAACCTGGGGCAATGACGCGCTCGGTAGGAACGGTCACACCAGTCAGGAAGTCTGAGCGATTTGAGCCGGAGTCCCTCAGGAAACCCAGGCTTTCCATGAAAGGAACCGCTTCTTTCTGTAGGCCGTAGAATATCTGCTTGCCTTCGTCGAGAACAAGCACTTTATCGAATTGTTCGTAGATTCCGTTGCCCGCCTGGTAAAGCGTGATGATCGTTGTAAGCCCTAGGAGATCAGTCATGTCTCTCATTGCCTTGATCCATTCGAGAGCTGTGCTGGCATCAAGACCTCTTGTGGAGTTGTCCCAGCAGAAGACGCTTGCGCGAGTAGTGAGGCACTCAAGGATAGATACGCGTTTTCTTTCGCCTCCAGAAACACCTCTGGTGTAGGCGTCTCCCACTTTCGTCGAGGCCGTATGGGATATGCCAACAAGCCGCAGCAAAAAGATCTTTCTGTGTTGGACGTATTCTTCAGGTGTCTTAATACCAGGCGGGAGATGTCGGGGAACCTTCATGCGGGTGGCAAAGTTAATAGTATCCTCGACAGACAACGCCGGGTAAAAAATTTCATCCTCGGTATTCATTATGATTTGGCCTTGGTACTGCTTAGCCTCCTTGGCGGTTATGTTTCCGAAGAACACTTCCCCCTTGACTTCTTCGTAGCCAGTTCGATTGTTGGAAAGCACATTTAACAAGCTCGTACAGCCAGCACCGGGTCGCCCGAGAACGAGCAGCATTTCGCCTGGCTTGACGCAGCCAGAAGAGTTGTCGATTATTGTCTTCGTCGGACGAGACTTGGTGCTCTTTTGGAAAGGGTTGAGCTGGGAGAGAACGTTCTCGTTGAACATCGCGTCACTGTGGATTCCTGTGATGGTGAGGTTTTGCCAGGTGACGCCTAGCTTTCTGGGCTGCTCCCCACTTTGTTCACTCGTGTCGTTCGTTGATTCCATTTCTTGAGAGACTAGCGAGTTGTGTTGAAAATTCCGAAGAGGCGACTTTGTGCCGTCAACCTCGTTCGTTGTGTTGTCTACCATGTCATCCCCTGGAACAGCTTCAGCGTTCTTGGCTGGCGAAGTGAGTGACATCTCGGTATTGGGAGGTCTTTATGTGAGACAAAGAATAGAGAGGAAGAGGCGACAACTTGAGTGGATAGTCTGATAACCTAGAAGTCCTCTGAACACAGGATTCCGAGATATGTATAGTAGTCTTACGCTGAAGGCAATGGATGGAGAACACATCTTTGAACTACAGAGTATCGAAATCTACGCATCATGTATGTGCTTTGTAAGGTGATAACTGCCGCGCTGGTGATGGGAAACCCTCCGAAGTGGGGCACAAACTACGGAGGCTTTTTAGATAAGAATAAAACAAGACTATACCGGAAATTTGAAGCCTTTCGACCTTAGGCAACGAGTCTTCGCAGCATCCACAAAGTGAAAATCCCATATGTGCTGACTACTAGAGAAAAGGCATGACCCGGCTTCAGCACAGCTTATGTGGACATGCATGTCAAGCAAGGGGCTTCACGCATCTATAAAGGGTTACTCACCAACCTTCGCCTGTCTAAGCACTCTTCGGGAGTCTTACAAACGATCATTCTGTCAGCGAAGGTAAATTTTGGTTCAGCGGAGAATGGCGGGGACGGGGGTGTGTGCTTGTTGCCATGGACATTCGAATTAGCGCTGCCCCACGTAGAGTGTCAGGTACATCCATAATCCTAGAAAACGTTGGCCTCAAATACATGATCCTTGATTGGAAACATTACTAAAGGAGTTTCTATCGTGCACCTAAAGCTCGTGAGCTGACCGCTGTGTTAGATTGCTAGATTAAAACCCTTAGCTCTAAGCCGCCTCAACCTCGAAGCCTGTCGCATCATCACGAGCCATCAGCTTGACACGTCAACCACCAATGCCTAAGCCACAATGTATGAGAGGATGGAGAGTAAAATAAAGAAACAAAGTGCTACGGATGACTATGTCCAGCCGCCGGAACTCAAAATGCGACCGTAAAATGATCTGCAAGCGTCAGTGATTGAATCAAGGGCCCCAAGGTTTGTAATGTGATCGGGCATTGACTACCAAGAAGTTATTTGATTAGTGATAGTCGCCAATTGACCAAGGTCTCATTTCAAAAACCCTCCGCGGAGGCTTTAAAAAGACCACCACCCAGTGCCCGAGTCCCGACTAGCTCGTCCATTAGGCCGATGCTCCTTTCTCTTGCATCCAGTCGGAAAGAGGTCCCAGAGTTTTCTACATTGGCCATTACTTGTCGTTCTTCTTATTTTCCCGCTTTCGTCAGGGAATGGGCATCGCACCAATCCACCCATCACAAAGGCGCGTCTCTTGCGATGGTTGTAGAAAACAAAAATCGAGATGTCGGCGACTACAACAGATAGACCCCAAATGCTCACGGTGTATGATGCTGGGGCTAGATTGTACCGCTGGACAGCAGAAGAAAGTTGGAAGACCACGACAAGCGGCCATCTCCCCTGAAGATCCATTCGGTATACATCCCACCTATGAAGGCCGTCCAGCTGTACCAGCCAAAGAGCCCAGTCAACATGGATTTCACTCGAGTCGCCAAGGGAATCTTTGGTCAGTGCAAGAGCCTTGCGACCAATATCCAGGCAACATTTTCTTGGATTTCAATTCAACACCGATGCCAGCCGTTTGGGCTGATGAAGATCCACGCCCAGGCGCAACAGCGGCAACACAAGCGACCACTTCCTTTCCTAAAGATTTTCTTCCTTGGCTGGTCGCCAACGCACTGGACGAAGTCATCTCAACTTCGGCAATGGACTCGCCTTTTGACATAGAGTCTCCGACAGTGCCTTCACTTTACACCCCTGCGAAGAACCCGTCTCCTATTGGTGTCATCAGTGACTCTGGATGGGAGGCAAAGGCCATTACACCTTGGGCTAGCTATGTTGAAGCTGATGCTCTCACGGGCTCGGATGTTCTGACTAGACTCTCTCAGATAAACCTCGAACTACATCTCCGCGTGGTTGCTATCGACGCAAACAAAGGAACTATCAACCTAGATTCCATGCTCTATCAAAATGGACCTCTGTTTCTCAACAACCTTACGCTGGCCGAGTTCCTGCTGAAGTCATCCCAGGACTTCTTAAGAATCATCGCACATCTCACGCCCAACCAACCGATTGGCCCTCTGCTACAATCCGCCCAGTCAGCCACATATTATCAGAATATGCCGCCATCGTTATTACCGTCTTCTCAAGAGAAACCCCTTTTTTGGCCATACACTTCTCTACCTACAACAACCCAAACGGTATCTTCGCCACTCGTGTTGATCATGACGAGTATTTTCACCCAGCTCCTTACACTGTTGGAGGCGAACCTTGAGCATTTGATACCACGCATCAGGCGGATACATGTCGAACCAATCACAGCCGTGCCGGATCTAACATTTGGAGGCGTTACCCTTGCGGAACCTTGCACACAGGGCATTGTTTTCTCAAATGCTATTATACACCTCCTTGAGAGAATCGAATCGATTCTAGGCATCGGCGAGGGTTCAGCTGGTGAAAAGGGCTTGCTTTCGGGAAGACAGAAAGAGGTGCTTTGGAGTGAGCTGGGTGGGGATGTTGGAATGGGTCGTGGGTATGCCGTTGCGAGGCCGGGTCATGTGAGGAGGTCGTTCCAAAATGTGATATCTATGTTTGATCAGGTCCTGCAGCGTCATAAATAGTGACTACATTCTGTGTGTTGTAAGCAGATAAACATGACCGCTATGAGTAACTGTTTCAATGTGTTTGAGAAACTCGTTTAGTTTCATGCTCCATCACTGTATACAAAGTATCAAGAGAATCTAGTCAACAGTCATCCTTGATAACACGTCTATCAGCTTTGAAATCTTGAGACTGCGTTGCACTGAAATTTCAGAGGGATTATACCCGGCCTGGGAAAATTTTAGCCAGGTTTTTGGTTCAGGCTGGGCGGATATCACATGTCTCTGAGTCATGTGATTACGAATGGGTAAGCCGGAGCCTGTACTAGGCTGCCGCATGTCAACGTAATACGTCCGAGGCTCTCGTTTCGGAACTCCGTTCGGTCACCCTGCTGTGATAGGCTGGATTCCCGTGCCCCAGAACTCCACAAAAGCAATTAGGCTGGTCGAAAGCCGAACCTTTTCTTTCTTGACCAATGTGTTAAAACAACGTCATAAAGAAAGTGATCCCAGACGTGGTTTTCCTGTCACTGACAGTACTTAATTGCATCACATATAAGTGATTACTCCAAATCATAGTTCTCCCTTATCAATTCGCCAAGAAAGGACAATCATCGCGATGGCCGCTTCTGTTGATACCTCTAAGCCATACATCCCTCTGGCAAGCGCTGCCACCGATGGCTGGTCTACGGATAATGAAGCAACTGCCACATGTTACTGTGGTGCTGTACAGGTGGCATTTGTAAGTTGTCAAGTTCTTTAACCAATCTTTTCCTCCATTGCAACAACAACCCGTGTTGCCTCAAAAATACTTTTCTTCATGTTGACTGTCGCTGTTCTTCACGCAGCCCACTGTCAAACCTGGTCTTCTGACCGTTGCCGTGTGCCACTGTCCTGACTGCCGTAAAATCACGGCCTCCATGTTCTCGTCCATCGTGGTCGTCGCCGATACACACCTCAAGCACCTGCGTGGACGCAAGAACCTGAAGGAATATACACAATCAAAGACCGTCGAGACCGGCGTAAACATGTCAAACTACTTTTGCGCCACTTGTGGTTCGCTCATGTATCGCATTTCGGAGAGGATGCCCGGGGTTTCTCTCCTGCGGCTCGGTACCGTCGATGATTTCAGTCTGCATGAAACCAAGTTGATGCCGAAGACGGAGATTTTCACCAAGGACCGTGTTAGTTGGTGCAAGGCTCTTGAGGGTGCTGTGCAGTTCAAGGGGAACTCTTCTGTTGCTCAAGCAATGCTTTAGTTTGAGTTCTCTAGTTCGCTCTGGGTGCATGGTTGTTCAAGAAATGGATCGTTAATTCACCAATGGATTTATGCCATTTATACTATCTGTGTAATTAACGGGGTTCCAAGCATAACATGCTAGATGATTAAAGGCATTAAGTCAACGCACCCACTTTTCGCCCACCCACCTTTTTCGCCCACCCAAAAATCCCTCATCCCCATCACCAACCTCCCACTTCTAACTCCCACAACATCTTCAACCCTTATCTAAATCACTTCTTTTTTCCTCTATATCTTCTTAATGGCCTAATAGTTTAATATACTAAAGCTAAGGTTAATAAGACATTAGCCAATATAAGCAACAGCTAGTCTATCCGCAAGGCATCCTTGAAATAGGGTGTACCACGATCAACACTTCAAAGCCGGCTCAAAGGCACCTAACCTAGGGCAACAGCCTTTACTGACCTCCAGAGGCTCTCTATTAGTCAAGAAGCTAAGCTGGCCAGCTAGGTACAAATCCAGGCTGACCTTAGGCTTGCGCCAACACATCAATAAGTCAAGGAATTTGCCCAGCATATCCTAAATGCTATAGGAGATACTTAGCCTCTAAGAAAGAGATAAATAGAGTCCTTTATACAAAGAAACCTATCTATTAAGGTCCAGAGAAGTCAATCTATTAATTCTAGACACATTAATAAAGCATCTACTGAGGTTATCAGGAACTAGTTTAGATATCTTATAATCCCAGCAATAGTAGCCATCTAACTAGCTAATAAATATAATATAAATGAGACAAGTATCCTTGAGGGTTAAGGAGCAAATAGGCTAGTGCTAGGCAAGGCAGAGACTAAGTCTATACAGAAAAAACAGCCTGGATTGCAAGCCTAGGTATCTATTATTAAGTGTATCTTAGCTGAGGGCCTGGTATTACATCCTCTTATAATATATAAGGGTAAAATAGTCTAGTAGTAGTAGTTTCCTCTAGATCTTGGCCTTTATGATGGATAGGAGTTTATAGCAATAGAGAATGGATAGATAACTAATAAGACTACTGTTAAGTGGTTACTAAAGGTCTTCTTGCCACAGACTACCCCCTCCCAGCCTGATCAGGCCAGACTACTGGTCCTGGATAGGCATGGGAGCCATATAACGACAGAATTCATGTAGAAGTGCTATACCAATAACGTCCATCTGTTATTCTTACCGCCACACACCTCCTATGTCCTCTAGCTACTAGATCAGTTAGTCTTTAGCCTAATCAAAGCAGCCTATCGCAATAAGCTTCCTAACATTACTTAATAGAACAATTTAACTATTATAGGCAAAAGGTACTTTTTATCTTGCTATCAGAGGGCACGCCTAGCTAAGCTGATAAAAAAGAATATTCTAAGTGGCTAGAAATACACTAGACTATGGCCTGTTACTATAGATAAACCTCTTATGAGCTCCTTGCTGCTGCCTAAGGCAACAGTACTAGTAACACCACTCAATAAGGCTGCCTAAGGTACCCAGGGTATCCAGGATGCCCAGGATATAGAGGGATGGGCATCTGCTTCATCTGCTGTTACATGGTCTACGCCTAGAAAGATAAAAGACCTTAATAGTTAACTAGACTTATTCAGCAGGCTGGATCAAAGTATTACCACACAACGCTAGCTCTTCAGAAAGGTCAAAAAAGGCTTCCAAGAGCAGTCCTTCTAGCTAGCTACTGCCTAGCACCAGATACAGCGTCTTCAGACCCAAGTCAACAACACTGCAGCAAGGAAGAGGAAGGCTGTCAAAATCGACCCTAATACTAAGTTCACCAACATCAGCAATATCCAGCAAGCCTAGATTGATGCTGGCGAAGTTGAGGCTGATACAGATGAATCCAGCGTATCTGATTGCCCTAGTGAAGCAGAAAGCTGTATCATAGTTGCATCTGGCCCTCGTCAATAGTCAATTGAAATAGGTGGTTGTATTGCGATAGCCTCGTTTTTGGGTGGGCGAAAAAGGTGGGTGGGCGAAAAGTGGGTGCGTTGACTTAATAAGTAGGTCAGGAATCGCGCAGTGCCTTTGGAGATGTTGTATTTGTCAGAGGGCCAACCCCGATGCTTTTATACTGGCACGACTCTGTGAGTCCGTGTCAATATTTAAGATCACGTCATCATACCTCCCGTCCTCTTGGCTGAGCTGATACTGCTCGTCGCAAAGAGTAAGTGATTTGGGTGATTAACCCGATACATCCTGTACTCATCGGAATTCTGTTATTGTGTCTGAACGGTACAAAGTCCATTTCTATAGGTAGCATGGAATCAGACATTTGGATGAGTTTTGCGATGCTTGAAAATAATTAAACTTTGTGTCGCCAATTTGTCTTGCCCACAGGGTTCGGGGCAGATTAGTAAACCAAGGCGACAGGCACAATCCCTGATTGATAATTGAGCTGACAAGCACCGGAATCAAGTGCTGTTCATTCCACGTGTTAGACACAAATCAGCTAATATTCATGCAGAAGGCGCAGATAGCGGCAATGCGTTGCCGGGTGGTCCCCGAAGCACATGATTCTGACAAGATAGGGTATCAGAACCTCTGCAGTTTGGTGACTGCAGTGCCATCACCATCAGGCTGAGATTAGGCAGACTGAGGGACGCTAAGGCGTTGGCTGACCAAGGCAGAATTCAGGGCATGGATATAGAGCCAAGCAAAGGGGTGGCCCTGCCTGTGTTTGCGCGTCTTGGTTTGCAAGTTGGACATGTTGTATGCAGATGACTCCGTTATTACAAGGGCCAACTCATCGACGGGCATATGGCAGTCAAGCGGCTGCCATTTGAGTGGCTTAGGGGTCGTATAAGTCGGGGAAACAAGGTTTGGGAGCAGAAGAATGGACTCATGTTCTCTGACGGGGTGCCTGGGCCACGCCGGCGCCACGAAATCCACAGTGTTACTAGTCGGGCCAGGTTCAGCACCAACCAAGTTTGGTTCACTTTGTGGCTCAGGCTCATAAAACGAGCCGTTTGGATTCCACTGTGAGCTTGACGAGACCCTCCTTTAAACGAGATCATCAACGTCGGAACGGCCTTGCTACTCCAAAGCATACGACACCTCTCTGAATTAGCGCCCACAGATTGGCTACCACCATTTCATAACCAATCAGCTGTGCAGGTGTTCCCTCACGAGCGCTGCACCTCGTCTTGTGACAGGCTCAGGGCGTGATCGATGACTGCGGTAAGAACTGAAATATGCAATAAGAATTTCAAATGTGTAATAACACTAGCCATAAATACCCTCTAAACTCAAATTATATTACACTAGGCCTAAAACAAGAGGATATATTATAATTACAGTTCTAAATTATAGAACTTTACGTTATTATATATTTATTATATACTTTAATAAAAAAAGACTTTATATAATATAAATTATTAATTATTTTTTATTTTTTTATATAAATTCTTACTATATTTAAAACTTATATTAATATTATTATAGTTATTATTATACTTTAAAAACTACTTTTTTATTACTTATTACTATAATTAATTACTATAAATAATTTATTAGAAAATTTAATTATTTTATTATAATAGTTATATTTAGTATTATTATAATAAAATATTAAGCTAATAAAAATAAAGATAAAAAAGAAGTTATTAATAATAGTAATATTATAATTATATATTAAATATATTAAAAGCTTTTTTTTAGTTTAAACTACTATTTCTTATACCTTTTTTACTTTAATAAATAATAATTTTAAGTATTATTAAAATAACTTATAAATAATATATTTTTATAGTTATCTTAAAACCTTTTTATTAAATAAAAAGTACTTATTTATTTATTTATTTTATTTTATAATAATAATTTTAGCTAATAAGCTATTATTTACTTTTTTTATATTAATTAATTAATTATATCTTTAATCTAAAATAAAGTTTTATTATATTTTATAAAACTTTATAAAGTATATATTATTCTTTATAAAAAAGCTAAAGTCTTAAGAGAAATTAAAAGTAATAAAAAACTAAGTAAATACTTTACTAGTTATATTAAAGTAATTAATAATATATTTATTAGTATATATATTCTTACTATTACTTAAAAGAAGTAATATAATTAGAAAAAAATAGTTTCTTAAAATATCTTTACTATTATTTATTTTAATAATAGCTTTTTATTTATATTTACTAAAGCTAAAAAATTAATTTATAATACTAGTTTAATTAATTTTATAAATATTAAAAGGTTTAAAGTCCTTAAAGGCTAGTATTTCTTAAAGGATATAAGGTTTAGTACTTAGAATAGTATTATTATTCTTTATTTAAAAACCTATTATTATTTATAAGATTTTAAAAATATAAATAAATTACTAGAAATAGCTTAAGAGTTATATAATCTTTAGTATAATTATCTTTAAATAATTATTAAGTAAATATTTAGTTACTTAAAATAAAAGTAAAAAATAATTACTTTTTTAGCTTTAAAGTATAGCTTAAATATATAAATATAAATTATTTATATAATAATAGGTTTATATAACTTTTTATTTTATTATACTAAAAATAAAGGGTATAATAGTAATATAAAAAATTAGCTTAATATAAATAAAGTTAATAAAAAAGCTAATAAGTAGTATTTAGGTTAAAGTATAAAATAAATTTGTAAAAAGATAACTAAAGTAATATAAGAATAGTAGTAAACGTAAAAAAAGTAGAAATTACTATAATTAATTACTATAATTTATACTTTTCCCCTTTAAATATCTTTTACTATTTCTCTAATAAAATTAAAGTTATAAGCTTATATAGCCTTATAAGCTATACTAAAAACCTCCTTCTAAAAGGTTAGGTATACCTTAATAAGTAGCTAAAGCTAAAAATAAAGCAGTAAAACCTCCTATAAAGGCTCAAAAGCCTTTATTATTAAGTAACTAAATCTTATAGTTACCTCTAAGTTAAAAGTAACTTTATTTTATATTTTTATAAAACTAAAAAAAATCTTTTTTTAAAAAAATAAAGTAAAAAAGCCTTAAACTTATATTTATATTAATAATTTATAATAATTAGTTATAATAATTAGCTTATCTCTTTAATTAACTACTTAATAGTTAGCTTAAAGTCCTAAGTTAAGTAGTAACGTTAAATAGTATAGAAAAAACCTTTATTTTATTAACTTATAGTAAAGTAATATTAGAGAGTAAATTACTTAAAAAATAATTAATTAATAAAGTCTATTAGTTATAAAATTTTAATTTTATTTATTTCTTTTTTTAATAAAAATAAAAGATAATTTTTAAGAGCTTATAGTCTTTAAAAGTAAAGACCTTCTAATACTTAGTTAAGACTAACTAGAAAAGAGATTTCTTCTTTATAAAGATATTTATAGTAGTTAGTAGACTTTAACTAGGCTAAAGAAAGCCTACTTTAAAAGCAACTTTAAGGTAAATAGAAGGTTAAACCTTTAGGTAATAGACCTTAGCAAAAAGCTAGTTAAGAGCTATATACTAGTAGTTAGTTATATTGTTACCCCCTTGGCAGGGTGGCCACTGCCAGCGTCACGTGATGCCAGCCATCACGTGGGTAGTGCGTGCCCAACTATAAGTAGCGGTGTGCACGTCAAGATAGACCTTAATACAATCATCCTTCATACATCTCTCTGACCGGTAACAAGTGGTAGCACAACCTCTGTACGGGTAGGGAGACAGGTGTATCGGCCGAAAGGCCAAGGAGCTGCCACCTCACAGAAAGGGCAGGAAGATAGCAACTTCTCAAAAGAGCTATAATTGCACCTTCACGTGAGGGCAATTGGCTGACCCTCGAGTCGGCCGCCAGACCTTCCGGTCAGGCCGAGAAGCAAACCTCGGTAAACAAAGGCAACAACACCTACGCCCTACACTCGTACGTTGCGATCGACCTCTCTGCAGTAGACGACACCCCTATCTGCCGACCTTCAATTCAACCCTATCTATCTGACGCGCTTACCGACACGCTTACCAACACGCTTACCAACACGCCTACCAACACGCCTACCGACACGCCTACCGACATGCCTTCTGCCGTTGCAGAAGAAGGTTACCGGACTAGCCCAGTGAAGCAATAGGGACTATTGCTTGTTAAAGCGTCGGGGGCAGTTGTTACCCCCTTGGCAGGGTGGCCACTGCCAGCGTCACGTGATGCCAGCCATCACGTGGGTAGTGCGTGCCCAACTATAAGTAGCGGTGTGCACGTCAAGATAGACCTTAATACAATCATCCTTCATACATCTCTCTGACCGGTAACATATATAGTAGTACTCTTAGTAAATAAGATCTTAGTTTTATTAGTAATTTATAGTAATCAATAATAATAATTATTTACTTTTTTATATTTAGTAATAAGTACTTATATCTCTTACTAAATATTAATGCTTTTAATAGAAAAAGAATTAACCTTAAAGTTATAGTAATCTTTAAAATTAATTAACTTTTCTTTTATTTATTTTTCTAAACTAAAAAAAGGAATCTCTTCTTAATTATTATTATTATTATTATTCTAAATAACTTAATTATTATTATTAACCTAAACAAGGGCTTAGCTCCTAGAAGAGGCCTAATAAAGACCAAGTTATATAATAACAATTTCTAAATAGTTACCTTTTATTTACCTATTTTTAAGGTTAAAAATAAGTATAAAATAGATAAAAGAAAGGTTATTTATGCTATAATAGTAATATTATTAATTACTTTAGCCTCTATATTAGCCTTAACTAAAGCTATATTATTAATATATAACTAGGACTTCTTAAGAGTAGTTAGCTTATAATTTTTCTAGGTAATAAAAGACTTTTTAGTTTTCTTAAGCTCTTTTATTTCCTTTGTTATTTCTTTAATACGCTTATAAGCTTTTTTAGTATATATATTCTTAGAGTAGCTGTTATTAGCCTTCTGCTTTATACTAGTACTAGAGCCTAGTAAGTAGCCTAAAGAAATATTAGTTAAGTTATTATAATTAATTATTATAAATAAATAAATATAAATAGACCTTATAAAGGCTAAGAGGAAAATATCTTTAATAGTAAGTAAAAAACTAAATAAAAGTTAAAATACTTTTAAAATAAATAAAATAATTAGTTTTTTATTTTTAAATTAATTTTTTTTTAGAGTTATTATTATTATTATTAAAAAAAAAAAGTAAAGTTAAAAAAAAAGAAAAAGTAAAAATAAGTTAAAAATAATAAATAAGATAACTATAAATTACTTTATTTTTTATATTTTCTTTAATTATTAATTATATTTATTTTACTTATATTTTTTTATTTATTTTACTTTTTTTTTTTTTTAACTTTAATTTTTTTTTAATAATAATAATAATAATAATAATAACTTTTATAAGTTATTTCTTTTTTTATTCTATTTTTCTTAAAAATTATTAACTATTTAGACTTATTATAATACTAGTAGCCTAAGCTTTTTATAAGTGTTTTTTAAAAAAGGGTATTAAAAAGCCCTTTATAAAGAAAAATAGTACTAAAAAGTCCTTTGCTACTAAAGCCCTAGTAAAAAAACCCTTAGCTAAAAAGGCTACTAAAAAAACGCCTAAGAAAGTTATAGTTACCCTTTTAAAGAAAAGACACTAGAAGGCTAATAGTAAGTACTTACTTAATTACTATAAGTAATTACTATAATACTAATTTACTTCTAGCTATTGCTTTTTATAAAATCTGTAAGTATTAGAAGTTAATTAACCTTCTAATAGCAAAGGTACTTTTTTAACGTCTTTATAAAGAGATTATATATAATATTTCTTAATAAGATAACCTTTACTTTCAAAAGGCAACTATTCTTATACTTTAAAAGGCTACTAAGACTTATTTTACAGCTATATTTAAAGGTATATAATTACTATAATTAATTACTATAATAACTAACTTATATCTTTTTAGCTATTTAGTTAATTACTATTTATACTAAAAGAATTACTATTATAAAAAAAGATATAAACTATATTAAGTCTATTCTTCTTACTACAGAGCTAATAAGCAAAGACTAGTACTATTATTAACCTCCTCTAAAGTCTTTTTAGTCTCTTAAACAAGAGCTATCTAGTTCTAGTTCTGGTTTAGGTAAAGAAAAAGGAAAAACTAGCCCAACTACTACACAAAAGCTTACACTTAAGCAGCGCCACGAAAGGCTTCAGGAAGAGAACCGTAGTTTAACAGTTAAGAGAAATACTACAGGAGGAAATAAGAATACTACTTAAGAGACATTTCTATAAGTAGACTAGTACTAAGGATTACTATAAAGGATTATTATAAATAGAAAGATCTTACTACTAGTACTTAACTTTCTGCTTATAAACCTCTATATAATATGTTTTCTTTAACTTATTACTTAGTAATAAATTCTAATACTTTACTTTTAAAACTATTAGTTTTTTTTTTCTTATTATTAATTAGTTTAAAATAACTAAATAAACGTTATAATTAAAATCTTTTTTAAACCTTATAAGGTCTTCTATTACCTTATTAACCTTAGCTTTTTTTTATAATAGTTACTTTTTTTCTCTTTTCTTTTTTTATAGCTTTAACTCTAATACCTCTTTTTTATTACTAAAATATTTATTCCTAAGCTCTTATATTAATTTATTAATATAAGCGTTAGCTTTAATAGTAGTAAGTCTCTTTTTTAATAACTTATTATTATTAATAAAAATATATTATTATTAGAATTATCTATTAGATTACTAGTTTTATAAAAATATAAGAGTACTAAGAAATAATATAAATAACTATAATAGTATATAAAGAGATTAACTTTCTTGTATATCTTTTAAGTTATTATTATTATTTCTGTTATCTTTTTTATTCTTATTTACCTTAAAGTTAATCTCCTAGCTATATATAACCTTATTAACTAATAATATAGCGTTACCTTTTTTAGTATTTATACCTTATATCTCTTTATATAGATCTAATAATCTTAACCCTTTTTTAAAAACTTATTTATACTTTAAGTAAATAATTAAGAAGTTTTCTTTTATCTTATTACTATAAAAGACCTTTTTATTATCTTTATTAAATATATTACTTAACTTATAGATAATAGATATTTAAATAAAAAACCTTTTTTTTTTACTATTATACTTATTTTTTATTTATTTATTAGTTATAAAACTAGTAAACTAGCTTTTAATATTAATTTATACTATAAGATCTTTAAAGATTAGTTTTTTTATAGTAGTTTTATTAGTATTAAGGTTTTTATTATAGTATAAATTAAAAAGCTTCTTTATAAAGCAATAAGTAAGCTTTAAAGTTTAAATAGTATAAGAGTATATTAATATTTATTAATTAAATAAATCTTTAAGAAAAAGTAATATATTACTTAAGGATTTATTATTAATTTTATTATATTTTTTATTATTATTTTTATTATAGACTTTAATAATATCTTAAATAACTTTTTTATTAAACTATTACTTCTTTATTAGTTTTCTTTTTAATTAATATAATAAGTCCTTTTATTTATTAGTAATAAAGGCTAAAGTAATTAATTAAATAATAATAAAGCCCTTTATATTAATAAAAAGCCCTTCTTTACTTTATTAGTTACTTATTATAGAAGTATAAGTAATTATAATAATTATTTATAGTAATTTAATAAAAAATAATAATATAGATAAAAGTAAAAAGAAATAAAGCTTATTTAGCCTAGAGAAAAGGGAAAGTAGTAAAGATAATAACCTCTATAGGGATAACAGTAATACATTACCTAATTTAAGCCTTAATAATACAGGAAACTCTACTTAATTTCAACCTGAGGTATTTTTTACTACGGTACGGCCATTACCGCACTTATAACGCAGTCATCGATCAGGCTCTCAGTCGAGATCACCTAGGGCTTAGCGCGCGCATTTGTGCGGTCTTAGAGAGTACGAAGTGAGACCGCTACCCCGCTTTGTTCAGCTCATCAAGGCGTAGCACAACGACTTGTAGCTGTGCTATATCGACTCTCCATGAACGTCCTTCCATAGCTCTTCTTACTTTAGTCTTGATGAATGTCCCAGCCACGCTGCAAACCCATTATCTTGACTCCTGTGCAAGAAGCTGATAACGGAATTACGGAGTTGACCCATATTACCACCAATAGAGGCTTGGAACCAAATGATGGAGCACCCCGAAATCAAATCTGTCAAGAGTTCGGTTCCGTTTCTCTCGACATGTGTAAATAGTGGTGGAATACCGGCCAATTCACCTCGAGAATTAGAAACCCTTGAACGAGGGGCTGCTAATGGTTGTAGTCGCTGCATTGTAATTATTCGGGGTATCAAAGAGTTCAAAACCCTCCTGCCTCTTGGAGAGCTAGAAGACTTTGAGAAAGTCGATTCCGTTACCTGTTGGACCCTCAACTACGGTCTGTGAAGAGTTGGGCTAACGGAATCATCGAAACAAGGCAAGCGGGAACCATTCGGATATGAAGATGACGAAATGGATGGTGCTTTGGATGCTTTCGAACTTCTCGTCTCTTTCATAAATTTAAGACCAGACTTTTCACGTGGCTTGACGACCGTTGATTCCCCGAAAGTACCAGAGAAACTCGAGCTTTTCAAAGCTGTCGAGATAACCAAGAAACGGGTGGCTCAATGTGATGAATTACATCAGTGTCTGAGCACGGATCAACCAGCACTTCCTAGTAGAGTCCTGGATATATTCTCAAACGATAATGACTGCGTCAACTTAGTTGAGTCCCATGGAATGGCAGCCCACTTTGCGGCGTTGAGATGTTGCTTGGGTGATATCAGTACGAATTCCAAGACCTCGACTACGACTCTTGGGGAACACCAAAGGCATACCCTTCTCTGCATTAACTCGATGCTTTCAAGATACAAATACACTGTGCCGTGCGCTTGGGCTTCGCTATCTCTGGATAGACTCCTCGATAGATTGGGAAGTAGAGTCAGCCAACATGGCTGCCATATATTCAAATGCATATATCACCATCTCTGCCACGTCTTGCTCGGATCCGAGCATGAGTCTTTCCGCCGACAGGCGAGTATACACAGCCGCTAAAACCGCAGGGTTTTCCCCTTCCGCCTACCGCACACTGCCATATATCGCCTGTGTAGAACACAAAGAGAAGACAAGAGGAGTACGCCACTTTCTCAATCGGAGCGGAAATAGATCCGAGAACTAGCTCTTCGAATTTCGACACGATACAGGGCTGACACATTGGAGAATCATGGAACCAAGCGTTGGTGGTCTAAACGAGTCTCGCTTTGCCCGCTATTCAGACGCACTGCTTCTTACCCGCGGTTGGGTCCGGCAAGAACGCCTTTTTTCATCGACAACAATCCATTGCCATGCCAAGGAAGTGGTATGGGAATGCAAGGCTGGCGTGCGATGCGAGTGTGGGATGCTCGACGATGATGACACTTCAGCCGCCGCCCGTCCGCGGGATGTCTGGCGAGTGCAGAAGAAGGTTTCATTAGCTCGAGCGCTAGTGCCGCAGGCAGATCCACAGCTTCTCACTGGGGCTTGGGCAGACGTTGTCATGCGCTTCAGCCAACTACATCTTTCGTACGAAACCGGCCGTCCACCAGCTCTGTCGGGTCTTGCTGCACAGTTCGCCAAGCATGATCTCAGTGTCTACGTCGCCTACATGTGGACCAATATGTTCCCTGCGTCATTAATGTTTGGTCTCAAACCATCTGGGCGTAGGAGCTATCAAAACGACGTATCATGCAAGGTTCAACCACCGTCCTGATCATGGGCATGGTATCCGCTTTCTGATAACAACTAGATTGACAGAAATCAGCCTTTAATCCATAAACACTAGGTGTGTTGCGCTGAAAGGACATCAATTGTCTAACACGATCAGTCCTATCCTGTCCTGTAGCCACCATGCGCCCCTGGGGTGACAATGGTTCCGTTATGCTTGTTGGGTTGTAACAAAGCTATGGCGGCTGCTTATCCAAAGCGTTTCTTACGTCCTTTATCTAATCAGAGCAAACTACCTGTGTATCAAACTAGCTTACGTAGCCGAGGAAAATACACAAGAGAATGCATGCCCGTACAATGACCCTGTTTCATTCCAACAATAATTCTGCTAAAATAAATACAACCAGAAGGCATGCTGCTCGATTGGTTGTTGTTTACTAGCCAGCGGCTGCTAAAGGTGGTGACATCCAATAGCCGCTGTACCATAAACAGCTAGAGCCGCGGAGACGCACTTGATGTACCCAAGCCAAATAACTGCAGTAGCTGCTCCGGCAGTTGCTGGTGCAGCTGCAGCCTCGGCTGTAATGCCAGCTGAAGTACAGCCAGCAACGGCGCCTATGTACGCAACAGTGGCAACCCCAATACAGGCGGTACAACGGGAAAAGAAGTGGTTGCAACCTGAGTCGTCCGTCTTCTCTCTGAGCATTGCCTCGGTGTCGAGAATTGATCGCTCGTTGGTGTAGTGATAGTCAGCCGCCTCGTTGTCGCGCTTGGCGATCTCCATGCCTTGGTGCAGCATTCTAGCGATCGTAGAAAGAGCATGTTCCTTGAAGTCTTGGGGCCAAGCCGCAATTACATCAACAGGTTGTTGAAATGTTGCTGACCAATGGGTCGGGTCAATGTCAGAGTAATTCTCTGAGGCTAGGAGATGCTGGACGTGATCTACAGTAACCCCAAGGTGGGTAGCTGCCAGGTCGATGGCTGGGTCGACTGAGGCAACAGCAGACGCTGTGGCAACAACGGCGGCCGTCGCAGTAAGGAGGATTTCTCGGAAGGAGACCATTGCTATAATTTAACAATAGAGAGGATATTACTTGTAATAGAATGATAATAGGTCAAAAAAGTCATAGTGATGAAACAGAAGGACTGGCGTGGCATACCGAACCGTTAGTATTTATACGTACGTGTGATACTACTATCTTAGACTACAACGCATATGTCGACTATGCGATTCAAGCTTTCTACTCTTATTGCTTAACACTAATACCCAATTTCTTTCAAACCTTATGTTCCGAGTTTACCGTGATTTGTCCCTAAACTTCTTATGTCTGGATACATCGTATTAGCTGGACTATCTGTTTCATATAATAGAGCTCACACTTCAGACTGAACCAGTCCTCTTCAAGTATCATTTGATCAGGAGAAAGATAGGAAAGAGTCTGACCGCCTAGGAACCCAAGTGTTCAAGCAGAAGCATTTTCTACAATTTCGATGCGTTTATTTTCTCTTGAACTAATATTCAGTCTCAGTAACTCACGAATATTTAATTTCATAAAGTCCACTAACTAACAACAAAGTTTAAGTAAATGTTCAAGCAGAGATATGGTTCATGACTCAGCCGCTAACAAACACCAATCATAATCAAACTAGGAAAGTTTATTAACATCGCGTGGATTGAAGTAGCAGAGCATGTTGTAAGCCTTTCGAAGTATATAAGATCAATTTCAAAGCTGGTTTTTTTGTAGACGATATCTTTTTGCACCCTTATCTAAATCTTCTGATCTCCTTTCAATTTTTCCAATCTGTCAAGAGCTTCTTGCTTTAACCAACCACTCCGTTCTACGCAACAATGAAGGCCCAAGCCTTACTCCTGTTCATCCCTCTTGTTGCTGGCCGGGATTATACCCTCACATGCGACAAAGATATCTGGCAGCCAGGGGATTCTAACTACTGGAACGACTTTTATAAGTCAGCTTGTACATTTTTTGCCAAATGTGGAGGTTACTTGCCACCGGCTGTAGATGGCGACAACGTTATTGGTGGATGCGAGAGTTGTCCTCCCAACGTAAACCCCGACCTCATCGGAAACTGTCTCTACGTTCCTATAGTGAACTGAGACAGTAAACGCTGTAAGTGAACTTTTATTATCAAATTACCTCTGAGACCGAACGACTAAGGTTTTCATTCAAAGATTGTGGGACTCATGTTGACTCTTTTTAGGGTTCGCTTTAGAAAGCATTAGCCGGGGTTGGCTCAGCATCGTCTATATAAGCAATAGAGGAAGCCATAGAAGATTTGTGTGGTTAGGAACCTTTATTTTTCTATCGCAATATATGTTTCTCCTCTTTGACGAAAATCATCTTACTAAAAGACCCCTGATACTTAAAGGCTCTTTGGAATAAATAAGATTTGAGGACAAGATGCGTCTCTCGTCTGACTGATTACTAGTATATGAGCTAGCCTTGTTTTGAAGAATGCATTCTCTAAACGCCTGACCTGAACTGTTCGTAGCTTTCCATATTGACCTCCTAAAACATTTGTCTAAGAATCGGATATAGAGTGGTAACGGTGTATTTGTATGAAGTTACAATCAGTAATGTCATAGTGGCTTAGTCTTTAGCGTGGACGCTTCTGCACTTTAAAAATAAATGTTCAAGCTAGGCTATCATTTGCTGTTCTGCACCTTGCATAAGATAACATCGTATTGTGATATCAATACTAACATTGATCCCCTTTTAATTACGTCTTGGCTAGAATTTGTAGAGCGCACATTCAATCTAAAAAAACAGACGACAATATGTATAGATCTAACTGTTGATTATAGCTACTTGGTATTCTTAACAACTACCGTATTTTGAAGGCAGCAAAAGAAAGACTTAGCTAATCTGATTATAGATAGCAACGCAACGCGATTCCTACTCCCTATTTATTAATAATCTTCTGATCATCACCATTGTGTCCCAGCCTAGCGTAGTCTCAGGCTTAATGCCCTCTCTAAAGCGTGATCCTTATCGCTAGACGCGAAGCTATAGTTCAGGACACCAATCTCCCCCTAAGCGTCTGCGATGCAATGCAATCTATAGTTCATGGCCCTCTCTATTTAGTGTAAGTTGTTGTTCTAGCTCCCCATAAGCAGTCTAGTACAATTTACCCTGTACAGAAATATGTCACAGTACGTATAACCCAATACAGTAGCATCTCTGGCCTGTGCTAGATCCCGATGTATCAATACGGTACGAAATACCCCATAGCGTGGAACGACTGCTGGTACTGACTTCACTTCAACCGTGGCCTGCACATGTGGGCCGTCTAAAGATGGCGTCGTAGTTGAGCGGACGTACGAGCAGAAGCATTAGCCACAACCCTGACAGTGGTGGCTTCATTCAGACTACCATCAAGGTCGTGAAAAACTTGCGGCTTGAGTCACGGCTAATGACGGCGTGACTAACGTCCCAGTGATGGCCTCAGTTCACTGAATCTACCAGCAAGGTCGTGAAAACTTTGCGGCATGGCCCTCTTTGTAAAGTGGCTCCAGGACAAGAATTAGTAAACTCTATAGAATTAGTAACGATAAATCTATTAGTGACTTACGTTTAAAACCTGTAAGAGAGGCAAAGGGACTAGTAATCAAGATTTAAGATGACTACAAGATCTATTTTGACTAAAGTGTTACGAGCAGGTCAGGGCAACCAACTGCACCACAAAGCAAAAGCTTCGGTAATGATGCGCCTGCATCATTATCCCTTGTTCTGCACTATATAGTTACGCCGGCCAACACCCTGACTGGTTGGGTCGTAACATAAAGCTACTTAGCATAAATATCTTTACATAGTTGCAATGCCTATGCTAGGCCTTGACTATAACTAAGTCTTTTCTTTTACCTCTGCTTAACTTTAAGTAGAAGCCTAGTACCGGATTAGTAATTGGGTCAGTGACGACCAGCGAATACCTGGTGCTGTCTGTATTTTTGCGTTTTGTTTCGATTTCATCCCGCCGCTGGCTCGAGACTGATCTATTTCTTTACTGGTTATCCGGGCTGGTGGGTTTGCAAAGAGGCAGAGGAGCATTGGATACTCCCTAAACAGGCAGCACGATAATCTGGTTGGACAGTGTAGAGCTGAGCTGTGATTCTGAAGCTATCGCGGGCTTACCTTGCGTCGTCATCGGCGTGATCGCGCTACATCGACCAGGCAGCAACCTGAAGCTGGAACTTGGCATGTGGGGATTGACATGAGCCATTGGCCAATGGACTGCGACATCAGCCACATGCCCCGTGCTCATCTCCCGACCGGAGGGTTCAATGCAACGCGTGCGCCACAAGCCGGTCGTTGGGTGAGTTCAGCCAGACAGGGGCACTGCCAAGGAAAAATAACGCGCCAAGGACACGCAAGGAAAAGAGAGGGAAGCTGCTCGGGCATCTCCTTCTTTGTCTGCGTTGGTGCTGCGTCGGTGGCCTCCCCCGTTTCGCCCTTTTGTGGCTTGAACTCGGACATTGACGTTTATGTTCCAGTTCTGGTTTGATCCGTAAACAATCAAAAATTTCGCACACTCCGCCGCAATCTTCCAGGCCAGATCGTCTCTCTGCAACTCCTCCCCGCCAAACCCCATTCAAAGCCGACAACCTTTCCCACCCTCGTTTCCGAGTCCTCGCTTCGAGCGCGACATCTCCCATCATCCATCCCATCGACACGAGCCCGCAGTAGGCCCTGCAGATGCTCGTTGCACATCAACCATGGCACTGGTGAGCAAGGGTGGTCGGTTCACGCTTCTGCGACCCTCTCCGACGCCGACCCGGTGGATCGGGACGCGTGGCCGCCGCGGCCCTTGGGCGCTGCTGTCAGCAACGGCAAACACGGCATCGGTACCGCCAACACGGCCATCGTCGGTGGTCAGGCCACACGCCGTCTTCTTCTCCACACATCCGTCTAGGCGATCCGGTATGTCGGTGCTCGTGTCTTCTTTCTCGATTGCCTTCTCTCCCCTCGCCCGATTGATTGGGTAACTGATTCCCTCGGTTGGCCGCGCCCCCGTCCGGCTGCATGGTGGCGGCGTGAGCAAGACCAGACGAGTGCGGCAGCACGAGGCTGGGCGTGAGATTCTCGCTCTTTGCAGGTGCTGTCGACAGGGATGTCTGGTGCCGACGACCCGGAACTGCAGGCCAAGATGCAGCTTGTCAGACCGCGCCCAGCTCTGTCTTCGAGATGGACGGATCAGGCTGTGATTGCCGCTGCAACGTCTCATTCACAAAGAGTGCTGCCACCGAGTCCTGACAAAACTCCTTCATGATGATCTGCGGTAACACTGAGCATACCATGAAAGCGGCGCATAAATCACACTCTGACCCTGCCTGCCGTCCATCGAGTTGCAAAGTGAGGTCATCGCGAGTCTCTGGATGAACCTGGCCGGACCGAGGCTCAATCAGGATGCACGAATGATGACGGACGCGCTCAGCCTCTCATGCTCTCATGAGACATGTCTTCACCAGGCTAGTCTCCAGTGACTCGGGGCCTTCCAAGTGGAAGACAAATTGTCCCTCACATCTGTCACTGACACTGCGTCAGTCGGCCTCGCCAACACAAACATTACTAACCTCACACAGACCAAACACAATCAACGTCCAAACCGGATCCCGCCCCCAAACCCCAAGATGGCGGTGACAGCCTCCCCAAGAAGATGCTCGAGTCCGCGGCGACCTCCTTCGCCTCGATACTCGTCCTTGCCTTCGGCTTCGCCATAGCGGGCTACGCCTACCACAAGACGTACAAGCGCATCGTTTTGCAGAAAATGACCCGCGCCTTCACCCCCGGCGACCCCGTGCTCGAGCTCGCCGCCATCGGCAAGGAGGTGCCGCAGAACCCGGCCGAGGCTGACGACCGCTGGGTGCAGCGGCCGGAGCAGTCGCGCATCGACAAGATTGTTGACGGCTCCGAGGTCGGCCACTACTTTTTGATCCTGGGCGAGAAGGGCACGGGCAAGAGCAGCATGCTGATCGAGGCCATGCGCAAGATTGACGGCGACGGCGTCGCCATGTTCGAGGCCCACGCGGACCTCGAGATTGTGCGCATCCGCCTCGGCAAGGCCCTCGACTTTGAGTTCCACGAGGACTACATTGGCGGCTACTTTAGCGAGCGCGGACCGCGTGACACGACGGCCCTGCTGGACATTGAACGTGCCCTCAACAAGCTCGAAAAGGTCGCCATCATCAACCGCGCCACGCGCAAGAAGCCGTTGGTCGTCATCATCAACCAGATGCACCTGATTCGCGACGACGACGACGGCAAGGACCTCATCGAGTTGCTGCAGCAACGTGCCGAGCAGTGGGCGGCCTCGAACCTCGTGACCATGGTCTTCAACACGGACGACTACTGGGTGTACGAGCGATTCAAACAGCTGGCCACGAGGATGGAGATCATGTCGGTGCGCGACCTGCCCAAGCGGCAAGCCATCGCTGCGCTCGCCAAGTACCGCGTCAAGTACTTCAACGAGCAGCTGAGCCAGACCAAGCTGGAGGAGGTGTACGACCTCGTCGGCGGCAGGCTGTCGTTCCTGAACCGTGTTGCAAAGAGCCACGACATGATTGCGACGTGCAAGTCCATCTGCCAGGTTGAGAAGACGTGGTTCCTCAACCAGTGCTGGATCCTCGGGGCTGAGATGGACGACGACGTCATGGACCAGCAAAAGTGGGCGGTAAGTATCCTCTAGAGCATCCTCCTCGGACGCCTTGCGAGCCAGGATCAAAATCGTGGGCCGCAATGCTAACAATCACCAGGCCGCCGCCATGGTCCTCGCGCAGGCGCTGGTCGACAGCGAGGAGGACATGGAGCTCTGGGACGATGAAAAGGGCCACGTGTTGCCGTCATTCCCGATGCACAAGGCGCAGCAGATCATGACGCGCGCCGACTTCGTCCGCAACATGGACCGGCTCAACCTCTTCACCATTGCCGCCAACGCCGAGGTGCGCGCCTCGTCGGTGCCCATGCACCGCGCCTTCCAGGAGATTTGCGCCGAGAAGGGCTTCAGGGAGCACCTGGAGAACACGATCCAGCGCATCAGCGACATTGAGTCGCTCGGCCGCACGCGCGAGCTGGTGGCCAAGGATCTGGTGCTGGGCGGCAAGTACGAGATTGCCCGCGAGGGCAGGAACGGGGTCACGGTCAAGCTGATTGAGGGCGAGGACCGGGGCATGTAGAATGTACGACTGAGACCGGACGAGCGCGCGTGATGGGACGATGACGAGACCCTCGCATCTCGCGTGGGCCTTGGCCAAAGATCGGTCTGATTTCGGGGCTTGACGGCGAGATTGGGGCAGTATTGGGATGAGATTCCTCTCTTCGCGATGGCACGAGGGACATGCACGATCAGATTCGATAGGGGGGTGCGCCTCCCCTTCATTCTTCCGATGCTCCATCCCACCCACTGGCGTCAGGGGAACACCCTGGGGATCGGACATAGATCCGCCGCCGATCGATTGGCGGTTGGATTGGGGGCTACTTGCCTGAATGCGGGATGAAGCCTGGAGCACGCGCCGGAGGAGATGGGATGACACCTGCTTTGACAGATACGTGTCAACCGCTGGATGTGGACATTTCTGACGTGGCTGTAAGGATGGCATTGCTCGTGCAACTTTCTTGTGTTCCTTTTTTTTGTTGGCGTGGTAAGAAAACAGCGTGGCTGGGGAGGGAAAGCGATTGCGACGCATTCCCTCTCACAAACTGTAAAGATACATAGAAAACCGGGGGGGTTATGAAGGGGGCCGCCGCCGGCTTCAGGTGATGATACCCTCTCTCCTCCCCCCCCCCCATGTACGATCGATCAATAATTCCCAGCAAATCAATATTTCCCATGTACCTGTAACCACTCATCTCTGGCGCCATTCCACCCCCCCAGTGCATGGTCCATGGCTGCGAGTCCAAACTCTGCTCCGCGTTGGCGCCGTTATCGCATTCATCTACGTTTGCAGATGGCGCGATTTCGCCGTATCCCTGCTCGACGACATCACGACTTTGCGGGCCTGTCCTTGTCCATGGTCGGCGCCGCATCGCGACATGGCGTCTCGTCCTGCCATCGCCTAGTCTCGCAACACCAACCCCCAATCTGCTCCCGCGAAGCCAAAACGTTTCCCGAACCCGCCGGGACGCGCCATCCACTGCTGGCGGATATTCCCCCCTTCGGTAGATCGCCCAACAAGCCCGTCCCCTTCTTCTTCTCCCGGGCTTCGGTGGCATCCCTCGCCCAGGGACCGACCCGGGGGGCCAATGAAGTGCGGAGGCGCCCCGCATACCCAACGGCCCGCTCATCCTTCATCTCTCTCTCTCTCTCTCTCTCTCTCTCTTTCTACCAGTCGTCCCCAGCATCTGGTCAGCGGGAGGCAGTGCGCCCCGGGCGTCGCTCACCGCTGCGGAGCAAAGGGACCGAACGAACAACGACACCTCCACTGCACGGATGGCGGCGGCGGCGTCTGCGAGGCAGCGGAAATCACGTATACAGACGTACCATGCGCCCGGCACACACACACACACACACACACACAGGCTATCAGAGATTTGGGGGCCGCTCGCTAAGACCGAACCACCCGTCCGTGAGAGAAATACTCGGCTAAACCTCGTGCGTGCATGCGATGCAGGCAGGGCCGTAGGAAAACGGGCGCTCGGCTAACGCAGCCAGATAGAATGCGCGGCATGAGGACCCCTCTTCACGCGCGAGGTGGTCGAGGTGATGATGGCAGGGGAGGGGCATAAATGGTTTTCCTTTGGTAGAAATGGTTTTGGGGAGGGGAGGGGAGGGGGGGGGCGTCCCGCTCCAGTACGGATACCGTGTACTCTCCATGTACAGGCCTCCTCCCCATCCACGAGATTAGCTTTTTCTCGTTGAACAACAGACAACCTTAGCCCCATTTTCCTGCAGAATCTCTCGGCGCCCCAATCCACAGCTACCTACCTAGACACCATCCAGAAAGCAAAAGAAACCACTCTACAACGATCAGGGTGTTTCGTGTCGGCAAATGCCAGAGGTATCGCCATGTACCATATCCCTTTGTCTGTCTCTCCCCCACGACGCTGCTGCATGCACGCCAAAGTCAGAATGCAGAGTAAAGGAGAGGAGGAGGAGGGGGGGCTGGTCACTTCGGCCGTCACGGCAACTAGAGATCTTCGCTGCACCAGTCGTCGCTTTTGTCCGGACGTACAGTACGAATGTGACAACTCGTTTTCACCTAAAGTCGTACGAGGAGCATCCGTGCTCTTTCGCAGGACACCTTATCCAATACAGACACGAGGGAGAGAGAGGGTCTCCTCCCAACGAAAAAGAGTCGCAATTCGAAAAAGCATCATGATGCAACAGTGAGCAGCGGACTACCGGTAGGTCAACTGCGACTCTGGCGTTGCGGTCCGCCGCGGATAGGTTGTGCAAATGTCCCTGCGCTCTGAGACGAACGTGTGCCCCGTGCAGCGGGCAACGCCGCAAAGTGGCGGACAGAGGGACGAATGGCCTGTCTTTAAATCACAAAAGGTCACCAAGGGGTCGAGATTAGGCGACCAAAAAGCCAAAAGGCATCGCAGTGTGAGGTGAGGGCGTAACCGGCGCAGCTTGTATTGTGTTGCGGGAATTCCTCCAATGCCTGCCGTGATAGCGTCCGATCTAGCATTCGTTCATGCCTCCTGTGACTATGCCCTGGAGGCCTCGCTGAAAAGCCCATCAGATAATGATGGCCATGTGTGCAAAAAATCAAATCGGACACTGTCCGAGCCTCCCACCCCGAGATGTTCCCTGCCTGCCCCATTACCCAAAAAGTCTGAATTGGACCAGACACTCAAAGAGCCGACCGCCCGAGTACAGTAAGAAACGCCGCGATGCGAGCATCGACTTGTAGAAATGAAAAGCCCAAAGACAACACCAAACCACCCGCCCACGCTCAACCAACGCGCAAGCCCATGCTAGGGCGGCGACCCTACCGGAATGCAGACCCGAGCGAGAGTCGTCCACCCAGCTGTGCCCCCTCTCATGTCTAGGCCCCCGAGCAGCGTCTGTTGCCTTTGTCGCTTTGCGTTTCCAATGCGTGAAGAAATCTTGATGCGAATTGGGGCCCTGTACATCATGTCGCCTCCGTTGCATGTCTCGTCCGAGAACTCCAACAACACAATTGCCTGCCCAGATAGATAACAAAAAAGAAGCGAGAGGAAAATAGCGACAGAATACAACACGCGAATGATACCAACAGGAAAACAATAAAGATCTGAGCACCGAGAAAATGCCAACGACGTGCAAAGACAAGGTCGAGAGTCACCTCGGCCCGCTCAGGTGCACAGGAAATCAAGCCCCAGTCTTCTGGCCACGCTTTGCCAGTCCCAAACGGAGAGCCAGTCACCGAAATCCATCAGGTGCCATACTTCTTCAAGGACCTCGAGAACCCGGTCGCAATTGCGAAGACCAGTGTAGCCCCGGACGGACCGGACGATGGCGCGGACTCGCTCTTGCTGCGCGGGGTCGAAGCATGTGGTGCCGATGACCAAGCTGGGCATTAGCAGTAGAGTGAGTGCAGGGTCTGACGGCTTGAAGCCCTCCATGATAGCCAGAGACTCTTCGACCGCCGAGGTAATGCGGTTGTCGTGCTGAGGCGGACGGCGGATTGGGGGCGGAGACGCCGGCCGTTGCTCGTCAATGACGGCGCAGCTGGAGGAGCCGGCATCGGATTCGTGCATCGAGCTTGTCCTCGACGGCCCGCGGGAGCTCGGCTCGCGCTTCAGTTGCATTGACGAGGGGAACCCGCCCGCTGTGGTGGGGCGGAGGCCAGGGGACGAGGCACAGCTCGTAGCGGTGGAAGGCCGAGAGATCTGTGAATGACGCCGGGAGGAAGATGAAGATATGGAGGTGGCAACAGAGGTCGCCACAGAGAAGACGGAGGGTCGTCTCTGGGGGGATGTAGGGGGGTAAATAGTACGGAATAGATGCAGGAACATCATGTGCTTGTAGACCAGACCGACCCGGTGCCGGCTATCGCCGGGCGGCCAAGCGGGCATCCATTGTTCGATGGCTTCTTGAATCTCCTGTGCCTGATACAGGATGTGATATGTCACGACCGTCTCGGAGCCTCTGTAAATGTTCTCCCTGATGGTGTTTCGGATGGTTGTAATATGGCAGAGATACTGGAATAGCCCGTCGGCAACGCCCAAGAGCCGGGGCGAGTCAAGGGGAACTAGGGCAGCCCACTCTTCCGAAGCTAGACGTGGGCAGTTGTTTGTGGGATGCCACAGGAGTTCATCTGCGTAAATGTGGTATTGGAAGAATTCGGTGATGAAGGCTAGGAAGACGGGGTCCTCTGGGGGCGTCTCCTGGATAAGCCGCTTGTAGCCACCAAGATGAACTCGGTGGGCGCCATGTGGCTCACCCTCGATCAATGTGGTGACAACCAGGCACAGGATCTGCGCGTAACGTGCGGAAAGGATCGTCTTCCGGTCGACACCATCTTCCTCGCCGGTGCGGTTCATGTCGGCGTACAACGTCTTCATCGCCTGCTCTTCGTGATATGCCGATCTGGCCTGCAGCGCTTCTCTGTTGGTTGTCGGGTTCCTCTCCAAAAGTTTCGCACCGTACGGTGTATCAAAGTCAATGTGTTTACTGCTCATGGCGAGGATGGAGTGCATCACGCCCTGGTGAAGGTTTGCCAAAGGCAGGATAATGTCCTTGAATGCATTCTTGGCCTCCCCTTCGACAGTGAGGACGTTGCTGAGGTGGACTCCGTAATGTCGCCAGAAGATCTTGTCTTCGACTGTGTCGACACCGTTGAACAGGGGCTGCATGGTGAAGACGAGAGACTCCTCGTCTCCATGGTGGTCTTTTGATAAGGTTAGACATCATTCGGCACATCCTTTTGGGGCAAGTACTTACCAGTTGTTGCCTTTTCTTTGCCGCTTCTCCACAGCTTCTTTTCATGATAGCCCTCGCATACGACGGCGTTCTTCTCGCAGTTCATGCCTATCGAGGAGTCAGACACGCCTACGCTGTACGTCGGACGCAACACCTACATCTCGGCTTTGCCTCGTCGCACTTCTTCTTTCGTCTTCGGCAGGTAATGCACCCTGTCTTGGACCGGCCCTTGGTAACTTTGCTCGCGTTAATAATGGGCGCCGCAGGGTGCTTGCGAGGTCGTCCTCGGGGGCGTTTCTGTTTCGTCTGGCTCGCGGGTGAGATCAAAGAAGCTTGTGCTGGCGTCAAAGGAGCCTCCTTCACATCGTCCAGCTTGAAGTCGTCGTCCAAAGGTTCGAGTTTGGGTACGGTAAGGATGTCGTCCGAGTCCTGTTCCCACACAATGTCGTTGTCAGCGTCGTCCCCGTCAAAGGTCTCAGCGTGGCCGGTGCTCCAGGAATCAGTGCAAGATGAAGATGCGGAGTGTACCATTGTCGGAGCGCAGGATGGGTCCATGTTTGGGATGTCCATGCCGGTGCTGACGGGAGAGAGCGGACCAGTGTGGGAGTTGGAAAAGTTGGTAGAGGCCATCCAAGCGGCTGTCGCTTGGGCAGCGGGTGAGTGTGGAAGGAGCATATCGTCTTGCATGCTGTCGTCGTGCATGTTGTCGTCTGATGAGTTGCTGTGATTATCCGACCACGAAAGTTCCCCTTCGTCCGACACCATTGATAAAGCAGTGGAATCCATGGCTCGTCACTAGCGAGACCATGCCAATAGGGAAGGGTCAAAACGGAGGTGGTTGTGCCCAGTCGAAGATACCGGTCGGTGAAGAAGAAGTGGCAATCGGGTTTCGGCGGTTAGGCTGTCGATCAAATATCAAGGTCGGAATCCATAGAACAGGATGCCAACGAGCTAGAAGTGGAGCAACGGGCGACAATAATCCTTTGAGTTGACTGATCAATGTTGAGCTGGATAGAGGACGACGAGGAGCAAGCAGAGGTTCGTCGGAGATCAGGTCTGTGACGGGCGGCTCAAGAAGAAGGGGAAAAGGCTGATCGCTGGAGAGCCGACGCAGAATGGAGGGGCTGAGATGGGTGGAGAGATGATCGCTGGGTCTTATTTGGAAAGCAGCTTGGCCCGTCAACACGAAGTGGGAAAGGAAGGAGGGTCGTTGGACGACGACGACACGACATGGAGCCAGCCGCTTCGAGGGGCGGGATATGCACATACATATCTGCAGATAGCTGCGCTGTTAGTGGGCAGGACGTCGGGACATCGACAGGGCTTGGAGGTGAGAGCGAGCGAAGACGTGCAGAGAATCGATGTTTCTCCCACACACGCACTAAAGGGTCCCCTAGCACCCTAGCTCCCCACATGCAAGGTGTACATGGTACACCACACCACCTACGAATTGGGGGGAGTCTTGTTTCCCATACGATGGGCGGATAAGGACAGACGGTGTGGGAGTGTGGGATGTGAGGTGAGGTCTCATGTCGCACCTCTGCCAAGACCAGGACGGAGGGGTGTTTGGTGCTGGCCGGGCCAGGCTACTCGCTCCTCCTCCGCCCCCCAGAACAGACTGCACCTAGGTACCTGTGCCGTCGGTGCTGTGGGCCAGAGGATGGCAATAATAGAGCCCGGTGGCTGTCGTATATCGGAAATGGGAGCAGAGCCACGACGGAGTTGCTGTCAGCTTGGCCGTCGTCGATGGTGGATGGCATGTGGGTTTAGGCTCTTCTTGGCAGTATCTCTCCACTCTCGGTGCAGTAGTACGGAACGATCAACTGCGGTGCGCTCGGTTGTTTTTTTCGTTGGTTTTTCTTGAGCATTGCAGGCGACCATGACGAGAACGGCGAAAGAGAGACAAGGAAAGAAACCATGATGGGTGGTGCATCTTGCCGTTTGTCCCTGTTTGCTCCTCTCTCACATCTCTTTGGTCCTCCTCGTCCTGCTCCTTGACTCTTCTGGGGGGGAGGTCTCTCAGCATCCATCAGCCCTGGTCGTTGCTAGCGTGGTGTGTCCTCCCACCCCTGCCATTGTAAGCTAAGCGGGTGGTAAGTACTCTCAAGTACTGAGGGTCGCTACCCGCTCGACAACATCCCCACGATGGCTCAGGGTGTCTTGATTCGCCGTCGTAGAATTTCTGGTGTCGTTGGCAAGGGCCCAGCTTGGCCAAAATACGGACTGTGCGCACACCCTCGAATCCAAGGCATGCTCGACCGAGCGCTGCGGTGCGGGGACTCCACCGCGACGCAGATATGAGTACGGTTATTGTCGAGTAAGGATGAGAGCAAGAGAGAGAGAGAGAGAGAAAGAGAGAAAGAGAGAAAGAGAGAGAAAGAGAGAAAGAGAGAGAGAGAGAGAGAGAGAGAGGAGAGCGGCTTGCTGAGAGGCCTGGACAGTGAATGGGCCTTGGTAATTGAGGGACAACGATGGCGCGATGCAGAGATGAGCAATGGCCGATCGTCAAGCCGCGACTCATGAGTCGTGCTCCAGGGAAAGTAGACGGGCCTGTTGGCCAGCAGTAGAATGAAGCTGTTGCGCCAATGTGCAGGGGTGGATGGACTGGTGTCGCGGCGTCTCTCAATGAGTTGAGGTGAAGAGAACTGACCGGGACTGTGCAAGACAAGGAGGTTGCATCGTAGGAGATCGCGTCGCGTCCTGTCGAGAAAGTGTGGGGGAAAGAGGGGAGTCATGGCGGAACTCGGAGATGGGCATCGGGGCTTCAGCGCTCATCGCATCGTCTTGTTTCTGAATGCTTGTTGGTCATCATCGGAACGGAGCAGGCTCCAGTCAAACCGTTCGGCTCACGGTAGCCAAGTGTGCTCCATTTCGGGCACAGAACGAGTCAACGTCGGCCGGTACTTGGTTGTGGGCATTGGAACGGTGGTGCGCATCAAAGGTCGGCTGTACCATGATATCATGGTGGGTAGAGAGACGGAGGGTCTTGCTTCTAAGGCCTGTCACTGCATATGCAAGAAGCTGGATTGGGAAGGACAAGTGCCTTTAGTGTCTTTGACCAGAGTCAAGAGACGGGCAGCGTGTGTCTGCATCCTCTGTGGGCGAAGTGGCAGAAGCCAGGCAATGTACCTAGCCCGGCTGGCGATGTGAGCGGAAACCATGGACAGTGGGTGGGATGGTGCCGCATGGGATGTGCGATGGCCGGGCATGGACGTCCAGTCACAGGCTCCGCGGATCTCTGTTCTCGCCGTTGCCTCGTGCCAAATGTCGCCTCGTGGAAAGAGAGAGGATAAGAAAAAGGAAGGGGGATAATGGGAGACCGCGAGCGACTTGATTTGATGCGATGCACCCAGCGACGTACCTACTGTGCAGATACTCAGTAGGGTAGTTTGCGGATACAGTCGTTGATCCATAGCATGGTAGGAGCCAACCACGGCGAGGCCAGCTGGTTAGTCAGAAAAGGTGTCGCAAGTGCCTGGGCTCTGCAGAGCTGGTTCAAGCCTTTGGGCAGAGACACATGGCCGGCGTGGTGGAGTCGAGTAATGCGTGAGAGGAGAGGTGCATCGCGATGCGAACAATCCCCATCTGACTGGTCGACTCAAGGGCAGGATTCGCCTCATTGAAACCTGAAACTTGTGGAATTGGTTGTCTATCTTTTTCTCTTTCTTTCTGGTCTTCCCACTGCGCTGTCACCGCGTCGTGCCGAGTTGTCACTGCAATGCGGAGGCGGCGCGCTGGGCCGGCTTGCATTTGCATGTCGTCTGGGCTGGGATTGAGAGGCGTCGTCGAGGTCGTTGTGTTCGAAAGTCGATGCCGAGCCATTGTACTGGGATGAGCGCCGTCGGCACGACGCTACCGATGGGTCATGGATGGCTTGCTTTGATGGGCTATGCGTCGTCCTGTCTCCTCCCGCTCGCCTCACATCTGTCTCCGGCCGATGTACAAGAGTCGGGATCGCATGATGTGCGGGACTTCAGGGTTCGGAGGCACCGGGAGCAACGGGAGAAGGTCGACATGACGGTCGGCGGCCAGTGTGTCATTAGGGCGAGGATTTAGCGAGTTCGGTGCTGCGCGGCGGTGGCTGTCGACGCTGGGAGCCTCGATGGGTTTGTGTGCGTCACCCGTACGGTGACGTGAGGTGAAGAGAGGTGAGGTAAAGATAGGTACAGCGGGCCTCGAGCATGACCCTGTGCCGAAGGATCCAATGCACCTGTAAACTCTAAAGAGGGACCGATTGATTGCCCGACGGAATGCCTGATGGGTTGAATCCATTTGTCGAAATCGGAGATTTGCAATCAACTCGTTGCCATGTGTATGCTGGCTGCAGTGGTGTTGCTGCGGCTGCGGCTGCGGCTGGCTGGGATTCTGTGGCACCGTCGGCTGTTGCCCGGTTTGCTCCCAGACAAGCAAAGATGAAGACGACGACGACGACGACGACGACGACGACGGATCGTAGTTCCTATTTGGCATGTTCCATCATCCATGCAATCAATCGCCTTTGCTGACTCGGCTTGAATGAGGCAACGAGGAAACATGCACACTGGACAGAGAATCCCCCCCGCGTGTTTTTCCCTCCCTCTCCCTCTCCTTCCCTCTTCCTGTCTCTGGTTGTGTCTCTGTCTGGAGAGCCTGACGATGAGAGAAAGTCGCACCTGTCTACCTTGGAGAGGCTGGTTTCCACAATGGTGCGTGCTCTGCCCCCCATCGTCCCGGTCTTTCCATGCGCCTTCCATTGGTCCAACAACCCAGCGGTTGAAGAAAGTGCATCGTGCCCGCGCCTTCCTAGGACACTAGGACAGCTGTGGCCCAATCCACAAACCGTGCATCCCAAGTAGAAGGAGCCCTGGTGAAAGGACGGGAAGCTGCGACAGGCTCCTTCGTATTTCAGCGCTCTCGTGTCTTGCTCGCCTGTGACCTTTTTGCTACGGTCGTGGTTGTAGCCCGATCTAACGGCAAACGCTGCGTTCTTGGCACAAGAGAGGGAGAGAGAGAGACAGAGAGACAGAGAGAGGCAACATCCGGTCGCAAGGTTCCCATAACGTGCGACCCCTTCCGTCCCGTTCCGTCTTGTCAACGTCAACGCCAACGTCGACATCGTCCATGTTCCGCTGTGCACTGTGCACGCAGCAGACTCGGCTGCTACCTACTTTGACACTTTAGCAACATCAGGCCCACTATCAGCCGCTGTAGATAGATCCACTGACAATCAGAGGGCCGCTAAGCCCAGGACAGAACGACCACCTCTGGAAGGAAGGGGGTCCCTGCGCACTGTGGAGGTGCTGCTGCCAGGACCCTTGGTTCCTTTCATCTTTCAAATCATCCTGCTTTCCCATTCCCTCCTACCTAAGCTTCCTCCGAGGGTGCGGATTTGGAACACACAGGTACTCTCAGGTGGTACAGCACGCCACACTAGGTAAGGTAGGCACGCAGGCAGGCAGGCATGTTGGGTACGTACTCCGAACATCCGTCAGTTCAAGTCGCAAGTGATCCGAACTCGATTCTCCTCCCGTTCCATCGCTGGGCATTCGTTTCCTTTTGGGGCCATGCGCCGTCGGAGAAAACTCCGTTCCGTACCTGACTCTCCGATATCTCATCAACCACATATAGTCTCGAATCTTGGGGCTGATGACTTCCAGCTTCCTCGCACTAGCTGTGGGAGGGAAGCACTTCGCTAAGCTCGGATTCATTACACAGACCTAGACTACTACGAGGGTATCTCGTTTTTTTCGTCTCTAGCCCAATTCCCCCCCAAAGGACCTTTACGAAGAAGCCCAGTTCTCTTTATCAACCCCATGCTGTGTTGCCTACCAGCGTTACAAAGGAGGAGAGAGAGAAAGACTGCATCACCGCCGCCGCCATGCCATGTAGCTCCCTCCATCATTGTCAGTTATCAAAACGACCGACAATCTCTTCGGAATCCCTTCGGGCTCGGCCTCCACCCTGACGGCATGGCGTCCCTTTTTAGTCTTGCCAAACGGTTTGAGACCAAGCCCTGCGCTCTCGTGTGCATTTCGCTTTTGGCGGTGGCCCCATCTCGACCAACGGCCATTGACCGAGATTCGATGCTCCAGGACTTTGCCCAGACATGCGCCGGCGATTGTCGGACCGGATGGTCCCTGGCCCCTGAGGGCTCTTCCAATTCCACCCGGGCTTGTGGGACACCATGAATCCACCGCTGACTCCTGTTTGCAGTTCACCACGAGTACCTAATTCACCTCCCCGATCCCCAAACATAGTCGCCTTTATGCGCCGATGTTGGGGTTTCAAGTCAGACCGAACCGCTTTTCATCATACTACTCGCCGTTTCAACCCTCGGCGGATCATGACGGTGTCTGCCTTTGACTGCCATTCTTCGAATCTCCATCAACCACGACAAGGCCGCGTGTGCTCGAATCTTCGCAACCCCGTTCGTCTTTGTGCCATCGGCCGCCGTTGGCATATCTGTCCCGCCCACCGCCGATCCAGCAGATCTTGGTCTCTTTGGGTTCTGCCTTCTTGGCTACTGCCTCGGCCGAAGCTGAGCTTCCCCGGCTATTTTGTGGCTTCCCATTCGGCGGTTGAGCACACTCCCAGGCCTAGATGAGCAAGCGGCTGAGGCATCTTCAGTCAGCAATGGTCACTTTAACGGTGCTCCAGTTTGACGAGCCTGAGAGGCCCTCACTCGCGGGCCATATCCGGATAAGCCATTGCCCGCCCACTTCGGCACCAGCCGGTGCTTTTCATCCGCACTCCGAATCATCCAAGGGGGACCGGGCTTGCATGCGGCGTGTCACGGATTGATTCTGACGCGTTGCTTTTTTTTGGTGGTCCACCAACCACCATTCAGAAAGAACGTCTTCGGCCCGCCTCATTGGGGGTTTTCGACCCGGCACTAACTGTGATCCCAACATTGCCGGCATGCATCAAACACTACAAGATGGACTGTCGAGATTCCCCATTTCAGAATAATGCGTTCTTCCGCAGTAATGAACGCATTGCTCATTCACACAGAACGCCCGCTTTTACCGTTCGAAATCACATGCAGTTTTGACACGGCATCAGCCACGAGTCTCGTAGGCGACAAGGTTGGCTAGCCTCTCTTGGAGCAGCGTGACTGGAGAAATCCAACAGAGAGTCAATTCACGACAGTAGAACGCATGGCACGGCTTGCGACTCTCTGGATCTCCTTGATCAGAAGCAGGTAGTCCAATCAGTGTCATTCACCCGCTCTCGGCAAAATGCTAACGTCGAACCGCATTGTGCGCCGAGCCGTCTGTTTTAAAGCCTAAGCGGGGAGGGATCGCATCGGCAGCGGTCCTTTCTTGATCCTGAGCGTGATCCCAGGTCCGGCTCTGGTCTGATTGCAGGCACCAGGTGCCGGTGCCATTGCGCCCCCACGCCCAAGTTATTGAACTTTGCTCCCAGACTTTCTTGTTTGTTGGGATGACCCAGCAACTGCACAATTCTGGTAAGAGCTTGTAAATGTCAAACTTCCTGCCAATGTCCATTTCCCCGAGCATCGGTGCGTAGCGGCCACCCTCAATCACCAAGCTGTGAGGGGGCGAAACTCCAGCGTTTCTTGGTCACTGTGCGAGCCCAGACATCCATCTGCCATCCGCTAGTCTCCCGCTAATCTTTTGGGTTGCAAAGCGAACCAACTAGTCAATGCTCATCAAGGTTGCAGACCTATAGTTAATCGTCCACAGCCTGGCATTTCCAACGCACCGGCGGTTCCCATGCTCATGAACGCCACACAGCTTTAGGCATAGTCACAAAATTTCTGCAAGAGTTGTCAAAAGCTTGGGTCTGAGTACGCCGCGACTATTGACCTCTCATGTGAGCACAACAAATCAGATCGCGCATATCACAGTCAACGGTGGTGATATGTCTTGCCAGTATCCAAACAAAAGTTGCGTTGCACTCACCGTTGTCGGGCACAAGCGTAGCACAAGCGTCGATGCATCTCATCTTTGCTCACCTCTGCACATTAGATCTCAATCACACACCATATGAACTGGACGATCGTCTTATCATGATCTCTTCAGTTATCCTCGCGCCAACTCCCAATTATCCAAAGGTACATGTTAACTTACCATGACGGCCTGCCAAGCATCTATACCTATACCAGCGCCACACCTGGCACATGGACGGAATAGGTACCTATACCTATTTGTCCGGGGGTTGAGACGCGTGGCTGAGACATGCATGCAACTCATGCTGGAGGAGGGCCGGCGAGGGGCACCTCACAGACTTTGAGGTTTCCCCCGCCCGTTGTAATCTGATAGCGCGTTGTCGGGTTGCCTAACGTGGAATTCCAGCGCCTTGGGGTCCTTGTCACACAATGCCAGCTGGACTGACAGCCGCAGGCTCCCTCAACCCAGTTCAGGTTGGCCAATGATGTACATCTCACAGCGATGATGAGCTTTGTGGATGGCGCTGATTGAAACCATGGAGCGGAGTTTCGCCCCAAGCCCTCAGTCCTAGCGCATCCCGACTTCTCGTCACATATCACATACTGCATTCAAATATAACAGGGTCAACCAAACGGAACTAGAGCAGGACGGAGTAAGCCCAATGGTATCAACACACTGAGTGTGGTTAGGGACAAGGCCAACCACCCGTCAACTCGGCATTGCTTCTTTTGTTGGGTTAACCGTAAACGCCGAGGGAAAAACGTGCCAGCCGCCAACGCGGGGCCTGTGCGAACGCAAGCAACGAAGACCCCCGACGGTAGTGAATCTGGCCGCTCGGGCGCAAGGCTTGGCGCGTTGTCGGATCTGGCTACTTCCCGTCACCATTTTGACTTTCGAGACGGTGCGTGCCGTCGATGGTTGTTCTCCACAGACTTTGATCACCATCAGTGCGTAATCGGCAAAAGCCCGCCTGTCCACCTTTCAACTTGGATGTTGCGCGGTATGGATCATGCTTGGTTGCTCGCTCGCTCAAATCTCGATACTGTCTTCGTTCTATTCTCCGATGCTACGTTGGCTGTGGCATTCCAAGGCTCAACTGCAGGGCAAGCGTTGCAGGTGGTGCAGCGAAGGGGGCTGTCTGTGCAGCCACCCCGCAACTATCAATGTCCAAGGGAAGAGGGGGAAATTTGGCCCATGCAATCAACTTCGGCTCGTACATCGTATGCCCCCAGCATGGACCACCAAAAGACATTCATGCTGCCAAAGACACGGAGAATAGAGCTATTGGAGAGCCCCCGTTGCAACCTCAGCCGGGCTCGCAGCGGGACCGCACTCTCCATCTTCCTCCACGGAGTACGGAGACAGGGGAGGTGCTATGCTACTTTTATTACCGTCTACCTTGGACCCATGGTCCAATAGCACGATCCCGGGCTATGCCTGTCATGACCAAGACAGTCTAACTTGGCATCGTTAGCGGGGAGCTCGAGAAGCAATCACGAATACTTGGGGATACTTTGCAACACCTCCACCAACGGCTTGGCGCAGCCATCCATTCATTGGTGCGCATTGGACTCGTTTGCGACTCACCTTCCTTGCCCTTGGCGTCTTGGGTGAGCAGACTTGGGTTGTGGGGTCCTATTCCTCATTCCTGTCCGGCAGGCAGATGATCATGGTTCGCTGCTCCTCCTCCTCGCGACTCCATCCTTAAGCGAAAGGGGTCCTCAAAGAGGACCTGAGACCCTCCAGACCGCTGCAGAGCCCGCTGCAGACTCGGGGATTTTCGCAGGGAATCGTCTAGTGGATGATTCATCAGAAGTAGCCTTCGCGACAATTGCTTCATATGCTCAGCCAACCCGTGCCATAGCACTATGTAGACAAGAGGCCCGAAGCAGATGGGTCCGACGCCCCGCCTCCTGCTCTCGTCATTCCATCTCACCATCACCACCGTTGTCACCGTGGCACCACGGCGAGACCAGGACAGACGGTCTCCACACGACTCATGAGAGATCACCGGCACCACCTATGCCTAATGCCTGGCCACACCGCGAACTCGCCCTCTTTTGCACGCATCGCGGCCACCGACTGCGTCAGGTTCCTTGTTGCTGGTGACTTATTCCGCGTGCTCGGCATCTCCCACGTACTGAACGGCGGCGCAGGACAGCGCTCCCTCCCGCAAGACGTCTGATGCCTCAGAGTTCAGACGCGACATCACACCGCCAAATGGCGCGCAGCACGTTCCTGGGCCACTGGTTTCTATGAAGGACGGAGAGATGCCAATCTAGCGGAAACACCGTCCGATCTAATCCCCGTCGGGGCACGCGAGCTGCCGTCGTGACCGAGATCGAAACAAACCTTGAACCAGCTCCAAACGCACGGAGTAGCAAAGTTCTTTTGGTGGGCACCAGCCATCTTTCAGCTTGCATCGACCCACGGCCCTTCGTGGCATCCTTTCGTCACCTCTTCGCTCCCGCAAGTGTCGGACGATTTGAAAGATCGGGTTGTCCTTGATCGAGCCAACGCCTCTTCCAGTAAGGCGCCGGGCGGACGACCATAGGCCTCCATCTTCTCCGACGGCCTAATTGCAGCACAGACCTTGGCCATCATAAGCTCCGCTTCGGGAGCAATTCGCAAAGCTCGAGGGCCGGGGGTTGGAACATCAATCAGCTGGACCACCCAAAAGATATGATTCAGGCCGAGTTAGCCAACCACCTCCTCCAGCGCCTGATTGCTTACCTTCATGTTCTCATCGACGAGCAGTCCCGTTAGATCGACGAGTAGCGTACGCCTCCAGGAGAAACAAGGCGCAGGCATCAAACTCTGGGCAAGTCATTTTGACAGTGGTGTCGCGGAAAGGGTTGACCTGGCGGGAAAAGGCGGTGTCTGGGTCGTCTGGTTCCAGAAACCCGAACACGTTGGTTTCGCAGCAGGGAACAAGCCAGCTCCAGACTCCTGGCAAATGTTCCCTCCCTTGATAAACGCGTGGACCACATCTCATCCACGCCTGGCTCCACCAATGTGAACAACCAAACGTCCACGTAATGGCCGTGGCGGACAAGAGCACCAGACGCAACCCACGATGCAGTTTTCGGCATCGCCTCACACACCTGAACATGCCTTTTCAGCTTGACATGTGCGGTGAAGGCCTCATCTTGATCTCCTTGGGGCTTTCCAATTAGGTCCTGGAGGTGTCTGCCTAAGAGCGCCTCGTACCCATCGCCGTGTCTACGTTAGTTCTAGCCCCGTTAGTGAAGGGGGTGTCCAAGAAACTAGCATCCCGTTAGTTCCCAGTGCCCAAACCTGCTTCGGAAGCTGCCTCACCGCGGTGTTCCCGTCATCGTTACCAGACCATAAATCTTGGAGACATGCGTAAGTCGCTGACGGAAAGTCGCCGAATTCCTTTCTGTAGATGCCCTTCTGCCCAACATGTCGACATATGTCCTATCCACATTGCGCAGCATGCGGCAGATCTCCCGCGGCCTACAGGATCTAATCTAGATTGCGTGGACCCACTGCCAGTTGACCGACTTGTCTGCTGTATCGTCAAACCTCCGCCCTGGTGCCTGGACGCCCGACGGTAGGTTCGCCATTCTGCATGAGCGATGACAGTTGAAGCATGCCAGATGCACATGCCGAGGCGATTGGGCTGAAGTACGAGGTTTGCGGAGCCGGGTCTATCAAATCGCTAGAGGGTGATCTTCGACGCGACGGTCGCAACGGACGCGCGACGAACGTGCGGCGGCCGCCAGACGGTAGCACACCTGGCATCGGGGCGTCGTTGACATGACAAAGACCCCGTCCAAGCCCGTCCTCCTTCGAGCTTTGGGGATTCCAATACCTGCACATGCTCTGCACATGGCCGGCCGGTGGGGTAATGGCCGATGTAACGACTAGTGGCGGCCGTCCCTAGCCAAAAGCCCAGAGAAAGATACGGTCCCCATACAACCTTTCATCCGAATATATGCATGATGATGGGCCTGCCGGCTACCCCCTCATGTGATGGGGGGGCAATGGGGGCGCTTCGCTTGCGACTCTTTGCCAGACTGAGATTAATGTAAGCGTCGTGCCACCCGCTCAGATGCGCCCTCCAACTGGGACAGGTCGATCTAGCCGCAATGCAGATTGTGCCATGAACGGTCTCTTGGCTCTCCCTTTCACACCGGCTCATCCATGTTCCGACTCCAAACAAGGAGCATACAGACTGCCAAGTACAAGTCGCTCGTACAGTTACAGAGTGTTCTTCTGACGATGCCGAACTGGCCATCGCTTTGCAACGTCATCGATATGACCACAAGTCGATACGGTTGAGATCCCCCCTCGTGCTGATCCAATTTTTATGGAAAGCAAACGACGCCGGCGCGCAATCTATCCAACGTAACCAGACACCACGTTCTATCTAGACTGGCTGACAGAAACCGGCGTACTGGAGGGCGGGCCGCCCGTCATCTCTGAAGAGCCTGGCGAATGAAAACGTGGGAAGTGCCGGCCACTGATCCGACGATGAGCCTGGCCTGGCCCTAATGTGGCAACGTACTACCCAGCGGTGGCGCATTCCTGTCATGGATCAATCCAGTCACCCGTCCACTTGACCTGGCAGGTGATCTATAGTCAGCACGCTTTGACGGCGTAGCCTGTCCCTGGTTTCCTAGGTCCACGTCCCATCCGGCGATACTCCCACTCGCTCCGAAACCTCCCAGCGAACATGCTAGTCCAAGTAACAGCCAATGCTACCCTGCACCACGGAAGGCTTATCATGAGCCTCATCTTACTTGCTTCTCCCCATACCCTGTAACGCCATATCTCTCTCCAGAATGGTTTTGGTAAGGCGATGGCATTGATCAAGGCAACGCTGTCTTGAGGTACATGTGACAAGTGAAGCAGCTACCGTGGTCTGGCGCTCCTTCGTGCCTCTCCTTTGACTTTCCATCCTCCTATGCCTTGTTGTAACCGGACCGTAGCTTGCTGTTTCGCAATAGCATGTGCCGTACTGTCTACAGCCCTTTTCGATACACCCAGGCATGTCTATGACCCGTTGTACTCCCCGGTCCAAGATGAAGACTTCGAGTTTACCGTATGATTTTGCAGGTTGCAACTTCTCCCATTGATCTCTAGTACCGGAGTTCACTCCATCGGCCTGTAAATTTGGATCTACGGTTCAACAATATCGCCCTAAATATGATGACCCCTTTTTTGGTTCTGGGTGTGCCTAACTCATCGCTCTCAGTTGGTAACAATTACAAGCACAGCGTAGGAAGGACTGTGTTACAAAACATAGCCAATCAACCCTGTCATACTTCGTGTACTAACCAAAGCTGTCTAATTGATGGCTTGGTTCAACCGCTCTTGCTGGTTTGAGACTCTGGGGCTGCTATGAAAGCTGCAGAACACTGTCTTTATAATCGAGCCTGATTTAGACTATTGACTTTTCCTCACTACCTCGGCTTAGACATGATCAGCCCACTTGGAGGCTCATTATCATGACTTCCTGGACAGGTCTCTCAGCAGAGCATGTGTACGAAATTACGAAATGGCGCCCTATCATTCTGTTCAAATGGAATGGTTGTGTTTTCAGGGGTGAACATTTAGCACTGAGTCGAAGATAAATGAGCATGAGGGTTGTTCTTCAAGTCGATAACAGAGAACCGGAATGTCTCAGCTTCTAGCCCCTATTCAAGGGCTATATATTGTTATACTTTCAGTCGAATTTGAAGGCAAGCGTGTTATCGCTACGAAATGCTTGGGGGATGTATGAGAAGACCGAGTTAATAAACCCTCTGGGTTGCCGAAGAAAGTCAAGGGCTACATTGTGGCTGGCTGGGATAGTTGTTAATTGAAGCTGTCAATTCCCCGACCCAGCAAGCATGTATCACGGGGTTTGCTCAGCATACGCAGACGACTGTGGTTAGTTCACGTAAAAGTCCTTCTACTACAACATGATGCCGATCTATACTTTCTCGAAGTTCAACCTCCAAGACAGATTGAAAGTTGCAACAATTCGGAAATTACTTAGTTCGCAGTCATGGAAAGCAGTAGCGCTGCTGTTGCACATTTGAGTCTCGGATTCCAGAGGCCGGGTGGTCATCATATTTGCAGTGGCCTAAATCCTTTGGCTTACATCAAAACGATCTCGCTGCTGAACTCCAAGAACCTGGTTCATCAAACTCCAATGAGTCACATGTAACAATCTCTGGCGCCTTCAAGGATATTGAATACCTGGGTCTACCCATCTTCAACCCATCGGAGGGGTACGTCAAGATATACATGTTTACATGTGAATAGTAAACTTTTGAACAATTCGTCATTTATGTCAATGAATAGATGACTCTATGCGATGTCTACAAAATGGCTAAACTTTTCGATAACTGCTTGCTAGTAGCATTTCTTCAGGTCCGTCAGATGAAGAGCATATCTTCGCCTCATATCCGGACGAGCAGTCCAGGATGCGCCAAGCCTTGGGGCCACTGACTAATCTGAAGGATGCTCATGCCGCTCTCCTTTGGGTGAGTGGTTAAAGGACAGAGTCTCTGAACCTCACCACTCACATGAACTCCCAGCGGATGCCATAGAGCGAACGCGCTGTAGGAAGCGATAAATGATGTCCATGTCTTCATTGTCACTGCTTTCTCCCCACTTGGCACTAATTTCACCGAGTAATCGGCGAAATCTCCTTCCATAGCGCACCCTATATCTTCAATGCTTGGGAGAGCGGATGAAGCTCAGTGCTCAATTACGTACAATCAAAAAATTCGACCACAGAGATCTCCCAATTCGCAGGGGAAACCCGAAAATTGCAGGGTCTGATGGAGTTGCTCCTTGCCCGATGTGCCCGTTCCCTCGATCCACAGTACGCCGGCCTGGTCGGAGACTTTCCGCTTCCGACCAAGATAGGATGTCGTGAACCTAAGTTCTAGGACGAGACAGTGCCGCAGGTGGCTGAGCCAGCCACTTCAAAAACGATTCGTGCCACTAAGTAACCTGTATAAGACAATGGCTCGTCTCGTAGATAGCTTGTAAGTCAAACACTTTTTTACCTCCAAGGTGCGGATCAAGGACTTCACCACATAGGACGAATGCAATAAAATTATCTTCGTATGAAATAGTTGCCGCAGTAATGGAGTGTAGATGTTGATAATGCATCCTCCCAAAACTGGTGCAATACCTGGGTGGCCCTACTTCTCTGATATGTAGCTTGCGAAGCTTCATTTGCACAGATCTTAGCGTCGAATGTACACTGAAGAGCAGGTGCGCGCGAGGACTCATGATCTATCCCAAGTCCCGAAGTCTTGTGTTTCGATTCGGTTCATCGAGACCAGATTCCCTCAAGCCATTACGGATACTAGTATTGGAACTGCTCACATAGCGACTGACCCTCATACTGTTCGCCACCCTCGACACCGCCTACAATCGTCCCAGTCATTCTCTTGTAGGTGTTAGTCGACAATTGAATGTTCTCCCTGGTGAAATTGGCAACAAACGAGCTACCCCCATCAAGGTCGTAGCGAATAGTATAGCCTGACGGCGCAGCCAACTTAGGGTACGGGGGATACTCGCTGTTGTCTCCCCATGGCCTGACGATAACCGACTTTGGCTGGCAACTTTGGGACAAAATCTTGCCATCCTTGGTGATCCATGACGAGAAGTGCTCCTTTCCGTCCTGTGTCAGAGTGTCGAACCAGACGAGCGAGTATGGACCAAGGCGTGCGTGGCCCCAATACCAAGTGTCGAAAGTGTCACTCAGAATAGTGGAGCCCCAATTTTTGTCGTGATAGCCATTGCCCGTGAACCTGAGCGAACTTCCTGCGATAGTGAAATCTGCGGTTGCAACGGCGTCGGGCACTGCGTTGGACCAGTACACATTAGGGATGATTTCTTGGGACATGCCTGGTCTGTTTATATCGCAGGGGTAATGAGGAGGGGACAACTAGCATTGTTAGGGATCAGTCAGGGCAACGAACTTTTGGTCTCATACCGATCTAAGATTGAGCGTGCCATTGACGCCAATTGCTGGGTTGTTGACGGTGACGGTATACTCAGGGCTGTCATGCTCTAGGCTAGTTCCCGCAAAGGACGCACCAGCGCCGTTCCAGATGGAGAAGATCCCGTTGTTGTTGTCGTTTTCGACGGTCGTACCTCCAGTTGCATCAACAGCGGTCACGAAGGTGGTACCGTTAGCAAGGACTCCCGAGATCTGGACACTAAGCGGACCGCCAGGGTTGCCCAAACTGCTGGGACCGGAGTTGTAGAAGACGATAGTGAGCGATTCGTTCTTTGAGGTTGTGGAGACTGCGTCAAAGTACCACCTGCACGATGTTAACTTGAACTGATCTGATATATTAGGCTTGGACTCCTACCAATCGAATGTCGTGTCGTTGACGCCGGGCTTCAACTTTGGCCCGTCGAGATTGCCTGCTTGGGATATGATTTCCGCGGTCGAGGTACCGTTGACTAACTGGAACGGTATAAAAGTACGTGTAGCATCGCTAACTGATCGTCCCTGTGCCCAAATGGCACCGAGCAAGCATACGCAAAGTGTTGAGACATGCATTTTGCAATGCGAGGCTTAAGTTTCCGAGGAGGCTTGCAGGATGGTGAATGTACACAAGTGCGTCCATCCGGACTTGGCATGCAGAGAATGTTCCAGGTTTTTGTGATTCTAATTAAGCTTTCAGGGTCGTCACTTTCAGATTATGACATGTGGAGCAACAATTTAAAACTAATGTCATGACCCTAGCACTCTTCGCCACGTCTCTTATCTCATATAACGCTAGAGGGTATTGGTCCCAATAATTAGTGAGAATTAAAACTTTACTGTAGCATTCTCGATCGGGATACTTTGAACCAGCAAAGCTTCCTATAGTAAAAGCACGGGGATACAAAGATATTCGTATCAGCTCCACCACGCGCTCCGTCCGCGTTCTTGGCTGATATTGTGGTTTGGTCGCGCTTGGTGTACGAAACTTTTTCAAGCGCCCTACTTCACAGTCCAGAGCCGGGCATTTATTGAGGAGAATATACCATCCGGTGTACTAGTCTCCCTCCGGTTCAAGTCCCATAGAGCCACGTTTTTGCTAAGGGCGGGGTGAAATCAATCACATTGCCCGAAAATACCCGGAAACACTTGTCCAATCGAATACTTAGGCATCGGGCTTTTTAGATTACAAAATGGACATTTCAGGTCTTGGCAGAAATAGGGCCTCATGGCACTTGATGGGACACTCGAAGATGGCGCAAAGACCACCACCACAGAATGCGGTTCTAAATAATATACCCATTATCGATGTAACCCGAGCTCATCTTCATTACACTACTCTTCTAAAATCTCGTGACCATAGAACGACGGGTGGTTCGTCCGCATCGGAACAACTTTGTGACTTGAAATACACAGATAGATCTTGTCGTCTTCCTTGCTATGCTGCCATGACTATGCTGACTGCCCTTTTACTGATAAACAGGCGACCAGCACCTAAAACGTGTGTTTGAGAAGAGCGGAAATGAGACATGGGCACTCAAATCCCATTTTCTGGCAAAAGCAATCTACTATACGTGTTCAAAAGTTGTTTCTACCTGGCCCTTGGCCTTCGAAAAACCGGTGGGAAGAACACATCCAACCGAGTCCGCTGTCAGAACATAGGGCTGTTGTTATGGTGATGCTGACTTGATAAATTAAAGGCGGCGTCGCCGAGACTATAGCAACCGTTTCTATTTCTATCGAGATCACATATGTAGGTACGAGTTTTATGGCAGTAGTCTGTACTCATTTGTGAACGTATACGCTAAGGCTTGCCGTTGATAAAAGTGCGGGGATGGTTGGAGTACGGTACGCAATCAGGTCCGAGTCCAGTCTTGGGAGATGTTGATGTTTAAACTTGTGATGAAGCGTGTCTCTGGAACACTGTGGTGGAAGGTAGACTAAGAGAATAAAACAGGTTGAAGGTGGTAGAAAGGACATGGTGTAATTATTGATGAATCTCATTCATGGTCATCTTCGAGCTATTAGAGTTATCTGAGGAGGCCAAACAATCCCTCATTTTAGTCGCTCTCTTTAAAACGCCATAAACGCTCGTAACTCGTTGAAAGAAATATGATCCAGCATGCAGCCATTTACTGAGACTATCATTAGCGTTCGAAGCTGAATTAGAAGAACCCTTGCCATGGTACGCCATTTAGGGGCCTTAGTGTTTTCTAAGAAATATATGCATCCTAGTTATCAGTCCACTCTAAGCATCAATGCCCCAACAATCCTGCGTTATCACGAAAGGCTCTGTAATAGTTCGATGAAAAGGTGCGTGTTGTCCATTGATCAAGTTAAGCTTGCTCATCACGATCTGTATCGTCGTTGGCCCTGGTCAAGGCCGCTTATCTAATTGCAAAGTGAAAAAAGTCAGAAGAAATTCAGGTAACCCAGTGCGGCCCCGATTACCCCAACCCATTCCAGTATGATGCGGGATACTGGGTGTGACAAGCCATAAAGACATTCGAATGCTATGTGGAAGAACCAGCATCTTTGAAACATTGTCGATAGCACTTTGATATAATCGTGACTAGTTAACCGGTGACCTATGATTTTCACAAGTTTTCAAGCCAAAGTAGTATTTTAGACTGCTTCACTGTGGCGTTTGTAGTCGTATGATGAGGTATAAAAGAAAGAAACACTATTACAACAATAGTCAGTCATACCTGCCGAACCCAATCGTGCCTTAGTCCTCAATCTACCTTCAATTCAATTGAACTGGCTGGTTTTATTGTAATTGCGGATCACTATTGCACCTTGACTATGTTATGTTAACGTCATGGTCCTCGTTTGAATAGGCTACTCTGGTCCCTCAGTCATCAGAGCCGGATTACATAATCCGAGCTGTCGCAGTTGAAGAATATAAGTCCCGGAACGAGCTTTGGGTGGTTTCATGGGAGTGGCTTCGCACGTCCGGCATCTTTTGCATCACGAGGATTCAGATGCACGTAATGTGTTAAGTGTCAGATTTTGGTAGCTAGATCTATCCCTGGTAATTCAAGCATCTTGTCTTTTTGGGTTAGCAGGCTGCTGTGAACACTCCTGAGACCTCACAGGTCTAGTTACCAAAACAGGCTAGCCTAGATATCACGTGCACATGACGCAGTTTGGTGTAAAAGGGCCGTGAGTCAGGGTCCCAGCATGGAATTGGGGTATGGTAAGGATAGCCCAATCAGTTGAAAACATGGATGTTGGTATTTTGACAGAGGCGCCAACACGGAGATTTTGACGTCAATGAAACAAATTCAAAAAAGAAGATTTCCAACCGGCAGGCGAGCAGCGGGCGATCCTTCGCAAGGAAAAGGTCCAGGATCTGTGGAATCGAAGTATGTAGAATCGAAGTCGGCGTCTGTGTGGTTTGTTGCCTTTCCTAGGACGCAATACTTAATTCTGGTTGCCGAGCGTAAGCAGCAATCGTGTATCTGGATTACGCAGGATTGCTTGCAGCGCCATTAAAACTCTTGTAACCTTTATATATTGCCCGTGACCCCCCCGACGGCGTTTATTATCGTGTCTTTCATCCCGGATCACAAACCTCGGTTTCATTCATTACACCTTCACACTATCGATCAGTTCAGCATGAATTACGCTCCTGCATCCTCTCAGCCATCTCAGACCGTCAACCGCAGCGCTCCTTTTCGTAACGCAAGAGCTCCAGCAAATCCCAGCTCTTTCGAAGCGCCGTGGCCGCGCGACGACGAAAAGACTGACCACCATGGTTTCGACTTACAAAAAAATGGCGTGAAAAGTCCTGACAGCCACAGCACCTCGTCGACCAAGTACAATGATATTCAATACCTGGAGTCTAACCAATCGTCTTTCGATGCACATGCGCATGCGCAAGCACAAGCAGGTGCTCTATATAGAGATGGCCAGCTCATTCTTCAGCCAGCTCCAACGCAGGACCCGCGGGATCCCCTCAACTTACCCATTTCACGGAAAATCCTAGGTTGCTTCTGCCTGTGTTGCTTCGGTGCGCTGGCAGCTGCAGCTGAATTGATTTTGGGCGCCATGTTACCAGTCTTCGCCCTTGAGTACTCCGGTCTCGATCCGAAAATCCTCAAGTCACTTACATCAGGTGGCGGACTTCCTGCTGGCACCGACCCTCTGAAGTACCTCTCGATGCTACCGAATGCACCGCCGATCTTCGAGATATACCTCCTGGCGTCGCTTCCTGTCTTGGTTATCGGATTATCCAACCTGGTACTGGTGCCAATGGCTATTTCTGTTGGTCGTCGACCAGTTGTCCTTTCTACCGGTGTACTTGCTATCGTCGGATGCGTTTGGGCCGGAAGCAGCCGGTCACTACCATCGCATTTGTTAGCTCGTTGCGTGCAGGCCGTTGGAGCTGGTACTGTCGAGAGTCTAGTCCCGTTTATCCTTCAGGATATGGTGTTCGTCCATCAGCGGAACTCCTGGATCTCTGGCGTATTTGCAGCCCAAGGCCTTATCATCATCATCCTCGGTGTGGCAGCTCCCCATATAATTATCGATTTAAGTTGGCGGTATATGTATTATATCACGGCTGCTGGTGCGGCGTTCTTTCTTATTGGCGTTTACTTCTTTATGCCTGAGACCAGATGGGACCGTACCCGTGCTGAAATGAGTAAGTACCAAAAACCACTACAGCTAAAGTCCCGGGTCAAGAATGAACTAACAGAGAGTATTACAGATGGCATTCCTCGTAATGAGACTGGCCATAAGCACGCCCCAAGGACTTTCCGATACGATATCGCTCTATTCCATGGCAAGATGCAATGGCGAAAGGGCTGGAATGCCTTTGTCGACACGCTTCGTACGTTCTTCTATCCGCAGATATTCTTCATTACTATGCTTAATAGCGTAATGATCGCCTGCGCATTTGCTGCTGGGTACACTGTTGCTCCTGCTCTTTTAACAGCACCGTGGTCGTAAGTAATTACATCTCCCTGCATGTGTGGAAGTTGGCTAATTTCTGTCGCTTGTAGATGGGACTTCATGTTACTTGGCCTCTGCTTGATGCCAATACTTGTTGCTGCCATCGCCGTTGCCCTAGTCACTGGAAAGGCTGCTGACTGGATGGCTAATCGTATCGCCAAGAAGCGGGGAGCCCGCCTCCCAGAGAACCAGCTTGTCAACCTTATCATCCCAACTCTCTGCGGTATCGTTGGTTCCGTTATCTTTGGCTTAGCGGGTTCCGATCAGAAAGACTACTCCTACTTTACGTTTCTTACCGGCCTCGGACTGATGGCTTTCGGCTTTTTAGGTGCTAATACTATAGGCGCCGTCTATGTCCTAGAGTGCTACCCTCATCTCGCCGGTCCAGCTTTGGTGAATGTCGCATCATTTCGATGCTTGCTCGCCTTTGTGTTGTCCTTCAAGATCTCAGACTGGGTCGTGGAGATGGGATATTTCCGTTCAATGATGATTTACACGGGATTGATTTCTGCTTTCGCTCTTTTCATTCCAGTGGTCTACGTTTTTGGTCCTGCGTGGAGAAAGAGATGGCCAGCTGAACACTTCGGCGACCATATGTAGGCTGGTTGGTGGATAAAAGGGTTTCGACATGTCATTATTCTATGAGATAACTCACAGTGTGTCCAATCGTGTGTATCCAGATATTGTCTGCAGGTACGGCAACAAACATTGTAAACATTTGAAATTCTTTGTTATTGAGGCATCCACTTGGGTACTTGGGAATTTTGATTCAATAGGACGTTTGTAACTTTTGATTTCTCACCTCAACTGACCATTGCCTCCAACGTCTTCGGGATGTGGTCAATGCATTGTCAATTATCGGATGGTTCAAGTTCTATGCCCGATTTGGTAATTTGCTTCGAAGCGAGGCAAAATTCTAAATCGCCGGAGGGGCGGAGTACACATAGGTATTGTTAGACGCGAGGTAACTTAGGAAACTAAATGCCGAGTGATCGTCATTCCCGAGGAAGATGTCACCAAATACAATTAGAAGAAAATTACAGTTTCTTTCTGATGACCTCGGTTCTAGTGCCGAAGAGGGTAAGACATGAATAGGCTGGCATCGTCTAAGTAGATAAAGACCTTACTGTTGTGTTGTAGTATCAGGTGCTGGGCTTTCAGTGTTGTTGTAGTGTAGATTGCCAGACTTCTAGGGGTTGTTCTGCTTCACTGGCCGCGGAAGTCCGCCAGATCCGAAGTTTTGGAATCAATACCCCGCGCCGACCTTCTGATCCTCGGACAGTTTTCTGGCTGGCCGAAGCTCTGTATTGCTACGATAACCTTGATTCAATCACTCCATTAGCAAAATACTCGTGTTACCTCGGCAATCCTCAGTTGTGCGACGACGCTGAACGCCCTCCAAGATTTGGTAGAAATGGGCCTCATCAATGTCGATCTTCACGGGATCATCAATGTACATTTGTGGGGGACAAGCTTGCATCATCCTAGCAGTGTAAAGAAACCAGGCCCTCCGCGAATACTTGGCGCTTCGATGCAGCCTCTCAAAGCACAGTCCCATAATCTAGATAAAAGTGACTATCAAGGCTTCGGTCCGGTAGATCACTTCATATCAAATTCCCTAGGCGCAAGGCATCCTCTGAGTCTATAACAATTGCAGTTGACATCGCTGATCTAGTTACATCTCGAATCAAGGGATCTCAACAACAAGGAATTCCAAACCAAAACTGTGGTTTACTGTGAGAGTGGAAGTGTTTGCAAATACTTGAAAATTTGTTTGAAAACGCCGAAGAAGCCTACAACTGTATATCCATTCTGGCCTATTGACTAAAATGAATACTGCGAAGGGACCTCCTGAGGTTCACGTGCGTTACAACCCGTACGAAAGTCTCTGTGCACCATGTGCCCAACGTTCATTTGATGGCTGCCTTGTGCAACGCCTCGCTATGTCTTTACGTAAATTCAAGTACTCCTAACTCCCCTTCCTATCGCCGGCTGATCCCTAAGCTCGCGTCAGGTGCCCCAAAACATACAAAGATGAAGCCGATCGCGAACTTTGACTGGGACTCCCAGAGTGGGCGATTGCTTGGTTAGCGAATGGTGGATGTCTATTCAGATGACGCTAAGGAATGGCGCATTGCCAAGTTTTCATGACCGATTTACTGCGGCAAGTTTTGGCCTTCTGGTCATTCTTTGTGAAGCAGTCGTCACTTTCATCTCATTATATACTTTAGACGTCCGATGAAATGATGGATGACAATGAATTGGATAGGCAATGTGCTAATGAAAAAGAACGAAGTAGAATGAGTGGTGGATAACGGCCCATTGACCTTCTTAGAGACGCTTGCATGGGAGAGGCGTTGAGTCGAGCTAGCTACCCTGCTCTGCACTCTAAGATCTATAGTTCATTAGATTCGTGTTGTTAGTTTACCAAAGTCTGTCATCAAAAGTGGGCTGTGAGCACCGATGAATCTTTGACCTCACAAAAAGCTTGCCTCCGCCCTACCTTTTGCTTGATTGATAATTGTCTCTTGACAGCCCTGACATGCAATTCGACCTATTAACCGTGAAATGATTAGATTAGAATGTAAATATCATCAAGATTTTGACAACGCACCGCTATTGCTATTGAAATCAACAGGTACAATCGTTATCCTTAGAGATAACTCGGCCGCCCCACTTACCGCGCAACCCGACATCCCGCGCATCCCGAAACTCGCGCATCACCACCAACAACCCTCATTTCTAACCACCACAACATTTACCATTCTACTCCAAACAACGCCATCTTTTCAGGATATTCTATCTATCGTACGATGAAGCATTATACCGAGTTTGAGCTCCAACAGGCCCTTAAGGCTATCGCAGATGGGTATGGGATCCGGCAGGCTGGCCGCGAATGGGGGGTCCCTGAGGCTACCCTTCGCGATCGTCTCAATGGCGCGCAGTCTAGGGATACTGCCTTTGCCAGGCTGCAGCGGCTCTCTAGCACCCAGGAAGACTTACTTGCTGGATGGATATGTACCCAGTCTGCCCTAGGATTGGCGTTTACCCATCAGCAAGTCAAAGGGCTGGCTGAGCGTATGCTAGGCGATGGGCAACAACCGCTTGGGAGGAAGTGGATGCGGCGATTCCTCTGCAGAAACCTATCTATCCAGACCCAGAGAAGCAGGGCAATCGATGCAAGGCGTATAAACGGGGCATCTGCTGACATTATCCAGGATTGGTTCCATCGCCTAGAGCTACCAGCAGTCAAGGCCATTAAGCCAGCTAATAGATGGAACATGGATGAGACTGGTATCCTAGAGGGCAAAGGGAGAAACGGGCTAGTGCTAGGCTCTGTAGAGGCCAGATATATCCAGAAAAAACAGCCTAGATCACGGGTATAGGTATTGCTAATCGAATACGTCTTGACTGCTGGCAGCTCGTTGCATCCCCTTGTTATCTACAAGGGCAAGTCAGTCCAGCAGCAGTGGTTCCCTCTGAATCTCTAGCCCTATGCTGGATGGCAGTTTACAGCTACAGATAATGGCTGGACGACTGATCAGACTGCCCTTGAGTGGCTGAATAAGGTCTTTATCCCTCAGACTGCCCCCAGCCAGCCTAGCAAGGCCAGACTGCTGGTTCTAGACGCCCATCACAGCCATACAACAACAGACTTTCTATAGCAATGTTTCCAGAACGATATACACCTCCTGTTTTTACCGCCGCACACATCACACGTCCTCCAGCCTCTAGACCAGTTAGTCTTTAGACCTTTAAAGTCTACCTATAGGAAATATCTAGGGCATCTAGATCCATGTAGCAATTCAAGCGTCGCTAGTAAAAGGGCCTTTTTAGACTACTATAGAAAAGCGCGTTGTTACGACCCGACAAGATACGGGCAGGCGCTAGCCCCACCAGACCCTGGAAGCGCAGGCAGCACAGCCTTTGTATATCAGTAAAGGGGTACTCCCTACAGATCAGAAAAACTATAGATAAGTCACGTGATAATAAGATAAGATTAGATCTATACGCTAAAAATACAAGAGCTATATACTTAGTATATAGGCTTTATCTATAAAAGATATAAAAGCTATACTAATGAGATATAAATAATAAAATTAAGACTTATATATAGAATAGCTTAAATAGGCTCTAAGATAAACTTTTATAGCTATTTAGTAATTAACTTTATAATTTATTTTCTTATAAATAACTCTTAAATTATCCCTTCATTATAAAGCTATAAACTATTTATACCTAGATATACTTAACTAATTACTTAACACTAATAAACTAATAAGATTACTAATAAGACTTAATTTACTATTACTAAGTATTAACTTTAGCTACTTATTAACAAAAAATACTATTATTAAATATCTAATTATAATACTTTAATTACTTTTATTTAGTAAATTAACCTTAATACTTGCTAAAATAATAATTACATTATCTAAAACTACTTTTACGTTATTTAACTTAAGTTTAAAGAAAAAAACTCTTATTACACTAAAAAACCTAGATAATAAAATAAAGAATATTAAGAACTTTAATAATAAATTAGGCTTTACTAAAAAGGTTTATACTAATTTATAATTAAATATTTAAAAGAATAATACTAATATCACTTAAATATAAAGCATATTTAATAAAGCTATAACTAAACTAAAAGCTAAAACCATTAAAGCTAATACACTTATTATAAAAATTAAAACTTTATAAAAAGCTATTAATATTATCTTAACTTTATTAAAAAAATAAAAGAAACTTAAATTTAATTCTTTTACTACTTATAATAAGTCCTCTAAAACATTAAAAGAATTCCTAATTTAAATTAGAACTTATTAAATATTTTATATAAATAACTTTTATATAAAAATAAAAAAGATTATTTATATAGATATTTTTTTTAAAAGGTAAATACTTTCTTAGTTTAAGCCTTACTTAGAAAACTACCTAAATAACAAAACGCTAAAATACTATAACCTAAAAACTTAATAAATCTTTAAAAGCTTTATAAGATTTAAGTATACCTTAAAATCCTTATTCTAAGATCTAAATAAAAAGTAATAAGCTAAATAAGATTTAATAAACTTTAAATAAACTAAGTTAACTACTAATTACGCTATAAAGTTCTAAAGAATCTATATATAACTTAACTATACTAATAATACTAAGATATTTATGTTTTACTAAGGACTAAAAAAAACATAAAAAATAAGCTATTTAAGCTTGATTAACCTAATAATTTCTTATAATATATAGAAATTATAGTTAGAATTAATACTAGGCTATATAAATAACAAAAAAAGAAAAGAAAAATATACTACTTTTAGCTAAATACTAGTAAAAAGTATATACTATAAGAACCTAAAAACTTATAACTTAACTTATATTAATAAAACAACTAATAACATAGTAAGCTAAGTACCTCTTATAAGTAGTATAATAGACCTATAAATATTAATACTATAACTAAAAAGCCTTACTAGAACTACTAAAATCTAAAAGACTTTAAATATTATAACTATAAGAAGCTTAGCTATATAGCTAAAGACTATAATTAGCCTAAGTAACTTTAGAACTAACTTATACTTAAAGGTATTAAGAAAACTAATATAATAAAAAGAAAAGTTCTTTATAAATAAAAGAACTAGACTATTTATTTTAATAATAACTATTTAGTTTATTAAGAATAGAAAAAATAAGCTAAATAGTACTTATTATAGCTTAAACCTAGAACTATAGTAATCTCTTAATAAACCTAGAAAAAAGCTACTTAAAATAAACTATGGTTTAATAACTAAAGTAAATAAACTAATAGCTAATTACTAAGCTTATTTAAGCTAAAGAAGCTATATAAAATAAAAAAAATAACCTTTATATACTTAATACCTTAAAGGTTATTAAAGAATAACTTTAATTATATATATAAGCTTAAAGGAACTTCTAGAAATAATAGGTACTTAAAAAGGACTTTAAGAATACTTTTTTAAAAAAAAACTATTAAACCTAAAAAGCCTATTAAGATAATAGCTATAAAATAAAAGTAACTATAATAACTTAAATTTTCTCCTCTAAGACTTAGGTTTAAGAAACCTATACCTTAAGAGTTAATTAAAGTACTTAATAAAAAATTAAGCTTTAAAGGAGAATATAAAGAATTACTTAATAAGTTTAAACCCTTAAATAAGGTTAAGAAAAAGGCTACTAAATAACTTATAGAACTTAGAAGATTAAACTAAACTTTTATATAATTAATATCTTATAAAAGTATTAAAAAAAAAAACTAAAATGACTAATTATATTTATACTATTCTTAAAAAAAAAGAATCTATTAATAAATTAGACCTTAAATATAAAGTCTTTTAAAAAAAAAAGTATAGCTCTATTATACTAACTAAAGCTTAACTTATTATAACCTAAATAAACTAATAGCTATATAAGTATATATTAACTTTAGTAATAACTTAATAATTAAAAAGGCTTAGCTTACTAAAAAGAACTACCTTAAGTACTAACTATAATACAAAAAGAATAAGAATAATTAAGAAGTCTAGTTCTATAAAATAAATAATACTAAAATTAATAAAAAACTAGTAGTATTTATCTTAAAGAAACTTATATTTAAAGATTATAAGTACCTTAACTAAAAACATATATACTATACTAAAATATTTTAAGCTAATTATATTTATAATAAATACTAGTTTTACCTTTAAAACAAGAAACTTAATAACTTCTTTTTTTAATAAAAGAAATAGTAACTAATCCTTATAATTTACCTTTATTACTAACTTAATATATAAATAGTTAAGGAATTTAAAGTAAACTAATTATATATATAACCTAGTCTAAAACACCTAGTCTTATACTATAATAAACTAATTAAACACTAGTCTAAATATATATATATAACAAATATATAACATACATATATAGTAAGTAGCCTATTATAGCAAGTGGCCCACTTCCTCTTTTCTCCTTAAACTTTAACTTTATATTAATATTCCTCTATGTACAATAATAAATTCTTTTTTAAATAAAAGTTATATTATTCTTAAAATTAAAGCTATTAAAAAAGACCTAAAACTATCTATATAAAAAGTAGCTTTTATCTATAATGTCCTAAGAATAATACTTTAATATTAATATACTAGATAATTATTATACTATAAGACTTATATAAAATTAATAAAGATAAATAAGCTAAAAGAAATAGTAATTCTTAAATAAGTTATTAACCTAATTAATTAAGGATTTCTACTATGACTTAATAATATATAAGATATAACTGATTACCTCTTTAATAAACGTGATATAATATGTGTTAGACCTTAGTAGGTAAAGAACTTTATATAATATTAACTATAACTAAAGATATATTTTTAATATAAAATTAACTATTAAAAGGTATTAGCTAAGGATCCTGTAATTATATAGGCTTAGTTTACTTTTATATAAAATATAATTATAAAGTATAGAATTTATAATAATAATATCTGTAATTTTAATAAAATAAGCTTCTTAATAAAAATACTATTATATATAAAGGTTATTATAACCTCTAATTACTATAAAAGGCCTTATATAAAGTAGCCTAGTAATTATAAATAGGTTTCTATTATTTAAGGTATATATATAAATAACTAAGTATTACCTCTATATATTATTATTAAAAATAAATATTATCTTTTTTTATAGTATACTAATAGCTAATTCTTACTCTAATAGTATATTTACTTTAATAAAAATAAATAAACTATAAACAAAATTAGCTTAAATTAGTTATAATATTTTAAAAAATATATAAAGTCTTATATAAAAGGTATTAAGTAGCTCTTAATCCTTAATAGCTATAATAACTATAAGTTTACTAAGTTTAATAATTACTATAAAAAATATAATATTATTACTTTTTATATATTTTTTTATTTATTATATAAGCTTTAGCTTCTTAATATTAGTTATTTTAGTCTATTAAAGGCGTTATATAATAAAGAAATTAAAAAAATAATATAAATATAAATTATATATATTACTAAAAATAACTTTTTTTTACTTTTAAAATAGCCTTTTTTTACTTTAATAAATAAAGAAAATACATAAGCTAGCTTTAAATAAGCTAACCTTATTCCTTTTAACCTAAAAGTAGTTATTTCTTACCTAGATTTTAAGCTAAAGACGTTAACACTATTTAACTTACACTTAAATAGCTAAGGCTCCTAGGACCTAAAAACACTAATTATAGTATATAACGTTATATAAAGCTTTATATTACTTAAAAATTTTTTTACTAATTATTAATATAACTTATTAACTTATTTATATAAAATAATTAACTTATAAGCTAAAGGTATTAGTAAATTAGTATATAAATTAGCTCTTATTAAAGCTAAGTGTTATAGGCTTTATAAAGTAAATAAGATACTAAGTAAACATTAAAGGGCTAAAAAAACCTAACTACGTCTTAAAGGGTCCCTTAATACAGCTAAAGTAGAGGTAATCTGGGTAGAGAAGAGGGTTGTTAATACTAGAGGCAAAAATATGCGTTAAGAAGAGGCTTATATAGAGAAGAGTGAATTATATAGTTAGTAATATAGTAATTACAGAAAGACTAGATATAACGTATAAATATGTTAGGTAGTATAAGAGACCTTTAAAGAAGAGGATAATAAGTAGTTTTAATTGATTTTATATAATACTACTTAATTAACTTATATAAATAGCTGGAGGGTAGGTAAAGGTAGGCTACTTGCTATGATAGGCTACTTGCTATATATGTATGTTAATATATTATATAAATAAAGTTAAAGCTTAGAGAACCTAGATTAAAGAATAAACTTTCCTTAAGGTAAAACCAGTAAACACAAAAAGAAAATCAAACTACTAACACTACTTAAAAAACTAAAGATATTAACTATACTAGGATAATAAGTAGTAACACTAAGAAAGTCCTTATATTTAGCTATAACAATAAACGCCTTATATCTTGTCTTAAGCGTTTATATTAAAGAATAGTTTACTTAGGTTATAATTAATAGTAAAGTATAAATAAACTTAATGTTATTATAACTAGTAAATTAATAAAGAATTATATAAAGATTTAAGGAGAATCTTTATACCTTATAAAATATAAGATAAGAAATAGTTAAGCATAATAGAAGTATTATTAATAAAGAAACTATATAACTCTTTATAGTTACCTATAACTATTAAAAATATTTAATCTTTAATGTAGTATAAATTAAAGATATAGATATTATTCTTAGAATCCTACAGCTATAATAATATAACCTAAGTATAGATTAAAGAATAAGTTAACTTTAATCAAGAGATTTAACTATAAGGTAATATTATAAGCTATAACTCCTAAGTAAATTAAAGTAATATAAATATATTATATACGTTAAAAGAATTAAACTTATAAAAGATAAATAATTTAAATAATTTATTAATAATTAGTAAAAAGAGAAATGCTTCTCTTTAATCTTAGAATAATACTATAAGTATACTAAATTCTTTATTAAAGAATTAGATATTAGCTTATCTAAACATAGCTTATATAATTATAAGATCCTACTTAAAGAAGAAGTATACCTAAAGTTTTATAAAATCTATAGACTTAATAAAATAGAACATAAAGCACTTAATAAATACCTTAAAGAGAACCTATATAAAAGTTATATTTAATTATTAATATCTCTTATAGAATATCTAGTATTATTTATACTAAAAAAGAATAATAAACTATAACTTTATATAAATTATTAATAACTTAATAATATTATAATTAAGAACTACTACTTATTACCTCTAATTTTAGAATTATAAGACTAACTATACTACGCTAAGTAGTTTATAGCTATTAACCTTAAAGAAGCCTATAACCTAATTAGAATAAAAGAAGACAAAGAATAAAAGACGTATTTCTATACTAAGAAAAATAACTTTAAGTATCTAGTTATACCTTTTAGACTTATTAATATACCTATTACTTTCTAAACAATAATTAACTATATCCTAAGAGAATTTCTAAATATATTTATTATTATTTACTTAAATAATATACTTATTTACTTTTATACCCTTAAAAACCATAAAAAATATATTTATATTATACTTTAATAACTATAAAAAGCTAAACTACTAGTTAAACCTAGAAAGAGTATATTTTATAATTAATAAGTTAACTTCTTAAGATTTACTATTATGCTAAGTAAAATTTAAATAAAAAATAAAAAGATTATAGCTATTGAGGACTAGCCTTAACCTTAAAATATTAAGGATATCTAATTCTTTTTAGAATTTATTAACTTTTATTAATAATTCCTTAAAAGATATTTTAGTAAACTTAACCCTTTTATTAAGCTTACTAGAAAAAATATACCTTTTAAATAAACTAAAAAATAAGAAAAAGCTTTTAAAAAAGTTAAATAGCTAATATATTCTAAACTAATTTTAATAATCCTAGATCTAAAAAAGCCTTTTAAACTAGAAACTAATACTTTAGATTATACTATTAATAAATAACTTAGTTAATATAAATAAATAAAAAGCTATACTTTTATACTTTCTTTTTCTAAAAACTTAATAAAGCTAAACTTAATTACTAAATCTATAATAACTATAGAACTTATAGTAATTATTAAAGCTTTCTAAGAATAAAAGCCTTAGTTATTTAAGACTAAACATAAAGTTAAGGTCTATATTAACTATAAGAACTTTATTTACTTTATTACTTTTAAAGTCCTTAATAAACAATAAATTAAATAGTCTAAATTGTAACGGTCTAAGGCGTGTGTATTTGTAACAGGCTATAGCGACTACTATAAGTATCCTTAGATAAGGATTAGAAGAGAAAAAACAGTATATCTTTACTTTACCGCTGGTCTAATCAAAGCTATACCGCACTAACTATTAGATCATTAGTATTATAGGTTTTGTGGTAGGCCTGATTAAAGGTAGCTTATAGCTATAATATCTAGTAAGGCCTTATATAGGCTTAGCTTATTATAATACTCTTCTTCTTCTTTTTCTCTGTAGAGTAAAGGCTTCTTTGTACTAAAATTTAACTTATACTATAGTATTTTTTAAGTTATTTAATAGTTCTTATATAGGTTTAGTATAACTAGTTTATTTTACTAAAACTTATTATCTTTTACTTTTATACTTTATTCTTAATATTCTTTAGACCTTATACTCTTAATTAGGTCTAGCTCTTAGTATAATAAGTTATTTTGTTAAATAAATTCTCTCTTTCTAAGAGAACCTGTTTATATAATTATACTTAGGTTAAAGTTAAGGTAAACCAAAGATGTATTTTTTATAATTATCTTCTTAACTATAAGACTTAGCTTTTATATATAAGATATATAATCTTATATATCCTTAAGTTAGTTTAGTATAAATATACTTTTAATTCTCTTAATAGATAACTAAGAGCTAAATATCTAGTCTATACCCTCTATTATAATATATGTCCTTAAGTTATATATATTATATAACTAGCTAATACTATTATTCTAATACTTATAACTTTTTCTTTTATAACTATATAACTCCTTATAATATCTAATTAGGTTATACTAATTATAACATTAATAACCTTATTAGATAACCCTATAAGTTAAGCTATTTACGTTATATAATAAATCACTAATATTAAAACTCTAAACAACTATCTATTCTCTTCTTACCTAGTTAAATAAACAAGTTATATATTAATAAAGTTCCTTTTTTCCTTATTAACTTTACTTCTACTTCTACTATTAATATACTTTCCTTTCTTTATATAATAACCTTAAGTATTTAAAACTCTTTTTACTTATTTGTTTTTTCTTTTTTCTTTTCTTTTTTACCCTTTATATATATTATTTTCTTATATAATCAATTAATAATAATCTTTCTCTTTTTTCTTAATTAACTTTAATAATAACTACTTATATATAAGATTTCCTTTTATATATTTTCTTTTACTAATTCCTTAATAGTACTTTATATAATTAATCTATTATATTTCTTATTACTTCTAGTAGTTTAATCTTTAGTAATATTAGTAAATATACTAATACGTCTAGTAGTTATTAGCTTTGTTTTTTAACTAGTAACACTAATAATTATACTCTTTTATTAGCTCTAGCTATTAATATATATTACTTTTGTCTTTACCTTATCTTTATATATTAACTTTAACTATAGAATAAGGAGTATCTTATTATTAATATACTATTACGTAATATTAAGATCTACGTCACTAGTAATACTTTTGTCTAGTAGTTTGTTACTAGCATTATCTGTTACTAAGGCTACTTCTTTATAGTCTTAGTTTAGTCTTGTAGTTATATAGCTATTGCTTATAGTAATAAATACGCAACTATTAACTCTCTACGCTTCTACTAGTACACTTACATTCTTACCTTTTAGGGTAACGCTTATACTAAGTATATCTAGTAGTTACATAGCGCTTACTATACCTACTATAGTTAAGATGTTAATTTATCTAATAACTTAGGTAATAATAATAACAATAATAATAATAGTAGCCTAGGAACTATAAGGCTCTTAATATTACTAATACTTATAAGCCTTATACGCTTAGTAGTAAGCTTAGTAAGAATATTAGTAAAGGTAGTTACTTTCTTAGTACTTTTACTAGCCTTATAGTTATTAATAAAAAGTAATTATATAACTCTTTTTCCTTAAAATCTTATATAATAATTAGATAAATTATATAATATAGTAATTTAAAAGGGTTATAAATATAGTAGAGGTATAATTTAATATTAAGATTAGTATTAGTAGTAGTTAAGTATATTAAATACCTTTTTAAAGTTATACTTTATTTTTAGATAATTAGTTATATATAGTAGTAAGGTTATATAAATTAATTATTAAGTGTTTTCTTTTAATCTTTTAATATATACCTTAATTTAAATCTTTAATATATTTATTATAATTAATTATTTAAGTACTAAGTTTAGTAATTTCTTAGTAAAGGCGTTAATAAGGTTATTTTTCCTATTAATTTATTTTACTTCTAAGATCTTTTTCTTTTTATATAACTTATATAGACTTATAATATTAATTATTAGCCTCTTTTTATTTATTATACTTAGTTATATAAGGTACTTATATAGAGATTATAAGTCTAAATAAATAATAACTAGAATCTTTAGGAGTTATAATATATAAAGGATCTTAGTAAGTATTATATTAAAGAATATCTTACTATTAAATCCTGTAGTTATCTTATATAACTTACTTATAAGTATACTTTATATAACTCTCTTATACTTTATTAAACTTTAGTGTATAATATTTCTTTTAATCTAAAAGTCTATTATTATATTAGCTATTCCTTTAACTAGTATAATAATAAATCTAAGTTATAATAATAGATCTAAGTTATTTGTAAATAATCTATTTACAAAGATATATATTTTTATAAAATAAAGATCAAGAGAAATATATATAAGGCCTTATATAAAGTTATTAATTTACTACTAAAGTTATATATTTAAAGCTTTAATATTCTTCTTATTAGGTTCTTTAGTTTAAACTATAGTTAATAGGTTATATAATACCTCTAGTTAATAGATAAATATAAAGTATACTTTTTTTACCCTTTAAGAAATATATTACTAATATATATTATATATATTAGGATTAACAAGTTTTAGGTACTTTACTTAGCCTCTTTAAGTAAAAGTAATATAGTTATTATATAATTAAACTTTTCTTTTATTAAAGTTAATTTCACTATTAAGTAATAAGGTAGTCTTTAGTTTTACATAAAGTCTTTTTCTTCTTAGCTCTTCTTCTTTTCTCTAAAAAAAGGCAGAAATAGTAAAGCTAAATGTATTATCGATTTATATAGCTATAATCCTAAAGGTATCTAGTCTTTTTATCATATAGAGTAAGTATAAATTATATATTAACTTTGTTATCTTTAGATCTTTTTTATAATACTTAGAATAGGTTTTATTCTAATATAGGCTTAACTTTACTAGGCTATATAGTAGTTTTAAGATATAAAGAAATATATTCTTAAGGTATTTATCTTTTAATTTTTTAAGTAGTTATATAATAATTGTTTTAGTTAGATAATTATTTAATTATATATATACCTAGGTTATATCTCTAAGTTCTCTTTTATATTTATAGTTTTATATAAGAGTAGGTCTAATTATAAGTATAAGCCTTTAGCTTATCTATTAAATAGTAAATACCTAGGTTAAGAGTTCTTTTTTCTCCTAGTCCTTATACTCTTATATAACAAGTCTTAACTTCTTATATAGCTTAAATAATAAGTTCTTAATTTCTTATACTATTTATGTCTTATAAATATAAAAGTAATTATACTCTTTTAGATTATATAGTATAAAGGTAAAGACTCTTTAGTTAATAAGGTTATTTATCTCTATTTAGTTTAACTCTTTATATAAAGTACCTGATATTATAATTATATTATTAAACTATAACTTTTCTATTAACTCCTTATAGTCTTTTTCTTTTTAAGATAAAAATACCTAATTAATATATAGTAATCATTATATAGCTCTTTTCTAGCCTTTCTTTAGTCTTTCTCTTTTATTTAGTTGTTTCTAAGGAATAGGTTATATAATATTTAAATCTAACTATACTATATCTTAATAGTATAATTTAATATATGTTACATAAAACTATATAAAATTATTAATTATCTTAACTATTACTATATAGCCTTTTATAGCCTAGACTTTATATAATCTAGTCTATTTCTTATTTTCTTTTTATACTAGAACCTTACTTTAGATTAGTAGTAATAATATACTTTAAAGGTTAAAGCTATTTCTAGTATTAATTGCATAATTAATCTCTACTTCTATATAAATACTTTAAAGTATTTATATTACTTTTTAGATTACTTTTGCTTTTTAGGTAATTTTAAGTAATAAAGGTAAGTCCTTATTAATCCTTAGGTATATCCTAAAGACAAGTAGTATAAATATAATACTATATAGACTAGCTATATTATTTAATGCCTTTATAGTTATCTAGAAAATGGTTTCCTTATTTATGTTATACCTAAGCTTAGTATACAAGATATTATATATATACCTTAAAGGAGTATAAGCTCTTTTTATCTTATTTACTACTTAGTAGGCTTTTACTAGTATTTCTTTATATAATATACTTATAATATTAATATAATTCTTAAATTCTATTAATATAAAGCTTATACCTAGGTTACATATAATATAGTCTAGTAAACTAATATATATATTAATCTAGTACTTATAAAGTGTATTTCTATATAACTAAGATAGGTTTTTTATCCTACTATATAATTATATTATTAACGTTATTAAAATATATACCTGACCTATTTGTATTATATAATAAAAACAGGAATAGAGTAAAAGTATTAAGAATATAATATATAACCTTTCTAAGCTAATTCTCTATTTCTATAGTACTAACTAATATAATTAAGTTACTTACCTTAAATTATACGTTTACTAATCCTGGTCCTTATAATATTACTATACAAAGGTTCTCTTATAGGTATATAAGGACTTAAGGTTTCCTTATAGTAAAGAACTTTACTACTCTTATATCTTATAGTTCCTCTTAATATAATAAAATATAAGGATTATATAATAAGAATTAATAGGCCTTTAACGTCTTTAGTAATAAAAAGATATTCTCTCTTATTATATAATAAAAAAATAAAGAAGATATTAGAAAAGCTAATATCTCTTTATTTTTTATAAATTCTTCCTCTTTATGATATAATTTATTTACTAAGTTTTCTCCTTTAAAGTTAAGAAGATATAAAATAAAATCTCTTTATAGTTCTTATTTAAGGATATTATATACTTAAAAGTATTAGTCTTTTATATAATCATATTCTTTATTTAAATAATTTATAGACTAATAACTTTTTTTCTTTTATATAAAACATCTTTTTTTAAATATTATATAATTAAACTTAGGTTATAATAAAGGTTAACTTTTCTAAGGTTATTAAAAAGATCTTTTATTATTTAACGGTTTATTATATAATAGTTATAAGTAACTCTTATTATTAAAGTATCTTTTATCTACAAAGTTAATGTTATATAATATAGACTTCTTGTTTAAAGTAACTTATAGTAATACTCTTAGGCTAAAAAAGAATTATTTATATATATAATATACTTTAAGATTACTTAGAGTAGTTTTTAGCTTTAGTATACCTCTATACGCTTAGGTAACTTACATATAAAGTATAATTTTTTTTTAAAAACCTAAGCTAAGTATTTATTATATAAGAAATATCTTATCTAAGAGTATCTCTAATATATCTATTAGATTCTTATTTAAATTATCTTATTTAACTTATATAAAGGATAAACTTATCTAATTTGTTTAATGGAGAGTGTAGTTAATGTTAGTATTAAAGTATATTTTTAATGTATTATATATCTTATTTTATTTCTTTATTAGTTTAATGTAATAAAAATAAAACTCTTTTATATAATTAGCTAAAATATTAGGAAATACTATATAATATTAGTCTTTAGTAATCCTAAGGCGTTAATAAAAACTGATAAAGACTTTTACCTTATTATATAAAATATTATATAACTTACTTATATAATTCCTGTTTTTTCTTTATCTTTTTTAAAAGATTAAGATTATAGTTAGCTTATATAATTTATTTTAGATTATTTGTTTTAGTAATAAGTTATAAATATTATCTTTTTAATATAAAGGTATTATATAACCTTGAATTTATAAAAAACTCTTAACTTTTTATATAAATCTTGTTCTAAAAGGTATATTTCTTAAAGCTAATTATAACTACTTTTATATAATTAATATTCAAGTTATTTATATATTATATAAGGGTTTAATTAGTTCTATTATTAGTTTAACTATATTTTAAAATAAAGTTAATTTAGGGTTTTAAATAAGCGTTTAAGTTATTATAATTATATAACTTAGTGTAAGTACTATATAAATAGAAAGCTGTTCTTTTTACTTATTAAACTTTCTTTTAATCTCTTTAATAAATTTAACTAGCTATTAATTTATATTTCTTATTAATAGTAATAAGAATCCTTTTAGTTTAATAAGTTATATAAACTTTACCTTAAACATATAATAGACCTTTTCTTATTAGAAAGTAAACTATTTATTAAAATCTTTATATAATAATATTATTAGGTTTTTTTTTAATTACTTAAGATAAAGCATTTTTATATTAATATATATAATATATATAGTTATCTCTTTTTTAAATAGTATTTATATAATATTAACTAGATTTCCTTAATGTCTAGGATTTATAGTCTTCTTTTATATATATAATAAGACTTTACTCTTTATACTTATTTCTTTATATATTAATAAGTATCTATTAATATTATTATATTAGCTTTAATAAGTATCTTTTAGATCCTCTTAGAAAGCTATGTTGTGTTTAGTAGTTGTTTTATATTATATAACGTTAAAATTAGTTTATTTAGTGTTATAGTATATACTTTATACTTTATATATAGTATAATAAAGATTCTTATTTAGTTTAGCTTAATAACTAATAATAAAAATCTGTTTTATATAATAATAAAACAAAAGTTATCTTTATCTTATTTACTTAGTTTAGCTTAGTAAACAATAATAGGTAAAATTAAGGCTTCTTAGCACAAGACTTTCTAGTGTAACCTTTTAGGTATCTTTAGGGATTTCTTGCCTTATATAAAGTATAAGACTACCTAGTAACCTAGCTATAAAGCCTAAGTCTTGTTTCTTTACTTTTACTAATCTATAATTATATAAAGTAATTATTTAGATTACTAAGTAACTATTAATTAGTGTTAAATAAATTCTTTTTTCTTAAAAGAACCTATTTATATAATTATATTTAAGTTAAAGTTAAAGTAAACTAAAGATATATTTTCTATGATTATTTTCTTAATTATAAGACTTGGCTTTTGTATATAAGATATATAATCTTGTATGTCTCTAAGTTAATTTAATATAAATATACTTTTAATCCCTTTAATAGATAACTAAGAGCTAAATATCTAGTCTATACCTTTTGCTATAATGTGTGTCCCTGAGTCATGTATATCTTACAACTAGCTAGTACTGTTATTCTAATATATTTATTATTTTATTATTATAATAAAAATAGGTTATTTTTTATATACTTTAAAAAAGATATATAAAAGATATTATATATTTTTAGTAATATATCTAGTTAATAAAAATAAAAACTAATACTTTTTAAGACTATATACTTAATATAAGTCTAGTTAAGCTTTTTTAATAGTTAATTTATTTTAATATTAATTAATTATAACTATACTTTATTTTTAGGCTTAAACTAATTAAATAGCTAGTAATAAGCGTTTATATAATATTTTTATTTTTTTTATACTATAGCTATAATAGCTTATACTTAGCTTATAATATCCTTGATTTTTTATACTAGCCTCTTAGCTTTTATAATAAAAGTATTATTTTTTGTTTAGAGAGTCTTTTTTATTTTAATTAAGTTTATATTATATTTATAACTAAAAAAAATAAGCTAATTTTTATGAATATAACTAAATAATTATTAATTACTATTATAGCTATAAGTAATAACTTATTTTAGTTATTTTATATATAAGTATAAAACGCTTATAAGTATATTTTAATTATTTAGTTAGTTTTTTTAGTAGTTTTATTTGTTTTTAGGTAGTATATTATTAAGAGTTTTTACTTAATATTATAAAGTTAATAGAGGTGTTTCTAGGTCTAGCTTATAAACTAGGTCTCTTAGTCTAAAATAATAGCCTTTAGTAGTCTATAGTGTCTAATTAAGCTAGTAATCAAGGTAGTTATTATTGTTTTTAATATAATTTCTTTTATAGGCTTTAAGATTATGCCTTTTAATAGGTAGTTTATAATAACTAAGAGATTTATTAAGTTCTTAATTTATGTTAATAGTAAGTTTATTATAAAGTTTAGTAATATCTTAGTTTAGATTTGTTATAGTATTAGTAGTAGCTTTAAGAGTCCTTGTTTTTTATTTCTTTAGATATTAATTTTACTATATATATTATAATTCTTAATAAACTTCTATATGTCTTATAATAACCTTAGCTAGTAGAAAGTGTAACTAATTAAGGCCTTAAGTGTATTTTTTCCTAGGTACCTTAATAATATAAAGTTATATATAGTTTAGATAATTCTAGTCTTAAGAGGTTTATAGTATAAGACTTATATCTTGTTTTTTTAGTATAAGCGCTAGTTATTATTTAGTAAATATTCTAATAATATAACTAGTAAACCTTATACTAAAAGTAGTTACTTTACTCCTTATTTTATTACCTTTTTAATTAGGTAGTAATAAGTGTTGTTTTATAGTTTTATGTTTTATAGATTTTATAGTAACTAGGTCTTTTTAAATAAGTTAACTAAAGGCTCTTTTTCTTCTAGTATTCTGTCTTTTTTTTATTTATGTTTATATTACTTATAAATCTAGCTTTTATTATTATAAAAATTTAATTAGGTCTTAGTAGTCTTATTCTATTAATTTAGAGGGCTCTTTTAGTGTTTTAAAGGAGTTGAATTTTATGTCCCTTTAATTTATTATTTTTTATGTCTATTAGTATATCCTGTTCTCTCTTAGAAAGGGTATTTAAGATAATAATTAGCTTATTTAGATAATATTTTATTTTAAAGTTATACCTTAAAAGTATTTTTACTTATTATATTTAACGTTTACTTAGCTTCTGTTTTTTAGTAAAGTATTTAAGGTTAAGATAATTAGTTACTATAGTAAACTCTTTTATACTCTAAAGCTTTACGTTTTATTACTTAAGGTATTATACTATAGCTAGTAACTTCTTAGTATATATAAGATAATTATATTTAGCTAAAAGGTTCTTTTTTAAGAAGAATACTATAAGATATAATAGTTTATTGTTATTAAACTATAATAAGGTACTTTCTATTATGTATTTAGATAAATCTATCTCTAGGACTATTTTTTGCTTTAAGTCTTAATGTATAAGTACTAGTACACTAATTAGATATGCTTTAAGGTCTTTAAATGCCTTTTAGTATTTTTTACTTTATATAAAGGTAGTATTTTTCTTTATTAGTTCTATAAGTAGCTTTATTAAGGCTAAAAACTATGATATAAATTACTAGTAGTAATTAATAAACCTTATAAAGGATTATATTTTTTTAATAGTCTTAGGTGTCTTTTATAATTATATAGCTTTAACCTTTTTAGAGTTAACTTTAATTTTTTAGCTTATTTTAATAATAAACTTAAGGTATTTAATATTCTTAGCCTTAAAGTTATATTTATTAATATTAATTTATAGGCCTGTTTTTCTTAATCTAATTAGGACCTTTTTAACCTTATTATAGTAGTTTACTAGTAATTTACTAGAATAGATAAGTATATTATTAATATAAGCTAAATAGAACTTATTACAGTATCTATATAAAGTATAGTTAATATATTATTAAAAGGTAACTAGTGCTTCAGTTAGCTTAAAAGGGGTAATTAGCTACTTAAATAGTTTATATCTTATTTAAAAAGCTATTTTCTATTTTTCTCTAGCCTTAATCTTAATCTTATAAAAAACAGTAATTATATTTAACTTTATTAACTATTTTATTTAGGCTATAGCCCTTAGTGTTTTACTGATTAGGGGTAAAAGATATTTATTCTTTTTTATAATAGTATTAAGGCCTTAATAATTTATATAGAACTTTAGTTTACCTTTAAGTTTTTTTATAAATAGATAAATAGTGTAAGGGCTAAGACTAAGAAGCTATTTACTTTAATGAATCTTTTGTCTAAGTATTCTGTAAAGGTCTTTTAAAGTACTATAAGCTCTTTTTTTAACATTTTGTATAATAGCCTTTATAGTACTTTAAGGGTTTTGTTACTATTGTTTTTTTAAAGGTATTTTATAGTTAATATTCTTTTAGTATAAAGGTAATTTGGTAGCTCAATTAAGGTTAAAAATATTTAAAAAGTTATAGTATTTTTTAAGAAATAAAGCTTTAATATTAATTTTCTTTTTAATATTAAAGTCTTTTGAAATATTTACTAAGTTAATAAAGAAGATTTATATAACTTAGTAGTCTAAGAGGTTCTTCTATTTCTTCCTTTGCTTAATTAAGGCTATAAAAACTGAAGCTATTTATTAGTATATAAAGGTATAATTTTTATTCTTTTTAAGGTTTCTTTTGTTAATAGTGTGGTTAGCTACTCTTATATGTAAAGAGTTCTTAGTAAGTTAGATAGTAATATTGTTTTTTACTATTTATATCTTGCCTAGGATTATATTCTTAGTTTAATTAGGGATAATATAAAAGAATAGTCTGCTTTTTTTATAACTATTAAGGTTAATTCTAGTATAAGTAATAGTAGTAATTACATCTAAGATTACTTTATTTATAGTCTTAAGCGCTCTAGGCTTGATTTTAATATGCGGTAAGTAGAGTTTCTTAGTGTAGGCTTGAATTATAGTGATATAAGTAAGCTGATTTCTATGTTAATAAAAAAGGGGTTATTATTTATGGTTTTTTTAATAAGAGTAAGAATAACAAGAGGTTATTTATAATAGTCACAAGGAAAAGTAGAGAAGAATAAAGGTAAACAGAAAAGGTATATATATATATTAACTATTAAGGTTTTGTTATACTTTATTGTTGTTAAAAACTGTCTAAGTAGAGGGAATATCTCTTAGTTATATAGAAAGTCTCTTAGATACGTATAGTATCTAAGTATATATCTAAGCGTATATCTAAGTACTAAGAGGTACTTATATGTTTCTTGTATATGTATATATATTGTTACGACCTAACAAGTATAACATAACCAGGGTTGCCTTATGGGCGCCTAGCGGTTATGAGACAAGGTTATATGCGGGATGGCATGGGAACACGTTAATCCCCTCTTGGAACGGAAGAACTAAGGAAGGTCATGTGAAGATAAGAAGGACTGATAACAGATAAGTGGTCTATGACCCAGGACTGATATGCTAAGGATTGGTCCTTATTGAGGACTGACTTCAGGAGATCGGTCCTAATAGGGCAATAATAGGATATAAGGACAATCATTCCAACTAGACTAGATACCTTCTATAGCTCTTTAGTAAGTAACTTTGTGATTCATTTTCTTATAAGTGACTCTTAGATTATCTTTCTATTATAAAGCTATAAAGCTATCTACGCCTAGATGTGCCTGACTGATCACTAGACACTAATAGACTAGCAAGATTATTAATAAGACTTACCTTACTGTTACTGAGTATTGACCTTAGCTGCCTATTAGTAGAAAACACCACTGTTAGATATTTGACTGTAATACTTTGTTTGCTCCTGTTTAGTAAGTTGACCTTGATACTTACTAAACAGTAATGATGTCCTCTAAAGCCACCCTGACTTCATCTTCCAGCGGATCCAAGGGAAAGGTGGTTGTACCCCCTAAACCTATGAGCTTGGACTAGGAAATGAAGGGCACCAAGTCCTCTAGTGACAAGGATAATAGTGCTGAAATGGCTAAATAACTCAAGAAGGCCTACAAGGATATTATAGATATGTAACAAATGTTCAATAATAACGCAGTACTCCTTGACTAACTTTGGGCTGAGGTCTAGTAAACTAATAACCTTAGGGAAGAAGTTCATACTTTTTGAGCTGCTGCTAATATTATCTTGACCTTAGTGGATGGACAGGAGAAACTCAAGCTCAACTCTCCCACTACTTATGATGGGACCCCTGGAACGCTTAAAGGATTCTTGATACAGGTCAGGACCTACTAGACGTTCTACTCTGGCAACTTCTGTATGGAAACGGAGAGAATCATCTATGTAGGCACCTTCTTCAGAGGATAAGTCCTTTCTTGGTTTAAGCCCTACTTGGAAGACTATTTAGATAATGAGATGCTGGAACACTGTAACCTGGAAACCTAGTAAATCTTTGGAAGCTTTGTAGGATTTGAGTATACCTTGAAATTATTGTTCTAGGACCTAGATAAGAAACGACAAGCCAAACAAGACTTGGCAAATCTTAAACAAACTAAGTCAGCTACCAACTATGCTGTAGAGTTCCGAAGAATCTGCGCACGACTTGATTACACCGATGACACCAAGATCTTCATGTTCTACTAAGGACTTAAGGAAGAAGTAAAAGACGAGCTATCTAAGCTTGACTAACCAAACGACTTCCTGCAATACGTGGAAATCGCAGTCAGAATTGATACTAGACTGTATGAACGGCGGAAAGAAAAAGGAGAAACATGTTGCCCTTAGCTAAATACTAGTAGAAAGTATGTGCCATAGGGACCTAGGAACTTGCAGCCTAACTCATACTGGCAGAACAACTAACAGTATAGTAAGCTGAGTACCTTTTATGGGTAATATAGTGGACTTATGGACGTTGGTGTTGTAACTAGGAAGCCTTACTAGAACCACTGGGATCTGAAGGACTTCAAATGCTACAACTGCGAGAAGCCTGGCCACATAGCCAGAGACTATAAGTAACCTAAACGACTTCAGAATTGACCTATACTTGAAGGCATTAAGAAAGCTAATGTAGTAAAAAAGGAAATTCCTTATGAATAAAGAAACTGGATTGCCTGCTTTAACGATAACTGCTTGGTTTATTAAGAACGAAAAGAATAAGCGGGATGGTACCTATAATAGCTTAAACACAGAACTGTGGCAATCTCTTGATGAACCTAGAAAGGAGGCCACTTAGAATAAACCACGGTTCAGCAACTGGAGCAATGAAACCAATAGCTGATCACTAAGCTTATCTGAGCCAAGGAAGCTGTATAAAGCAAGGAAGACAACCCCTGTATGCCTGATATATTGAAAGTCATTGAGGAATGACTTTAACTACGTATATAAGCTTAAGGGAACTTCCAGAAATAATAGGTACTTGAGGAGGACTTTGAGAACGCTTTTAAGGAGGAAAGGAGTATTAAACCTGGGAAGCTTACTAAGATAGTAGCTGTGGGATGGAAGTAACCACGATGACCTAGATTTCTTCTTCTGAGACTTGGGTTTAGGGAACTTATACCTTAGGAGTTGATTGAAGTACTTGGCGAGAAAATAAGCTCTGAAGAAGAACATGAGGAATTGCTTGATGAGTTTGAACCCTTGAGTAAGCTTGAGAAAAAGGCTGCTAAGTAACTCAGGGATCTTAGAAGATTAAGCTAAACTTCTATGTAATTGACATTTTACCAGGATATTGAGAAGAAAACCAGGACAATTATATTTATACTATTTTTAGAAGAAGAAGAATCTTCTGATAAATTGGACCTTGGATGAGAAGCCTTCTGTGAAAGGGAAGCATAGCTCTACGAGGCTAACCAAAGCTTAACTTGTTATGACCTGGATGAACCAATAGCCGTATAAGCAAGTGTTGACTTTAGTGATGACCTGATGGTTAAAAAGGCTTGGCTTACTAAGAATGATTACCCTGAGTACTGACCATAGTACGAAAAGGATGAGGATGATCAAGAAGTCTGGTTCTATGGAACAGACGATACTGGAATTGACGGAAAACCAGTAGTATCTGTCCTAGAGGAACCTGTATTTGGAGACCACGAGTACCTTGACCAAAAACATGCATGCTATACTGAAGTATTCTGGGCTGATTGTATCTATGACGAATGCTAGTTTTACCTCTAGGACAAGGAACTTAATGACTTCTTTCCTTGGCGAAGAAAGCAGCAACTAATCCCTATGATCTACCTCTATTACTAACTTGGCACATGGATAGTCAAGGAATTCAAAGCGAGCTGGTTATACATGCAGCCCAGTCCGGAACACCTAGTTCTATGCTATAACGGACTGACCAAACACTGGTCTAAATGCATGCACGACGAATGTATGATGTATTACGTGGGAAAGGCAAAGGCCTAGAGAACTTAAACTAGGGAATAAACCCCCTTTGAAGTAAAACCAGTGAACATAAAGGGAAAATCAAACCACTAATACTACTTAAAAAACTAGGGACATTAACTGCACTGGGATAGCAGGCGGTAATACTAAGGAAGTCCCTATGTTTAGCCATAACAACAGACGCCTTATACCTTGTTCTGAGCGTCTATATTGAAGGACAGCCTACTTAAGTTGTGATTGACAGTGGAGCACAAGCAAACCTGATGTTACCACGACTGGTGAATCAATGAGGAATCACATGGAGATTCAAGGAGGATCCCTACACCCTGTAAAACGTGGAAGGAGAAACAGTTAAGTATGGTGGAGGCACTATTGACAGAGAAACCGTATAACTCTCTATGGTTACCTATGACCGTTAAGAACATCTGATCTTCAACATAGTACAAATAGGAGATATGGATGTTATCCTTAGAATCCTATGGTTATAATAATACAACCTAAGTATAGATTGGAGAACAGGCTAACTCTAATAAAGAGATTTGACTGTAAGGCAGTGTTGTAAGCTGTAACCCTTAAGTAAATTAAAGCGACATAGATATGTTGTATACGTTAAAAGAATTAAGCCTACAAAGGATGAACAATTTGAATAATTTATTAATGATTAATAAGAAGAGGAATGCCTCTCTTTAATCCTAGAACAATACTGTAAGTACACTAAACTCTTTGCTGAAGAATTGGAGACTGGCTTGCCTGAACACAGCTTGTACGATCATGAGATTCTGCTTAAAGAAGGAGCGTACCTGAAGTTTCATAAAATCTATGGACTTAATGAAACAGAATGCGAGGCACTTGACAAATACCTCGAAGAAAACCTATGTAAAGGTTATATCTGACCATTGATATTCTTTGCAGGATATCTAATATTGTTTGTACCAAAAAAGAATGGTAAATTATGACTCTGCGTAGATTACCAACAACTTAACGACATTATAATCAAGAACTGCTACTTGTTACCTCTTATCTTAGAATTACGAGACTAGCTGCACTACGCAAAATGGTTCACAGCTATTGACCTTAAAGGAGCCTACAACCTGATCAGGATGAAGGAAGGCGAGGAATGGAAGACGTGTTTCTGTACCAGGAAAGGTAACTTTGAGTACCTAGTTATGCCTTTTGGACTCACTAATGTACCCGCTACCTTCCAGACAATGATCAACCATGTCCTGAGGGAGTTTCTAGATGTGTTTGTTGTTGTTTACCTAGATGATATACTTATTTATTCTTGTACTTTTGAGGAATATGAGGAACATGTTCATACTGTACTTTAATGACTACAAGAAGCTAAATTACTAGTTGAACCTGAAAAGAGTGTATTCTACAGTTAATAAGTTGACTTCTTAGGATTTATTATTATACTAGGAGAAATCTGAATGGAAAATGGGAAAATTGTGGCTATTAAGGATTAGCTTTGACCTTAAAATGTTAAGGATATCTAATCCTTTTTAGGATTCATTAACTTTTATTGATAATTCCTTAAAGGATATTCCAGTAAAATTAACCCCTTTATTAAGCTTACTAGAAAAGATATACCCTTTGAATGGACCAAAGAATAAGAAAAAGCCTTTGAAGAAGTCAAGTAATAAGTTTGTTCTAAACCAGTTCTGATTATTCCAGACCCAAGAAGACCTTTTGAACTAGAAACTGATGCTTCAGATTACGCTATTGGTGGACAACTTGGTTAATGTAATAACAAAGGAAAACTACACTTTTGCGCTTTCTTTTTTTGAAAGCTTAGTAGAGCCAAGCTTAATTACTAAATCCATAATAAGGAACTTATGGTAATTATTAAAGCTTTCTAAGAATGGAAACCTTAGTTATTTGGAACCAAATATGAAGTTAAGGTCTACATTGACCATAAGAACCTTACTTACTTCACTACCTTTAAAGTCTTTAATAAATGATAGATTAGATGGTCTGAATTCCTGTTGGAATTTAACTTCAGGATCATTTATGTTAAAGGATCTGAAAACGGGAGAGCTGATGCCTTAAGCTGAAGACTGGACTACGAAACCCTGGTACTAAAAGAAACTTAAGTCATCCTTAAAAAGGATGGTAATAGTGACCTTATTTTGGCACAGAAACTCATTATGATTGGTACCTGTGTTAATACTAGTGCGACTGGTAAAATGATACCTGAACAGATCATGGAAATTCATAGTGCTAGGGCCTATGGACACTAAGGAGTTACTAAGACATTTAAACGAATTCGACAACATTACGATGTACGAGTCACTTGAGTAGAAGTGGCTTTAGTAATCAAGGATTGTGACATGTGCAAGAAAAGCAAGAATAGTCTGTATAAACTATACGGACAATTACAACTACTGCTAGTGCTACTTGAAGCATGGCATTTAATCTCTCTAGACTTTATAGTCAAACTCCTGAAGTCAAGAGAACTACTCACGAAAACCTACTATGATAGTATATTGGTTATTGTTGACTGACTCACGAAATATGTATACTTCATCCTGTACTTAGAATCAAGCATGGCAGAAGACCTAGCGTACGCGTTTTTGAAATACATCGTTAGTAACCACGGATTGCCCAAGGAAATTGTATCCGATAGAGACAAACTGTTCATATCTAAGTTTTGGAAATCCCTGATTTTGTAACTAGGAGCTGATTATAAGCTATTGACCGCTTTTCACCTACAAACTGATGGACAAACTGAATGAATTAACCAGATACTGGAACAGTATTTATGATGTTATGTTAACTATGACTAAGATAATTGGGTACTACTGTTGCCAATGGCCCAATTTGCTTATAATAGTGTTATAGGAGAAAGTACCTTGAACTTCTTATTCTACCTGAATTATGGATTTGAGCCTATGGTATATAGAGAACCTTAATAAGGACCATGAGCACTGAAGGCTGTGGTAGATTACAATAAATTATGAGAAATCTAAGAAAATGCTACTAAAGACCTTGAATTTGTTAGGATATGAATGAAGAAATACGTTAATATATTAAGGGTTGAGGAACCAACTTTTGAAGAGGGAGATAGTGTGTATTTTCTATGATGTAATATTAAAATGAAATGACTAAGTGATAAATTGGATTATAAAAAACTTGGACTTTTTAAAATTATTCAGAAAATCTTGGACGTTAACTTTAAACTTGACTTACTAGACATAATGAAGATCTATCCAGTTTTTCATATTGTACTGCTTGAACTAGTATTGCGAGGATTAAATACTAACGACTGTATTATTGTAGAACCAAATGAACTAGAATATGAAGTTGAATGAATTATTGATGAATGAGAGGAAAATGGAGAAGTATAATATTTTATTAAATGGAAAGGGTATGGATATGAGGATAACTCATGGGAACTAATTAAGAACCTCTAGTACTCCTAATAGCTGCTCCAGGACTATCATGACTTGTGGACACTTTGGAACCAGACGCCTGCACCAATGGCCCCAAGTCTGAGAACTCATTACCAAGCCTGTACAAGGACCAGTCCACGTCATTAGGCACTTGTATGAACTGTAACTCCTCCACTATTCCTTGTTCATGAGCATCTAATGCCGACTCTAGGGCATTGGACTCATTGATTTTTTGTATATTATGACGAAAAGTTTTGGCTTGATGCTTGTGAATAAGTTTCTGAGTTTTTTGAATCTTAGATAAGTGGCTGGCTGTAGTAGCTATTAAAGATTGTAATTGAGTGAGCTTCTTGTGAAGCCTTAAAAGCTTTTTACTTGTTGTTTTTTTTTTCTTATTTTACTCCTTTTGCTGAGCATTTAATTTTTGTACTACAAACAAAGGTCAGACAGAAAAGACTGTATTTAATTAAGGGATATTTATGAGTGGAAGCTACTAAAACACTATCATAAGGCTTCTTAGCCTTAATATAGCTTTGATAGCGAGAAGAGCCTTTGCTGAAACGACAAGCGGTCTTCGCACGAAAACAACGAGTGTAAGGCATATCGGCGATAACGGAACGAGCTTCAATAAACTCTAGAAGCGTAAGGTACTTATAATCTTTTATCTCTATCTTTTGAGATTTTGCTTTTGGTTTTGATTTTTTTATGTGACTTGATATGGTGTTAGTATTATAAATAAATAAGGAAGTAAGTTTAATAACTCCTTAACCTGGGAGGAATGACCTACTTATGAGGTCTTGAGGGTAAGACCTTTGGAGGGGAGACCTGATGTTACAACCCAACAAGCATAACATAACCAGGGTTGCCCCATGGGTGCCTAGTGGTTATGAGACAAGGTTATATGCGGGATGGCATGGGAACACGTTAATCCCCTCTCAGAATAGAAGAACTAAGGAAGGTTATGTAAAGATAAGAAGGACTAATAACAGATAAGTAGTCCATGACCTAAGACTAATATGCTAAGGATTGGTCTTTATTAAGGACTGACTTTAGGAGATTGGTCCTAATAAGGTAATAATAGGATATAAGGACAATTATTCTAACTAGACTAGATACCTTTTATAGCTCTTCAGCAAGTAACTTTGTGATTTACTCTCTTATAAGTAACTTTTAGATTATTTTTCTATTGTGAAGCTATAAAGCTATCTACGCCTAGACGTACCTGACTGATCACCAGACACTAATAGACCAGTAAGATTACCAATAAGACTTACCTTACTGTTACTGAGTATTGACCTTAGCTGCCTATTAGCAGAAAACACCACTGTCGGATATCTGACCGTAATATATATGCTTATATATACCTATAGATAGGTATAAGCGCTGGTATATATAATACCTAGAAGTATATACGTTTATATATAATAGACTGTATTAGTTTGTAGTAGTTTGTATTAGTATAGTTATATATAGTAATATATACTTTTATTAGTTATTTTTCAAGAAGAATCTAGAAAAAATAACTATATATTTATAGAACTTTTAGTTATAAAGTTATAAAGAGATTTATATATAAGAATTATAAGAATTTTACTTCTTAATTCTTAGTATAAGTTATTTTTTTTTTCTTTTTTTAATTACGCTTTTTATTAGAAGCTACTTTTTTCTTAATTTATTAGAGGTCTAATTAGACTTAGATTTAGTTAATTTTTTAGAGCTAGTGTTATTATTTAGTTTTAGTAAAGGTTTTAATTTCTTAACTTTTAATTCCTTAGCTTTTAACTTTTTAACTATTAAGGGTCTCTACTTTTTTATATAATCTTTTTTTATATGCCTTTTTTTATTATAACTATAATATTTAATGTTTTTATACTTTTAGTAGTGTTTTTAGTTTTTATATTTTTCTAATAATTAAGCCTTTATAACTTTTATAAGTTTTTATTTTATCTTATTCTTTTTAACTACTAGTAGCTTTTTTTTAGTTTAATTAAGTATAAAAGATCTTTAGTATTAGTGTTCTTATTTAGCTTAGAACTTTTTACTATTTAAGTTAAAGCTAATTATTAAGAGTATTTAGGTATATTAGGTATACTTAGTTAGTTTGTTAATCATATTGATTAGAGGTGTCTTTATTGCTAGGTTTAAGGTTTCTTTTAGATAACTAATCTTATTGCTATTTAGCTAATACTTTTCTTTTACTTTAGTTAATTCCTTTTTAAACTTAGGGAAGAAGTATATAAAGCTTTTATTGTTTTTTTATTATTTAGTGTATAGTTAGTCTAGAGCTTAGGCTTTAGTGTTTAGGTCCTTATAGTAGCTCTTTAGATACCTTAAGAACTAATTAGGGTTATACTAGCTATTAGCTTTTTTTTTTATATAATAAGCGTTTATTATAAACTAGGCTATGTTTTTTAGTTATAAGTAGATATATATAAATATAGTACCCTTAGAACTAAAAGCCTCTTTGTTTACTAATATTTTGTTATTAATTTTAAGGTATTATTATTAGAACTTCTTATAGGTATTATTAAATTTAAGAGGGTTAAGGAGTTAGTGTTTTACTTATGTTATAAGTGGTCTAGTAACTTAATTAAGTTAAGCTATTACTATTTCTATTAAAGGTAACTTTATAGTTATTAAAGGTGTTAGTTACTTTAAGTTAATAAAGGCTTATTATAGTAGGTAGATTTGTTTTTATTAGGCTTTTTAATTGTTTGTTTAGGTAGTTTATAGTTCTTATAGTTAGGTAGCTAGTTAGCTGATTACTTATATTAACTCTTATAATCTTATAAGTAAAAAGGTATTAGCGTTACTCTTTATTACTTTTTGACTCCTTAAGTATAATATGTCCTTTAAGGCTTTTTTTTGTTTTTCTTTATATCTTATAACTATAACATAGTTCTATTAAGACTAGGTAAGGCACTACTAATCAGTTTTGCTTTAATTACGTTCTTAGGTTTTATAATTATTTTAGTTAATAATCTTTTTTTTAACTAAGCTATAAGGCTTTATCCTTTAGCCTTTATTAGATTACTTTTTCTAGAAAAAGGCCTTAGTGTCTTTAATTACATAGATTTAGCTGTCCTTACTAAATAAACTAACCGTTTAGTATAAAAGACCCTGGTGTTCTTATGATCTAAGGATAATATAATAGTCTAAGGCGTGTGTATTTATAACAGGCTATAGCGACTACTACGAGTATCCTTAGATGAGGATCAGAAGGGAAAAAACAGTACATCTCTGCCTCACTACTAGTCTGATCAGGGCTATGCCGCACTAACTATCGGATCGTCGGCATCGTGGGTTCCGTGGTAGGCCTGATCAGGGGTGGCTCATGGCCGCGATATCTAGCAAGGCCTTACACAGGCCCAGCCTGTTATATAAATTCCTGTTAGAATTTAACTTTAGAATTATTTATGTTGAAAAATCTAAAAGTAAAAGAGTTGAAACTTTAAGCTAAAGACTAAACTATAAAACCCTAGTACTAAAAGAAACTTAAGTTATCCTTAAAAAGAACAAGAATAGTAACCTTATCTTAGTACAAAAACTTATTATAATTAGTACCTATATTAATACTAGGACAACTAGTAAGATAATACCTAAACAGATCATAGAGATTTATAGTACTAAGGCCTATAAACACTAAAAAGTTACTAAGACATTTAAACGAATTTAATAACATTATAACATATAAGTTACTTAAGTAAAAGTAAGCTTAGTAATTAAGGATTATAATATATACAAAGAAAAACAAAAATAATTTATATAAACCATATAAATAATTATAACCTTTACTAATACCACCTAAAATATAACACTTAATTTTTCTAGACTTTATAGTTAAATTACTTAAGTTAAAAGTATTTTTTAATAAAGTTTACTATAATAGTATACTTATTGTTATTAACTAATTAATAAAATATGTTTACTTTATCTTTTACCTAGAAGTAAGTATAACAAAAGAATTAATATATATATTCCTTAAGTATATTATTAGTAACTATAAGCTACTAAAAGAAATCATTTTAAATAAAAATAAGCTATTTACCTCTAAGTTTTAAAACTTCCTGATTTTATAACTAAGAGCTAATTATAAACTATTAACCACCTTTTACCCTTAAACTAATAAATAAATAAAACAAATTAATTAAATACTAAAATAATATTTGTAATATTATATTAACTATAATTAGAATAATTAAGTATTACTACTACTAATAGCTTAATTTACTTATAATAATACTATTAAAGAAAACACTATAAACTCCTTATTTTACCTTAATTATAGATTTTAATTAATCACTTATAAAAAACTATAATAAGGCCTATAAGTAAATAAATTTATAACTAGTTATAATAAATTATAAGAAACCTAAAAGAATATAATAAAAGATTTTAAATTTATTAAAATATAAATAGCTAAATATATTAATACTTTAAAAATAATAAAACTTTTCTTTAAAGAAAATAGTATATATTTATTATACTAAGATATTAAAATAAAATAACTAAGTAATAAACTTAATTATAAAAAACCTAGACCTTTTAAAATCACCTAACGTATATATATAGTAAGTAGCCTATTATAGCAAGTGGCTTACCTCTACTTACCCTCTAGCTATTTATATAAGTTAATTAAGCAGTATTATATAAAATTAATTAAAACTACTTATTATCCTCTTTTTTAGAGGTCTTTTATACTACTTAACATATTTATACGTTATATCTAGTCTTTCTATAATTACTATATTACTAACTACATAATTCACTCCCCTCTATATAAGCCCCCTCTTAACGCATATTTTTGCCTCTAGTATTAATAACCTTCTTCTCTACCTAGATTACCTTTACTTTAGCTACATTAAGGGACCCTCTAAGACGCAGTTAGGTTTTTTTAGCCCTTTAACGCTTACTTAGTATTTTATTTGTTATATAAAGCCTATAGCATTTAGCTTTAATAAGAGCTAATTTATGTATTAACTTACTAATACTTTTGGTCTATAAGTTAACTACTTTATATAAATAGGTTAATAAGCTATATTAATAACTAGTAATCTTTTTCTTAAGTGATGTAGAGCTTTATATAGCGTTATATGCTATAGTTAGTGTTTTTGGGTCCTAGGAGCCTTGGCTGCTTAGGCGTGAGTTAGATAATGTTAGTGTCTTTGGCTTAAAATCTAGGTAAGAAATAACTACTTTTAGGTTAAAAGGGATAAGGTTAGCTTGTTTAAAGCTAGCTTATATATTTTTTTTACTTATTAAAGTAAAAAAGGCTATTTTAAAGGCAAAAAAGAAGTTATTTTTAGTAATATATATAATTTATATTTATATTATTTTCTTAATTTCTTTATTATATAATGCCTTTAGTAGACTAAAATAGCTAATATTAAGAGGCTAAAGCTTATATAATAAATAGGGAGGTATATAAAAAGTAATAATACTATATTTTTTATAGTAATTATTAAACTTAGTAGACTTATAGTTATTATAGCTATTAAAGATTAAAAGCTACTTAATACTTTTTATATAAGACTTTGTATATTTTTTAAAATATTATAACTAATCTAAGCTAATTTTGTTTATAGTTTATTTATTTTTATTAAAGTAAATATATTATTAAAGTAAAAATTAGCTATTAATATACTAAGAAAAAAGGTAATATTTACTTTTAATAATAATATATAAAGGTAATACTTAGTTATTTATATATATACTTTAAATAATAGAAACCTATTTGTAATTACTAGGCTACTTTATATAAAGCCTTTTTTTATAGTTAGAAGTTATAATAACTTTTATATATAATAGTATTCTTATTAAAAAGCTTATTTTATTAAAATTATAGATATTATTATTATAGATTTTATACTTTATAATTATATTTTATATAAAAGTAAACTAAGTCTATATAATTATAAAATCCTTAGCTAATACCTTTTAATAGTTAACTATAACTAAAAACGCGTTTTTAGTTATAGTTAACGTTATATAAAGTTCTTTGCCTATTAAGGTCTAATACACGTTATATTACGTTTATTAAGGAGGTAATTAGTTATATCTTATATATTATTAAGTCGCAGTAGAAATCTTTGATTAATTAGGTTAATAACTCGTTTAAGAATCACTATTTTTTTTAGCTTAGTTATCTTTATTGATTTTATATAAGTCTTGTGGTATAGTAATTGTTTAGCGCATTAGTGTTGAAGTGTTGTTTTTGGGATATTATAGATAAAGGCTGTTTTTTGTATAGATAGTTTTAGGTCTTTTTTGATAGCTTTAATTGCAAGGATAATATGACTTTTGTTTAAAAAAGAACTTATTATTGTACGTAGAGGAATATTGATGTAAAGTTGAAGTTTGAGGAGGAAGAAGGAAGTAGGCCACTTGTTATGATGAGCCACTTGCTATACATGTACGTTGAAATTTTTAAATATTAATTATAAACTTAATTTATTAAAAACAATAAAAATCTACTTAATCTTTTATATTATACTACTAAAACTAATACTATAAAAATCAAATACTAATAACTATATTATTATAAACTTAAATAAATTAAAGTATAAAGTTAAAGAAATTATTAATGAAAGATATAAGAACAAAAGAATATAATATTTTATAAAATAAAAAAACTATAGACCTAAGAATAATATATAAGAACTAGTTAAAAACCTCTAATACTTTTAACAGCTCTTTTAGGACTACTATAACTTATAAATACCTTAAAACTAGACGCTTATACTAATAGGCCTAGATCTATAAACTCCTTACTAATTCTAAGACTTATTAAGTTAACGTTATTAAGAACACTATTAGCCTACAAATTATATACTACATATTACTTATAAGCGCTAAGTACTAACAAGATATTATTTTCCTTTAACTTTTATATACTATAAGTAAAAGTCTTTATATAACGCTCCTTAATCTTCTTATAAATAATATAAATCTATAATAAATAGCTAATAGCTTTAATAACTTAAGACTAAATCTTAATTAACTTCTAATAAAGTTTAAAAAAAGTATTACTTATTTACTTCTTTCTTTCCTCTAGTTCTTAACGCTAATTACTTAGCTATTATACTATATACTTATTAATATAAAAAATATTATAAAATAAAATATATTTATAACTTAATACTACTATAAGACTATTATAAAGACGCTTTAAGTTCTTATAGCCTTAATAAACTTTAGCTCTTTTAGTTATTTTATAAGTATACTTTATATAAAAATACTAAATATAAAGTATAATATTTAAAGTTCTAAACTATTTAAAAACTTAGTTATATATTAAATAAAGTATTAATTTTAATTTTAATATTTTTAGATAACTTAATATAATATTAATATTATAAATAAAAAAAGAAATACATTCAATAACTCTTTAACCTAAGAAACATAATTTATTTATAAACCTTAAAGGTAAAGTCTTAAAGAAAAAAGACCTAATATTATAACCTAATAAAATATAAGTAAATACTAGCCTTACTAGACCTTAAAAGTATAAATAACATAGCCTTTATATATTTATAAAAAAATACTCTTTATAAATTAAAAGAACTATAAGTAAGTTATATAATAATAAATAAGATTAAATCTATATGCTAAAAGTATAAAAGCTATATACTTAGTATATAAGCCTTATTTATAAAAAATATAAACGCTATACTAACAAGATATAAATAGTAGAATCAGGACTTATATATAAGATAACTTAGATAAGCTTTAAAACAAACTTCTATAGCTCTTTAACAATCAACTTCATAATTCACTCTCTTATAAGTAACTCTTAGATTATCCCTCTATTGTAAAGCTATAAGCTACCTACGCCTAGACGTACCTGACTAATCACTAGACACCAACAGACCAGCAAGATTACCAACAAGACTTACCTTACTGTTACTGAGTATTGACCTTAGCTGTCTATTAGCAGAAAACACCACTGTCGGATATCTGACTGTAACATTATGCGGAAAGACCGTTGAATGGCAGCTATTTCTAAAAGACTACAGATCTTCTGGATCTCTGTAATGTGAAACTAGGGGTTTCAGTCATGCTTGTCTGGAATCGAGCTGCTCTAGCTTTGGAAAAGCTTACTAGAGAGTTTGGATCTTTGACGAACAGTATAGGCTGATTTTGAGATTAAAAGGCTTCATTAAAGCCGAGATGGTCGCAAAATTAGGCATCGGCGCAGCTTAAATAGCGTCATGCTCAATGACTATGATGTTACGAGTTAATTGTAGTGACATGAATACATGAATTCTTATCAGTGGTCTGATACTCACAGTCGCCGTGGGCCGCGATGTCATCCAGATGAAATGTATTTGGATTACCTATCGTTGATCAAGAAACTGGCCTCGACTAGAGTCGGAATTCATGCCTTTGTACAGTGCGTTTGTCAGACTTTGCAACGAAATGAATCTAGCTGTCGGTACCACACGGAAACCGTTACAAGTACGGATTAAGGTATCGAAAAGGGTCACGATATAGTGGATCTGCGAGGCTTTTTGTTTTTCCTTTTTGAGTTGAAGAAGAGAAGTGAAGCTGAGGGTGGTGATCGAGAAGATATCATCAGCTGAGCTGGTTGAATCCGTAATATCTGATTGGCTGACGAGGAGAACTACATGAGATTCACGTGATCATCCGTCACCCATCAGTCACAGGTGGTTTGGGTATTCCAACATTCCCATCTCAGGTGAGATATCAGTGTTTGGCAATTGTATTGAGACCCGGACACGGAATTCGATCTGTATTAACGATTCACCGTTAGGCTTCTGTTAGCAAGCAATTGCAAGTCTTTGCAACGGTACTCATGATCGCCTGCTCGAGGCTGAAACCACTGATGGTTCCAGGCATTGAATGATAACGACACGTGAATTCCCAAAGGAAAGGCTACAAGCGATAGAAAATTGAACAACCGCATGATGTCGATTTCTGTCAAATGGTGGATGCCAACGACTTGGTGGAAGTTGTGACGAGCAGAAGCAATTTCTCTCTAACGCTTTTTCATGTTTTCCGAACGCTACGTGAAAGGAATACGCTCTATGTAGAAATGAAGTTTTAATTGGGCGACTTAGCTTATTCAGTAGAATCTGACAAATGCGTATACCTCATTTTATCTTCCTAGGATTAGTCTTCACGCCATTTCTCAGTCCGCTTTACTGACTCAGGTTTGAATGAATATGACATAATAACACCACAGAAATATGGAAAAAATGCATTCGACTCTATTGCAGGATCCTAAAACAACTTGCTTACCAACTCCAAGCCATAGTTTACAATGTTCTCCAGCAACCCCAGAGACTTGGTCTTTACCCTTGTCTACAATCTCCTAGGTACACACAAAAATGCTCTGAGATTCCAACAATAACCTAGGAGTTGTAAACTGCAACGTACTGGGCTTCGAAGACACCGCCACTCGAGCGGAGTAGTGCTACCATAGTTCTTATCGGGGAAGGACCCACCAATAGCGAGATTGAGCAGAACAAAGTAAGGAACGTGGATAGTCTGTTCCCAAATTGCGGTGGGCACATCGGTCCCGGTGACAGTCCAGTAGACCTCATCGTCAAGGTACCACTTCACAGTCTCCGGCGACGCAGAGCGGTTGACCTCGACAGCATAAGTGTGGAAACTGCCCTGGCAAGCAGTGCCGGTGCATGTAACACAACCACCCTGTTAACGAGCCACCCCCACATCCGAGCCACCATCGACACCACCATCACTACCACTATCACCACTTATTTCACTCCCTCTTCCACCCACCCAGATGCAACTTCCGGCTTCACTAGATAATTCAGATGCGCTGGATTCATCTAGACTATCTGTATCGCTGATATCCGTATTTTGTGCCCGCTAGATATAGGCTATTGTTGTAAAGGTGCTATTAGGAGATATAAGGACCTTTTTCTTTTTACTCTTATACTAGTTATTTAGACAGGCTTATAGATTATTAACTTATTACTTTATAATTACTAGTCTAAATATTTACTTATTATATCCTTTTTATAGCTTTTTAAATAAATAATAAATAATATAACTAAGTATTTAAAGTATTTTTATTTAGTTAATTAAATAAATATAACTAATATTATAAATTAATAAAATTATAAAGAGATAATTATAAAATAATAAATATTACTTTATTTTATTATTAGTTATTATTTATTCAGTTAATTAATTAATTAAATAATATTTTTAATATTAAAGAATTAAATAAAAGATATTATATAAATATTAGTTATAATTTAGCTTATTTTTAATTAAACTTTATATTTTAAGTTATTATTATTACTTTATATATATTAAAATAATAGTTTAAAAATACTTTTTTATTAGTAATAGTTAAATTATTTATTTAATTATTTAGACTTTTAATTTATTTTTAATATGTTTACTTTAATAAGCTAAAAACTAATATATTTAAAGGCTAAAAGATAAAAAATATAATAATAAAAATAGTAAATAAATATAATATTAAAAGTATTATTATATAAAGTCTATTATTATATAAGTATAAGAGTTATTTAAAATTAGTAACTTAGTCTTATTTAGTTAACTAAATATAGTTCTTAGAATAAAGACCTTTTTTAGTTATTTAAAAGTAATTTAATTATTTATTTAGTTATTATTTAATACTATAAAATACTAATTAATATATTTAAATAAATTAAATAATAAGAACTATTAAGCCTAAATTAATTTACTTTTATATATAATAAAAAAAAATAAAAAGGTCTTAGTAGTAAATATATACTTAATTAATAATATTTATACTTTAAATCTAAGTTATTTTTTCTAAATATATTATAATATTATAAAACCTAAGATTAGCTTATTATTTTTTTTACTTTTTATAACACTGATCTTATTTATATTTTATTTATAATAAAATATTAATAGTAATACTTTATAGTAAAGACCTTTAAACTTTATAATTATAACTAATTAATTTAAAGGACCTAAAAGATCTATTAATACTTATATATATATAAGCTTTATTATTAATACTACTTATATACTTTTATAATATATAACTATTTAGCTAAAAGAATTATATTATTATATTATTAATTAAATAAATAAATACTTTTAATTACTAATAGATCTAAATAACTAAACTATTTTTAAATAATATCTATAATATAAGCTTTATATTACTTAGAATCAATTAATTAGTATCTTTAAGTCTTAATTAATAAATATTATTATAAAAATTAAGCAAATTTTTTTTTTTTGAGGTTACAAAGTATTACTTATTATATACTTTACTAAACCTTTTATTTACTAATAAATAAAAATACTATTTAAAGTAACTTAAATAAATATTTAAATAACTAAATTAGCCTTTTATAACTATAATAATTACTAATAATTAACTTATATAATAATTTTACTTTATTTACTATATAATTAATATTAAAAGGTCTAGTATAGTATACTTTAGTTATAAGTAGCTTAATAAATAAGGTAATTATTTATTATATCTATAAAGGCTTATTAAAGCTTAAACTTAGTGTATTGCTTTATAGTGTAATAGAGAAGGTATCCTAAAAAGATAATGTTATTTAGCGATAAATAGCAATTGTTGTAATAGTTTAAAAAAAGGGATGTTCTTGATGATGCAGCAATTTCGGATGGCTCGGATGTGGGGGTGGCTCTCTTGTGGGGTGGGTGGGTTATCATTGCCAGAGAGACCGTCCGTTTCGTTGCAAGCACCACCCGGGTTGACATCGCAGTGCATCGTACCCCAGGTCTCGCTGAGACCATTGACATTCTCCATAATATCGAGTTCCCCGACAGCGGGCCAGTTCCTATGACTGTTAGCATACTATTTTCGAAGGGCGTTTTGGTTATTGGCTTTAATGTCGACTTACAGGTAGTTCCCACGGAGTGCGCTTCCAAGCGCCCAGAAAGCAGGCCAGTAGCCGATGGCCTTGTTACCCACGTCGGGCAAGCTAAAGCTGGCCTGGATGCGCATCTTGCCGCCAGCCGCAGCAACAAAGTCGGTGCGTTGCGTCTCGATGCGGGCGGAGGTCCACGCTCCTGCAGACTCCTTGATAGTGGTGGTCTGCAGACTGTCCCTGCCGCTAAGTTGCACGTTTGCGATGGCATCGGTGTAGGTCTCAATTTCGCCGGTGCCAAAATTCGCGGAACCGCCGGGGTAAGATGTGCCAGTGGTGAAGAGCCAGTTCGTTGCGTTGGGCAGTGTTGCAGCATCGCCGATAAAGTGATCACCCCAAGTTAGGGTCTAGCCGCTGATGGCAGGAATGGCGGTCGCATGAGCGGCGGGCAAGGCAATGGCCAAAGCCTTAGCTGTCTGGATGAAACCCATTTTAGAAGATGGCACAGATGACTGAAACATAATGACTGCTCAAAGTAAAAAGCTTCGGTGATCGAAAGACTGTATGAAAGAGAGAATGCTGATAGCGAACGAGTGTTGGAAACTGATTGCTGTTGTGTTCTCTTCTTCCCATCTGACGCCAATCTTGTGCTTCTTATAGACAAAAGACAGTGTATCAACTTGACGACTAAATCGGCTGTTTGGATACAATCAGTACATCTTCAACTAGAGTGCATCTCCGCCGCTTATGGGCTGACTCGAGAGTACGGGGGCTCCGATGATAGTATATTGTATGTAGATCTCTGAAGCGATATACAAATAAATGTAATTGTCAGATAAGTCCTGATTAGTAAAGCACAAAAGAGATCTAATCGGCCAATGCTGGGTATCCGCCCACTAATTCGTTCTAAACATTAGTACTAATGCTAATTGAAAATAGCAGCATCGTGGAGCCCCTGCTTGCAAGTCCCTGCTGGATTGAACTTACGCAGGCTTCACATTTATTTGCCGTCGAAATCAGGTGAGCGGCGCTATGAACCCCTGGTGTTGCGGTTCTGTTAAGCGACCTTATCACTGCAACTCATAGCGCAGACTGGCAAAATCCCATAGACTTGTAGGGCTGAGCTTAAATTCCACTGTGACAGTGACTGGTTGTGCATGTATAGAAACATTTCGATCGTTGACTTCAAAGGGAGTTTTGGCTAGCTATCAGTTGAAACCAAGCACCATGCGTGTTCAAGAAGAATAAAAAAAAAGAATAAAAAAAAGGAATGAATGATTCTAGAGAAACTCTGTTCCGGTCACTGCAATGCACGTGGAACACAAAATTCTTAATACAGTATTATGTCGGTCAAGCCCGAGATTGGATCGTGATTTGGCAATCTGGGTGGCTTCAGAATACCATACATACCCGGACTACGGTAATTATTATCTCAGTTCAAAGCTTATGGCCGTATATTTGAGTGAATATCAACCCCTATTTGTTCAGGACAGAGATTTCTCAAATGAGGCAATGGGAGCATGCCTGGTTTTCCCCAGGGTGTGTAGAGCTAACCTTTCAGTATGGATCCACCTACTTGTGACTCAAAATTGTTTTCTTTTTTCTGTTTAGAAATCCATAGAGCTGCCAACATTCCCGAGTTGTCTATTGGAGAGTGGCTCATACTTTACCTGCCAAGTCGCTAATACAGATGACGATATTCTTGTCGGTATGGGTGAACAGTACCCCACGGGGCTTTTCCGTGCAGTCTGTGCCGTTGTTGTGGAGTAAATAGTCTGAGAGGGTGCTCCTACACGTGTGCACGGTACAGTGCCGGGTCATTAGTCTGGCCACACCAATAAGGGCAACTAATTAACTAGCTGCGATTCCTCTTTTTGACCCACTTTTAGCCTAAGGCCATAACTATTATCACACTTCTATTTCACGCGTATGCGCGTGCGTGTATGGCATCATACATCAGAATACCTTAACTGCCTATCGTTTTATTTTCTTACTATAGTATCTTAATAACGTTAATTTGGCCTTAAATTGACCTAAAATCGGAGAGTAAATCAAGAGCTTTCTACTGATACTTGTTTTGCGATCCTTGTACTTTATGTTGAAGGCAAAAATAAGAGCAAAATTGTATGCTAATTTAGTATTAACTGTATAACCGTATATTAAATAGTCTAATAATAAAAAGTAACCTCCTTAAACATATTACGCCTATAGGCTAGCTAGCCTTGACAACTAACTTCCTGTTAAGAGCATTAATTTATTAAGATACTCTTATGCTTCCTAAAGACCTTATAAAAAACCTTATTTGCTAAGTCTGAACTTTATGTTTTGAAGAGCACTTTATAGCGTATTTTTTGTTGCCATTACCTCTGGAAATGACGCTCAGCCTAGCTGTTACCCCTCTGATAGGGCAAGTCCTTCAGAGGAGCGGTCAGATCTATCGTGTAGTCTGACAGACCTTACAGTCAATGTAGTAAACCTGCTTCACCAAAGATAGGATCTAGAAGATGGAGGTGAAAGAAGTTGATTCCCTTAATGACCCTGTGGAAGGTCTACCTTATATAGTAGTAGACCTCCTATGTCTATTAACAGGGGTAACATGTGCCCTTCCCGCCTTAAAATATTACTGTGCTAGCAATATCTCACAGGGTTATTGTCTATATAGTCTAGCTAAAATGTCACTATCCTTACCTTTTTCTTTACTAATCCTATTAGTAAATCTGTTTTTATCTTTTGTTTATTACTATAACCCTAATACTATAAATTCTAATAAAAATTATAAGTCCTGGACCCTACTTAGTGTTAACCTTCTTATATAATCTATTATATCTCTTATTTCTTTTACTATTCCTTATAGATCTATATCCCTTAGTAGCTTATTTGTTCTTTTGCTCTTATTAATATATACCTTTTTAGTAAAGGTGTTAGTTGTGGCGCTAGGAGTATTGTGTTTCTTAGTAGCCTTAGCGTAGGGGTTAGTGGCCTTCTAGGCTTTGGTAATACCCTTAGCGCTAAAGGCATAAGGTTTAACGTTAAGTAAACAAAAGTTACTATTATTATAACTACTAGTTATATTTCTGCTTAACTTATTACTCCTAGTAATAGCTTTATTATAAGAGTTAATAAGGTTAGTAGTGTAGCTATTTTGATTCTTTTAAATTAAAAGCTAGTCTATTACTATATTAGTTTTATAGTTAATAGTATTAAGCTTATTAAATATTATATTAAACTCTTTAAATTTTATAGTAAACTTAGTAAAAATTAAGACCTTATAATAAACTTTAATAATAAATTTATTATATAACTAGTTAATTATGTTATTTTAAGTAATATTATTATCTCTTTTAGCCTTAATCTTAATATAAAGCTAATTAATAGCCTTATTATAGGTTATAGTAAAGTCTATAAATTTAGCTTTAACCTTATTTTACTAAGTAATAATCTTCTCTTTTTATTAAAGAAGTATCTTAATAGTAAGTGTGTTACTAGTAGCCTTACTAGTAAATCTAGTGTCTTTAACTTATACTAAGCTTAACCTTTATAGTTTAATAAAGTATTTACTAATAGACTTAATAAAATATCTGTTCTTATATAATATATATACTACTAGAACCTATGCATAAGATAGTAGCTTTATTAACTAACTTAATATACTAGTTATTTTAGTATCCTAGGCTCTTTAATAGGCTTCTTTAATACTATAGATAATACTATTTATAATAAATAAGGTGTTATTATTCTTTTACTTAGATTTTTTCTTAAAGAACTTATTAAAAATAATAAGTATTTCTTTATAAAGCTTATTATTAAAAGTAATAGCTATTTTTTTATTAAAGGTAAAAATAGTATCCTTAAAGGAACAATAGTAATTACTAGCTTTACTATAGCAATTACTTCTACTAGCTTTGCTATAGGTAAGGGTAGAAGTGTTAACTATCTGGATAGACTTATTATCACTGTCCTCCTAGTCAGAGTTACTGTTTCTGTCGTCATCAAAGCTGTTATTCTTATTGCTTAAAGAGGCTATGTTATTAACTCTATTATTGTCTTTATTACTAAGGCTAATAAGGCTCTCTTTTAGGCTAGAGGGAATATTAGTGCCTTTAAAAAGTTTATCTATATTATAACTTCTACTAGTGTCTATAATATTACCTCCTCTACTAGTAGTAAGGTTACTAAAAATCGAAATACTAGTTAAGTTATTGTTTTTGTTAGGTACTAGCTAAGTAGCCTTATTACTAAGGGCATTAATAATAAGCGTAGAAGAGAAAGGCTTAATAATAATATTATTATTGTTTTTAGCTTAAGTAGTTATTATTAGGTTTAGTAGTAAATATATTAAGAAAAAAAGTAAATCTATTATTATTAAAGTAAAAATATTAAAATAAAAAAATAAAAAAAAAGTTATTATTAAAGCTATTATATAAGGTAATAGTATTATTAATAGATTTAATAAAAATAATGGCTATTTAAAAAACAAAAAAAATAAAAAAAAAATTTATAAAGCTAAAAAGAAAAGAAAAAGTAAGGTTAAAGTAAGTAATATTCTGTTAGTTAATATAGGTACTAGTAGCCTATACTTATACTTATTATATTTTCTTTTCCTACTTTACCCTTTTAATAAGATAAATATATCTAAAGATTTCCTTTTTTACTATATAGAAAGTCTATTAGTGTCTATTAGTCCTATAAAGCTTATTATTATCTCTAGATATCTTAAGGTAACTTATAAATTATTTACCTAGGGATAATTACTTTGATTTAAGATTTTATAAGTATATTAGTAACGATTTTTTTATTAAGCCTTAAGATATTTCTTTTATTATACTTAGCTATCTAGTTAATTAAATAAGCTAATTTAAACTTATTTATAAGTTCTTAGGCTATTCTAATTAGTTCTAGGCATAAGACTTAGCTATTATCCTTAGTAGTAAAGCCTTTTTATTTAATAAGGAATTTAACATAAAATTAATTATATAGCTAATAAATATATCACATAATAATCCTGTCCAGTTCCTAGATATCCTTTCTGCTTATACTATTAACTACTACTAGCTATAGCTAAGTACTTCCCTATTAAAAATGATTTTTTCCCTAGGCTAGTTTCCAGAGTTATACCACTAAGACTACTAAGTAAACCTACTATATAGCTAAGAAGTTAAGTTTAGTAGCTAAAACGCCTTTTATCTTAACTATCTTAAAGGGACTAGCTTACTCTACTAACTATTTCTACTTAGAATACCTAGGTAAATAATATCTTTTTCTTAAATAAAGGTAAACTATATCCTTTTATTAAAAATTAATTAAATTATACTTTTTATTATATTTATTTTTTATTATTACTCCTATAATATTAATTAACTTAATAGCTTTTTCTTAATATAAATAGTAAAGGACTTTAATATTAGCCTAGGTACTTTTATCTTTTATGCTAATAACTAGTATAATTACTAATCTTAGCTTAAATCCTATTATTACCTTGTTAAGTAAGTATCTTATAGAAAATACTAGAGTATTATTAAGGTTAAATTATAAAGCTAAGAGTATTCTTATTTAAGGTATATTTAGCGTTATAGTAATATAGAATTAGATTATAATTTCTATTATTTGGTTTTTCTTTTTATCTATATTATTAGTTTATATATAATATAACGTAAAAAAAAGGAGTTTAACGTTTAGAGTAATAAATATATTTTACTAAATAATAAAGGTAAATTTTAGATCTTAGTTAGATATAATTTATTATAGTAATTCCTAGTTTATAAAAAGAAGTATCTAAGCTAAAACTATTACTTAATCTACTACTATATATATTATATACCTTATAATTAGTAACGTCTATTTACTAAATAAACAAGAGACTATATATAACGTATTTAGCTTAGGTTAATTTAGTATTAACTAAAAAGTACCTGTTAATAGTATATTAAGTATATTAGTAATAAAGTTAATAGTAATAATATAAAAAGGGGTTATATAAACTAAAATAAGCTATAATTCCCTTAGCGTTTTTCTTCTTAATTTCTAGTATTTTTAACAAGTAAGACAATATTTAATATAGCTAAAAACTTTTACCTACTTTTATCTAATAAGAAGGCCTTTAAGCTTATAAGTTATCTTATCCTTTTTAAAGTAGTGTTTATTATTATAAACAAGTCATAATACTTCCTGCTTACAGCTAATTAAGATACAAAGTTACTATTATCTTATTATTTCTATGTAGTAAAAAAGACTATAGTTAATAGCTTATAGTAAGACCTTATCTTTGCGTTAAGCTATATTAAAAGTAACATATTTCTTATTTTTCTTAGCTATTACTTACTATTATAATAGAATCCTTTAGTATTTTTTATTCTATTAATATTCTTATCTAAGCTTACTTCTAAAATCATCTATAATTCCTAGTATAATAACCCTAGTCTTTTAGTTAATAACTATCTTATTACCTATATAATATATTATTACTATAATATTTACTAATTCGTCTTTTATACTAATTTTAGCCTTAAAGTAATTACTCTTAAACATAAATAACTATAATAATATATCTAGTATAACATTAAGTTTATTTAAAATATAAGTAATATAAAATTTAAATTATAATAAGTAAATTACTATTACTATAAGTTTTAAGTTAACTTTATTAAAATTTATTATTTTAAGTAAAATATATATGACTATATCTACTGTTACTATATAGTCTATAAGGATATTAACTAGTAAGCTATTAAACTAGACTATTTTATAGAGCTTATAGACAGCCTAGACAACTACTATAACTTCTGCTTTTATAGCCCTATAAGCCTTCTTAGCTTTTAAGGTAACTCTAGACAAGAAGAGGATAGGATAAATATACCTAACAGGGATATTATAGCCAGGGATCTTAGTCCCATCCTAGTTAATATCTAGCTAAAAGATAAAAAAGCTAAAGGTACTTTAATAAGCATTAATTTTAAAAAAGAGGGCTTAGTATAGGTTAAAGTAGAATCTAAAAGCCTAGCAGCAGAGGTTATCTTAGAGTATATTAAATATAGCGTGTTTAGTATTAATACCTTTAAATATAGCTTTTTATACCTGTTTTTACTAAATAGTTTAGTTAAATATAGCTTAAAGTTTTTCTTCTAACCTTATTTTAGTAAAAAGAAGTTTTATTTTATTCTATAATAAAGTAAATATAATATTAAACTAGGAAATACTTTCCTTAAGCTAGCCTACTATACCTAAATAAGTTTCTAAGGCTACTACTAATAATAAAAACTTAATTTTTTTAAATACTATAATATAATCATCTATATAAGTAATTCTACTATTATTAATAACATAACTAAAAAGTTTAACGCTAAAATATCCTACAAACGACTTTATTACTAATAAGTAAAAGTAATTTTTTTTAATAATCTTAAGAATAATCTTAAAATACTTAGTATAGTCTTTATTATTATTACTAAAAATAATAATATTATTAATATATACCTTTATAAACTCTTAATACTTATAGAATAATTAGTTTATATATCTCTATATAAACGTAGACGTATTCTTAAAGCCTATAAGGATAACATAGGACTTTTTAAGCCTTCTAGGAGAAATAATAACTATTTTGTCTTAATAGACTAAATAAATAAGTAATTAATAGAAAAAACCTATAGTATCTAGGACTATAATTTTAGATTTACTTTATATAACGCTAATAATATTATCTTAATCTAAAAGAAAGTATATATTAAATATAATAACCTTATTAAATAGCCTAAGGTCTATAACTAGTTATACTTTAAGCTTACTATCTACTATATAATTTACAACAAAAGTTAAGTAAGTAATTAAGGCTAGTTATCTTATCTAGCTTATCTTTCTAGCCTTATAAAGTTTATTATAATAGTCGTTAAAGAAGGCCTTATTTACGTGCCTTAAAGGGTATAGCTACACTAGCATCTTCTGATTTTACTATCCTTTTACTAAGTCAACTTATATTTAGTCCTTGTCTTTCATTAAAATAATACCCTTATTTTACTATATATTAAATTTATCTAAGATTCTAGTATATACTTTTACCTATTAAGGGCTACCTACTATAACAGAGACTCCTTAGCTAAACGTTTAATATAAGATATCTACTAGTTTTAATACTTTATAGTTAAGGATTATATATAAGTTAAGCCTCTTTGTTATTAGTTAAGCTCCTAAGGAATTACTTTTTACTTATTTACCTAGTTCAAGGACGCTTAGCAGGTTCCTTAACAGGTCTTATAGCAGGTATACTATCTTAGCCTATCTAACATAACACACGTTAACTTATATTTCTCTATTAGTAATAGTCTTTAAGTGTTCCTTTAAGTAAATAATAAAGGTATTAAAGCTATTATTTCTTATAATAAGACATTTTAATATATCTTATAATAATATAGCGTCTAGTATACCAGGTTTTATAAAATAAAAATAGTATATATCTTTAGGATCTTGTGGTTCTTTTGTTTATAGTAATAAGAAGTTATTAAAGTTAACTATAAAAAAGACTTCTTAACCTAGTAATATAGTAACCTAATATATAGCTTAAACTTAACGTCTAACTAGTATTAGCTATTATATAATCTAGACTAGTACTATAAGGTTATATATAGATCAGAAAGTAACTTACAAAAGTATAAAATTAATCTTAACTTTATGTTTAATATAGAATAATATACTTAATAATAGTCTTAAGGCTAAGTAGTTAATAACCTTAGCTTTTATATAAAAGTATCTATTTATAGGATTATTAGCTATAGTACTAAAGATATAGAAATCAAAGGAGACTTTTCCTTTGACTTAGACACCTGCCTTAACTCTATTTAGTATATACTAGTAATTATAATCCTACTTTACGTTCTACGTAAACATAGTAATCTAGGTGTAGTCTATAAGAGTTATTATGCTCCTTATATTAAGGTATACTTCTATTATTTATTTCCTTAGGTCTAATATAATATTAAGCCTTATATATATTACTATTATTAGGTTATTAAGGATATCTAGTCATAAGTTAGCCTCTATAATCAGACGATCTTAGGCTATATAATAGATGCCTTTACTGCTTTTAGCGTTTAGTAGTAAGGTAAGGCTTTTTCTAATACTAAAAGTACTACTAGTAAAGGAGTTATATATATTAGACTTATTAGTTTATTTCTTATAGTATATAATTTAATAAAGTTTATTACTGATTTTAAAGGGTTATTATTATCTTCTTTATCTTTACTTTTATCTCTAACCTAGTATCCTTAACTTATTAGGTTACTAATAACCTCCTTAGCATCTAAGTTATCCTTATAGATTATACTCTTAACCTAGTAAATACTAATACCTATGTTTATATTCTTAATGTATAGTTTCTATAGCTATTATATTTAGTAAAAGTAGTAGAGAAAAGGTTACTACTAGTCCTAGTTACTAAATTATTACTCTTAGCGTATAAGTCAGTATAATAGCTAATCCTATATACTTAGCAACAAGTATCCTTAGCGTTAAGGTTAACTATAATCCTTCCTAAATTCTTATTGCCCTAAGTATTCTTACTTTTTTTATAGCCTTACTTCTTATCTCTATAGCTATATCTTATAATTACATAGTTAATATTTAGCCTTATCTCTGTAATATATACTCTTATTATTCCCCCTACTATCTTCTTTTTAACCTACTAGGCCTAGGTCTAAAAAGTAGGTTACTAGCTTTATTTCCTCTTTAAGTATATCTTAAAGTATTTACTGTTTTTCTTTAGCCTTAACAAGGTATACATTAATTATATTACTTTCCTATAGCTCTAGACATAGTAGATATAAACGTAGATATAATATTAATCTAAAATAAATAAGTAATTAGAGGTTAATAATATCTTTTTATACTATAGTATAAGTAAAAGCTATTATAGTAAAAGTCTTAATTAGTTTTTTATTAAAGTTATTTTAGGCTATATATAAGTATATATTAAACTAATCTTTAGTAGCACTTAAATATAAACTAAAGACTTTTTTTAAAGCTATAAACTAGTTATTAAAACTAAAAGTAAATATAACTTACTTAACAATAAAAAGTTATTCTTAATACTAAATAATAACAGCTTCTTATAGAAGTTTAAATAGCTTTTAGTATAAAGTATTTCTTATAAATTCTATTATAGCCTTTATTATAACTAACTATATCTAGAGGTTTATATTACAATAATAGACCTATTTTCTATCAAAGAATACCTCTTTTTTAGGGAATTTATTATATAAAGTATTAAACTAAAAGATTCTACACTCTATTAATCTTTATACTTAGATAATTACTTATAAGGATAATAATATTATTATTACTAGGATTAATATATTTAACTATATATTATAAAGAATATTAGTAAACTTACTAATAAGCTATATAAGTGTAGCGTCTAAGGTCTTAGTCTACTAGACCATATAGGTTAACCCTAGCGTATCCTAGGGTTCCTTTATCGTTACTAGCAAAGGGCTACCTAGGCAGGTAAAGGTCTAGTGATCTTCTACTTTGCCTATTAGTTCTTACGTAAAGTTAATGCTAGTTAAGGGTGTTAGATGCAGTAAAGACCTTACTTTGTCCCCTAATAATCCTAATATGCCCCTAGTCTTTAGAAATAGTAGTAAGGCTAAGTCTCTTAGCTAAAAGAGGGTTTGGTGCTATCCTTGCAATAGGTTACTTGCCTTATGATCCATGGCTGCAATAATAGTCCCAGGCCAGTTACTTAGGCCACCTTGGTTCTCTAAGATTAAAGACATATTACTAACTACGTCTTTGTCTCCAAGGAGCTTGTCTTAGTATATAAGCTAAATAATCTACCTTACTGTTTATAGATACCTTTTGATTTCTTTTTTAAGATCTTACTTAGGAAGGTATAATAATAAAATATAAGCTTTATTATTAAAAAAGAGGATCTTATATTATTTATTGTTAAGGTGTTATAGAGTCACTACTTAGGGTGGAAAAGATATAAGGAAAACGGCTTAGATTTCTACGTGTAGGATTACCTTGTCTAAAACGAATAAATACGTATCCTGTGTGGTAGATCCGTACAAAGGGACCAGACTAATAGTTAATCTAGGCCTAGCGTAAATCTCATAAGGCTATGTAATACGCGTAAAGGTATTACAACATACCTCCCCAGGTAAATCAACGGATTTTAATTATTATATGTCTAATAATAGCTATATATAAAAGAATTACCTTAAAAAAATAAATAAGGATATAAATACTTACTTTTAAAGTAATAAATATAAAAGAAATAATTATATAATACTATATCTAGTTATTAATAGTAAAAAAACTACTCTTTTTCTTCTTATTACCTTTAAATAATTTAATTAAATTAATAGCCTTTAATTAGCTAATTAATTATTAAGTTAAATACTTATCTTCTTTAATAATATTATTTTTTTTAGCCTAATAAAAAAGCCTTTTTTTTCTTTTTTTTTTATTTATAATAATAATAACTATATATTTAAGATATTATTATTTTTACTATATATATATATATTTACTTATATTATAAGCTTTTTATATAATATTAACGTTTAAGAATAAATACCTTTAAAATCTAATAAGAAGGCTACTATATATACTTATATTACTATAGTATATATAGCTTAACTTAAGAAGTACAATAAAGTACACAAAGGTAATAAGGAGAGTAGCAGCTCCCTTAATCCCCCTAATAACCAGCCTATAGTCCCTTCTCCTCTTATACATTTATCTTTTATTTAGGTCCTTTATATCTCAAGTGGTATTAACGTGTAAGAATAGACTTCTCCTATCAAAGGCCATAGTAACAAAGAAGTTAACACTAAAGAGGACAGCTTATAGCCTCCTTTTCTAGCCAGCCTCTCTACAAGTGCTACAAGTAAGGATAAGGACGATTCAGAGTCGCCTCTCTCTCTTAGCGCCTAAGCCTACTTTAATGTAGTCCTAAGAGCCTTTTACAATCAGTAGCTAGCTAGTATGTTATACTTTTCTTATTTAACTTAAACTTCTTACTAATTCTATTAAATAGAAATAATTATCTTTAGGTTTATACTAAAGGAGGAAGTAAAGGAGGAAAAGGAGAATAAGGAGGAGAAGGAGGAGGTGTGTGCCAGGACCCTGGAGCCTGCTCTCTGAAGAGACTTTGAGTGCCTATAGTACGTTCAAAGCGTACTATATAGTAACTCTTTAGGTTAATATGTACTAGTAAGCAGTAGCTAGACCCTTAAGTACTAACGCTATACGCTTAATAAGACCCCTTATATTATAATTGTTAAGGGTTTTAAGCTTTGCTATTTAGCTTAAGAGTTTTTAGTTATAAAGTATAGTAATATAGCTCTAAGTATATATTTCTATATATAATATTTATTTATTTAGTTTTAACTATTCTTATAGGTCCTTAGCTAAATAACTAATATATTATAAAGCTATATTACGTTTAAGTAGACCCTTCTTGTAACAGCATAACTCCCTTAGCCAGATGGTTGTATGTCACAAGGGCATATAAGCAGTGTTGACAGCAGGGCTTGTACGCGTACAAGCACTGACGGATCTTTTGGGTCAATTGGGTCAATTGGTTAGGCCGTAGAGTCAAAGGGTCCTTGCGACCGACGTCACTGTCAGCGTCTGTTACAATTGTGCTTACACGCGTACGGTCAGACTAACAGCTGCTGGACTTGGCATGTGGCAAAGAAAGGCTTGATTGCCGTCACAAGTTCGATTCCCGTAGTTGTCCCTGGCTGTCAAGGCGAGCGCTGGCGAAAGGCGGGGTAGGACTTGTCTCATCGCTAACTCTAACCTTGGGGGTCTGCATTGCCTATGTGTGCCTTGGGGACAAGGCAGCCTAGGAGAGGGTATAGTTGTAACAGCACAACTCCCTTAGCCAGATGGTTGTATGTCACAAGGGCATATAAGCAGTGTTGACAGCAGGGCTTGTACGCGTACAAGCACTGACGGATCTTTTAGGTCAATTGGGTCAATTGGTTAGGCCGTAGAGTCAAAGGGTCCTTGCGACCGACGTCACTGTCAGCGTCTGTTACACTTCTTTAAAGGGATATTTAGTATAATATATAGAAGTATAGCAAAATAATACTAATACCACCTAATAAAAACACACTAGTTAGTTTAGCTTTATCTAATAGTCTTACCTCTAGTATAACTATTACTATTATAAATAAGGGTTAAGTAGATACTATTTAGGCTATAATTAATAGCCTTGTTAGTTAGTTAATACTTATATTAACTATGCTTATATACTAGCTTCTTATAGACTAGTATATAGTACTTTTAGGGGGTTAGTAGTACTGAAAAAACTTCTTTCTTAGGCTTCTACTAGGAGTAAAGGCCTATAGGCTATTAATAGCAATTTCAAACAGCCTATAAGTATTCTTCTTCTATTAATACCTCTTCTTTAGTATATATAATCTTTATTTATATGTCTTGTAAGTTAAGAAGCACTTTAAAGTACTTAAATTTTACTTTAGTAAGGTTCTTAGTAAGACTATCTACTAGTATATTATCTATTAATATATACATAATATTAAATAAACGTTTACTATATTCTTATTAAAGCTATATATTCTAAATATTAATATACTATAAGTAGATTAAAATTTAATCACTTTTACTTATAATAAAGTAAATAATTTAATTATTATTATAATTAATCTTCTATATATTACTAAGCTTAAGTTATATATTTTAAAAAAAATGCTTAAAAATAATAGTTTTTTTTATAATATACTTAAGGCTAAGAAGCTTAGCCTTAATTATTAATATTATAATAGTATTTTACTAAGTAGCCTTTTACTAAATTAGACCTCTAAAGAGCAAAATTATGTATTCTTAGGATAATCTTTGTGTCTTATTATTGTCTGTAAATAAAGTATTACTTATAATTAGTAGTGTTTATGTACCCCTTAAGGTGCTAAAGCATATTACTAAGTATTAAGTATAATATAAGTATTTAATAACTTAGTCTATTACCTATTAGTAAACATATAAAGGGTTTATTAGGAATTATAAAAGCAGAGTATATATAAATGTAACATTAGGTCAGATTATTATTATAGTATAAAGGATTAATCTAACCTTCTCTTAGAAACGCTTTACGTTAACTAGAGTTACTTAAAGGTTATTTTTTTTAAGTATAACTATTAGTAATAAGGTAGTTAGTGCCTTTAAGTTAATAAGGTTAAATCTTTTAGTAATTTGCTTAATATATTAGTTATAGGCTAAATAGATCTTTTGCTTTAGCTAGTTATATAGGATCTATATACCTAGATACTATTTAGCTAGGCCTTAGTCTTTTACCTTATATATTATTTAGATTCCTTTTATAATCTTTTTTATATCTCTTATATAAGACTTATAATAAAGTATAAGGATATTATTAATATAAAAAAAAAGAAGAATCTTCTTATCTAAGGTCTAAAAAAGATATAGGTCTTTGCTTATAGCCTTTATTCTAAGATAATATAAAGTACCTAAGAGTTCCTTATACTAAAGGAGAAGTGTATCTCTAAGACCATAGAGTACACACTATAATTTAATAATTTTATCTAGTATCTTAAAGCTATCTAGGAGAAAGCATATAATAAGTAGTTTATTTAGTCCTCTCTCAGTATTTAAAAACGCATTAACTATATTAAATTAGTATATCTTAAGGTTAAATTTAGCTATAATAGCTATTATAATATAAAAAGTCTATACTATAAATATTACTATATATATCTATTTAAAAAAATACTTTTCTTATATATTACTCCTTATATAGATTTACGCTTTATAATAATTAAAAAGACTATTTTAGTTTATCTTATATAAGAAGACCTACTTTAAAAGAATTAGTTTCTAAGTAACTTTGCTCTAGTTTATTACCTTCTAAGTACTTATCTACTTAAGCTTCTAAATCTTAGTTACTATTACTTATAAAAAAAAGTCTTAATATAACTAAAGAAGGTTTAAAAGCTTTTTCTAGTTCTTTAGTAGAAGTAGTAGCTCTTTTATTTTTTTTTTATTATATAGTTTTAGTATCTTCTAGGTATACTTTACTTAAATAATTAATATATAGATATAACTATAAATTATTTAATATCTAGTAGCCTCCTTATCTAGTACTTTCTGCCTTTCTAGCAAAAAAGTATTAAAGAATATATCCTAGCTTTATCCTAAATATAAAAATATAAAGAGGTAACTAGTGTTCTTTGTCTTATTAGATTAGCCTGTTGCTGCTGGTTCTAGTAACAGGCTTTATTAATACCGGCTTTACTAGGTTAAAGCATTATAGTTTAGGTCGTCTTAATTACTAGTACTTAATCCTTACCCTTAGTTAGTATAGCTTATAAATACTAATCCTAAACGTGTTATTAGTTCTTCTTTTACCTTGTCCTCTTTATTTAAGGGTAAATTAGTATAAATAATAATCTTATTTTTAATTACCTTAGTTAAGTGATTAATTTCCTTGGATTCTAACACGTCTTTGTTTACTATAGCTTGGTCCTTAATAGTTATTATTATTCTAATCTCTTAATCTAAGACATTTCCTAGTTTAGGTAAAGGTTCAAGGGTTAATAACTACCCTTTTTACTAAATATAGTTTACTTTATAATCACTTTATTTCTTTTTATCTAGAAACACTATTCTTAGCATAGAAATAAGTAATAAGGACTATTATAAAAGGTATTCTTCTTACAGGATCAGAGTAATATTAACCTCCTTTATAATACTTAGAACATAGAATTCTAGGTTATAAGTTATACTTAGGTGTTATATATTATTTATAATTATTTATATTTCCTTAACTAAGATTATTACCTTTATATTATTTTTCTTATAAAATTAGTTCTTATTAAATATTATATTCTATATAATTATAATCTACTAAAATAAAAGAATTTATATTTAGTATAAGTTATAGGTATTCTAAATATAGCCTACTAAGTTTCTAATATAGCCTTTTAGTTTTACTTTAAAGCGTTATTTTCTTATATCTCTCTCTTAGTCCCTTTAAATAAGGTATACTTAGTAGCTATATATATAAAGCTATCCCTATTATAAATATAAGTCTTAGCTAAGAGTTACTTAGTATTAAGGTTACTACTAGTAAAAATATTATTTAAACCATTTCTCTTCTTTCTTAATTAGGTAAAACTAAGCGTTATATTAAAAGAGGCTAATATTATAGAGGTATATACTAGCTATTACTACTTTAACCTATAGTTTATATAGAAGGCTTACTCTAGAAAGCAGTTTAATACCTCTAGTTATTGCTTTCTAGGTAGCCTTCTTAGCTTTACTGTTTAGCTCCTTTATATATAAAAGAGTAGTCTTAACTTTAATCCCCTCTTCTTCTACCTATTGTTAAAACTCCATATTGCTATTAATTACTATAATAAAGCGGTCTATATCCTATTTTATCTTATATAAAGCAAGGCTATATTACCTTACTACTTATTACTTAAAGATATATAAAACTCTAAATATACTTTTATAAGTTTTTAATACTTTTAGAAATCTAAAAAGTTAACTAGTATATTTATTTTTAATTACTATAAGCTATAAGTTCTTATTATATTCTTTAAGGTAATTAAAGAGGTCTTAAGTAATTCTATAGTATAAGTAAAATAACCTTTATTCTAATCTTTATTTTAAGACTACTTTTTTTATATAAGTAGTTTAGTAATAAAAGCATTCTAATCTCTTATAGGCCTTAATCTTTACTTCCTGAGCGTTCAAGACTAATTACTTAAGCGCCTAGGGTCCTAGGTAGTTACCTTATAGGTACTAAAGCTAAGTAAGGTCTAAGTAAGTACTCTTTTTATAGCATAAAGGTTATATAAGAGTGTTGTAGTAGGGTAGCCTTATCATGTTAATATTAACTATAGACGTATTACTTACCAGGATTTATATATAAAAAAAGTAATTAAAAAGAGGCTTATATTTAAGGAAAGTAATATTTACTTTCTATATAAGTTACTTAACTATAAAGCTATCTAAATAACTTCTATATCAGAAGGTATAATCTAGCCCTAAGTACTAGATACCTATTGTATAAAATAAAGCTTCTAATATAACGTTTATATAAAAGTTCTTTATATATACTATATTCTTAAGCGTAAGGTCCTAGTTCGCTCTATTTCAACTTCTAAGAATCCCCTTAATTATACATCTACCTTTTATATAAATAAAGTATAAAGTAGTACTTAAGTTAACCTGTTAATTACTCTCTTTAACTGCTTAGACTATACTTAGCTCTAAAAGAAATATGTTGTTTACTAGGTAGGTAGCTTCATAGTTATTTAATATGATGCTGTATAAAAGGACATATAAACTAAAGTATAAAGTAGTAAAAATACTATAAACTTTCTTTTTTTAAGTAGCTTTATCTAGGTTTAGTTAAAGTAAAATAAAATTAATAATATACGCAATAACCTTTAATAGTAAGTTATTACTAGGTCTATTATTATTATTTTTGTCATTATTAACCTTATTATTATATCTCTTAAGATCTTTTCTTTAAGATAAAAGAATTACCTAGAGCTACCCTTTCTAAGCAAGTTTAGCTTAGAGGTCTATATTCTAAGGGTTATTAATTTAATCATAGATTTATTATACGTTATTATTAGTAATTAGGGCTGGTCTAGGTAAGTAGCTAATAAGGGCTTTCTTTATATAGGTATATTTAAGTAGAGGCTAATGGTATAAGCAGCTATAAATATATACTTTATTTAAGTTCTTTAGTAAAAAGTAGTATATATTATTCTTAGTTAATATAGTAGGATAACTTACTCAGGTTATATAAATACTAGGCCTTTTCTTATAGTACTTTACTACTAATAAGTCTTTTTATAAAACGCTAGTTAGGATTATTATATAGTTATCTAGGTTTTTAATTAAGAGGCCTATTATCTTATTTTAGATAATTTCTGTAAGTTTATAAGTCACCTAAGATAAAGCAATTCTATATAACACTACTCTTAGAAAGGGTCTTAAAGTAAAGGTACCTTAGACTTTTAGTAAGTCTAGGATTTTTATATAAAAATAAGAATTTTATTATTTTATTAACTAAATAAATAAGTTAATACTTAAGGCTACTTAATTTAATAAAGCTAAATATTCTTCTTAAATAATAGTTTAACTAAACAAGTTACTTAATATATATTATTACTTAAGAATCTTAAGTATTAAGTAAAATATTATTTAGTTTTATACTAAAGCTTTTATCTAAGTTAACTTAAAGAATAATTTAATAATTAATATTTTTATTTATATATTAATTATATTAAATACCTTTTTTTATTATTTCTAAATAACTTCTTTTATATTAACGTTTAAGATATATATCTAATATATAACCTTAACGTTTAAATTAGTTATTATTAAAAGAGGTTTATTATTAGTTTATTTAAGATTTATATTAATAATAAATTTATTAAAAGCAAAAATCCTTAAAGTATCTAGGATTTTATTAAAATATTTAGGTTTATTTTCTTTTATTTATTTAAGTCTATTTAGGTTAATGAATTCCTAGATATGCTTTAACCTTGCTTTAAGCTAAAGAGTTATATACTATAAGGGCTAATTGCTTTACGTCTTAAGCTTCTTTATAGCTTTAATAAAAATAGATATATTAAAGATATTAGTTTAAGAGAATAAAGATAATTTGTTTAAGAGAGATTTTTTAGCCTATAGTACGCTCTAAACACAGTAGTTTAAGGGTATAACATAAGCTAGGCTTATAACTATCATAGAATCATTACTTAAGGTAAAAAAGATATAAAGAAAACGGCTTAGATTTCTATGTGTAAGATTACCTTGTCTAAAACAAATAAATACGTATTCTGCGTGGTGGATCCGCACAAAGGGACCAGACTAATAGTTAATCCGGGCCCGGCGTAAATCTCATAAGGCTGTGTGTAACAGACGCTGACAGTGACGTCGGTCGCAAGGACCCTTTGACTCTACGGCCTAACCAATTGACCCAATTGACCCAAAAGATCCGTCAGTGCTTGTACGCGTACAAGCCCTGCTGTCAACACTGCTTATATGCCCTTGTGACATACAACCATCTGGCTAAGGGAGTTGTGCTGTTACAACTATACCCTCTCCTAGGCTGCCTTGTCCCCAAGGCACACATAGGCAATGCAGACCCCCAAGGTTAGAGTTAGCGATGAGACAAGTCCTACCCCGCCTTTCGCCAGCGCTCGCCTTGACAGCCAGGGACAACTACGGGAATCGAACTTGTGACGGCAATCAAGCCTTTCTTTGCCACATGCCAAGTCCAGCAGCTGTTAGTCTGACCGTACGCGTGCAAGCACAATTGTAACAGACGCTGACAGTGACGTCGGTCGCAAGGACCCTTTGACTCTACGGCCTAACCAATTGACCCAATTGACCCAAAAGATCCGTCAGTGCTTGTACGCGTACAAGCCCTGCTGTCAACACTGCTTATATGCCCTTGTGACATACAACCATCTGGCTAAGGGAGTTGTGCTGTTACACTGTGCGATGTGCGTGAGGGTATTGCGACATAAGGTTAATGCGCTAAAATACTATAAATAGTTAGGTATAGTTCTATTAGAAGCTATTTAAGAGACTATAAACTAATAATTTATTTAGCTTCTATTTAATAAAGCGCTATATATAGCAAATATCTTAGATATAAGTATAAGTTAGTTATACCTTATAGTATAAGGTTAGTTTAAAAATTTTGCTTTTTAATTTACTTAGCTAAGTATCTACTACTACTGTTATAACAGCAATAGTATAGCTAGCTTAATTAATAAGAGGTGTTTAGGTATATCTATAAGGTTCCAGATTTAACCATAACACTTTAGTCCCTTAGGTCTTATTATTAGCTATACCTAATGTTAGCGTTAATATAATAGTGTATAGAATAAGTTGTTATATTATTGCCTTTATTAAGCCAAGGTTTACTTCTTAGTCATTTACCTTGACGGGAGATGAGATTTATATAGCAAATTTGTTTCTTAATAAGAGCTAAGGAATAAAGTAAGAGGTTATACTACTACTTGTTACCCCTCTAATAAGGCAAGTCCTTCAGAGGAGCAGTCAGATCTATTGTGTAGTCTAACAGACCTTATGGTTGATATAGTGAACCTGCTTCACCAAAGATAAGATCTAGAAGATAGAGGTGAAAGAAGTTGATTCCCTTAATGACCCTGTGGGAGGTCTACCTTATATAGTGGTAGACCTCCTGTGTCTATCGGCAGGGGTAACACTAGCACCCAGCATTAATTGCCTAGGACGTTAAAGCAAAATTATGGTATTATTGTGTATAGCGGGGGAGAGAGGAGATCTTTGTGAGGGGTATTATAAGTAATGAGTGCTTTATCTAGAGTTCTCTTAACGGAACTGTTTAGATATAGTAATATGCTTATATAAAGTTTTGTAAAAAGAATATTAACTTTACTATTTATAGCAAAGATCTTAAAGTTATAGTTTAGGTAAGAATAACCTAAGAAGGCCTAAGCCCTTTAGTCTTCTTAGAGTGTAATAATAACGCTAAGAGGAACGGCTTTTTTTTAAAGAGCTATTATATTACTTTAAAAGAGGAACTTTTACCTTTTTATAAAGCTAAGTAAGTCTTTTAATAAAATAATGCCCTTATTTATATATTCTACTATACTTAAGAGTAGCTTAAGGTAAGGGGTATATAGGTTATTAACTAGCTAGTATATAGCTTAGATCTTAACCCTATTAAGCATATATAGAAGGCTTTAAAGGCTAAACTTTATAAGCTATATCTTATAGTTAATAAGCTGCTAAAAAGCGAGGTAAGCCGTAAAGAGCTTTAAAGGTAGTTATAGGAGGCGTATAATGTATTTTTGTCTATTCTTATTGTATGATTAATGGACTTAATATAAGATAAGATTGCTAAATATATTAAGGCGTGTGGCTAGTATATGCGATTTCAGAAGCATTAATTTTAGCTAGAGCTTATACTGAAATATAATGCTGGATAGATTGTCAGCCCCGAATAATGTGGGGCAGAACATCATGTGACCCTTATTGGTGTGGCCAGACTAATGACCCGGCACTGTAGTTGATGGGTCCAGGATAGCTTGGAGAATTGACCAGCCTTTCGCCTTGTCGAACGTGACGAACCATGCAATTCTACTGGGCATAACCCTGACCGTTTCTAGGGCTGACAAGGATGATAATGTGGAAAACATGATAAGGCGCTAGGTATCGATGAACAGATCAGCCGGGAGAAATACACACCCGCTATGGTCGCTAATTTGGGGGGTTCACGAAGGGCGGAAAGTAGACGGATCAATCGCAACCTGAACTAGCCATCAACCACTGCCAGTTCAACCGACTTCAGCAGTAGTAAGTTAAAGTCTGTATTCAGCAGAGATTGCTCAAAGGATGGTGAACTGGGGGCAGTTCGAGACGGTTGCATTTCTAACCTTTAGATAAACGATAGAACCTTGAATTAGTTCATCTGAAACTCTAAGCGAGTAAGCTAAAGGCGGGTCAATCATGTGGCGCAATCTAGCAGGTTCGCTTATCTAACGATTTACTCACTCGCCATTCCCGAGGTGCTTGTGAACTTTTTCTCTTGAATTCATAGGTTCAGTTCATCCCCTTAATTTTTACTTTGCCATTCATCTCTGGCGTCCCCACCAGAGCTTCGCCATCGAACTGAGGATGTAGGTGGGAAATCCGAGCTGTACTGGCATCTCAAACGTTAGCTTGACGAGGGAAAGTAGTTTGTGTTCTTGCTGTACCAAGCTACCTGTTAATAGCTGAACGGGGAAGACATCGATCAGTTCCAATGGCACTGATCATTCTCGCAGACCAGAAATACTCCTGCTTCTCCCTTTCAACCCCTAATCTCGGCCCCTCTTTTTTTGACAGCTCTTTGTATTGGTCTCACAGGCGGTGAGATACTCGTACGAGTCGATAGCATCGGTCACGTTAAAGTGGTGATATTGCTGGTTATATAGTATGGGTATGAAGAAGGGAGATCTAGCTGTGCGGCCAGCAGCAGGGTGAAGTGGGATATGCCCCTTGTTGTGGCTGAGGGGCTGACCTCACCTTGCCGGGTGTGGCTGACCGGGCTGTGCTCCCTATCTATCTGATGCCTTCGATTGCAACACTTTGTCTCTGAAAGATGACCCCTTAGTAGCTATACTATAATAGTGTAGATGTGGTGGGTTTGCTAATTATCGTTTGTCTTCCTCTTAATAGATTTTTTAATTCGACCAAGAATTTGCGCTGCGCCTCGCGGACAATTGCTAAGACCGCTCACCGAATATGTTCAAGCCGCCCGGACGGGAGAGCTTCAGGTCTTGGGGCATCATCGAACAATCGCTCACGTGCAGCTTTGCATCTCAAGTCTTCAAATGGAGCATAGTAGCTCTTATCTTACTTAACTAGAATGAAGTATTACGATATCGGCGGCTTACATTGTATTCGTAATCAAATAGACGAAGTGACAATGGCGATGAGATTTGAAAAAAGTATTTTCCCTCTAGTTATATCCTCACTCCTATGAATAATATCTTCCTCTTGTGATAGTTCAGTATTTTTATGACCCGTTAGACTCCACATCACGGAAGAGCCGACAAGTACTTATTGTCTTAGGGTTCACGTGCTCTGCTTTCCCTTAAGTAGGGTTGAGTTACTTCAATATCTGCTGGAAAAGAAGAATTTTCATGGAAGAGCCTGACTCGCGTAGTAATGAAAGAGAAGGATCTTCAGTAAAGATCTTTAGCATTGTTGTTCACTAAATATTCAACCAAAGTATGGTCAATTGAAGTTGGTCGCGCTGAAGTGTCCCAGATCTAGGCACACGTAATAAACACAACACAAGGCAGATCGCCCAGCCGTCATTTGTTAATCAAGAATCGGCAACACTACCGATATTCTACAGTCTCACGTCAGGCATAGAATTTTTTGGCGGTCTTGAACTACAATGCAGCTCACCTCACTGACTGCCACCAGCTCCTTGGTGCACGTTGCCCTCTTTGAAACCGCCGATGCCTGTAACGGCTACTTGTTTTGCCACTGCAATAATGACGATGACAAGCCCAACGGAGAAGCCAAGAACACAGCATGTGCCCGCTACGCAATTGGACAGTCTGACTTGGTTCCTGTAGGCGATGCGTCTGACAGAGCCCAGGAGCGCCACTACACCGGGACGGATGGTTTATACTACGGCAAAGCATGATAACCTTACCTGTTCGGTAGTTACGACTGGCATGACATGTGCAAGGCAGCCAGAGCTACTGATTCAGAATCCAGCTGCAGAGACAATCCGGATCCGGAGGACACCACTGGTTCATGGATTGTCGATCATAGCTAGACGAGTTGCACGGGCCTTTCAGCCAATGAATTTTGCCTTCCGTGCTCAAAGTTGAAGTAATCAAATCATCAACGGTTATTTCATTTGTATACGGCACTCTTCAGTAGCACCATACACCTTGCAATTTATCATCCAAAGCATAGATGATGTATTGCTTTGTACCTGTGCTAGTTCACAAGTAGAACGGTATAGGCAAAGTATCGCAATACCCTCACGCGTATCTCGCAGCCTTGTGAGTTTTGCACTGGGGCTGGATTAACTATTAGCCCGGCCCCTCCATGTCGATTCACCACGCAGGAGACGTATTTATACGCTTCGGGCAAGGTAATCCTGCACGAAGATAATCCAAGCCGTTTTCTTGTTTCTTTTCATAGCCTAGTGGTGACTCTGCAACACAAAGATATCTAATCAGCTGGTTGAATCAGGAAGCTAATCCTTCTTGCTGATGCTCCCAAGCACCTCACTCTCTGACTCGTCCAGTTATAGATGAATTGTAAGAAATCATTAGATGTGTTGTTCCGTTCAAAACGTGCGCGATAAGCCGAACAGGCCCAGTACCGGGTGTATTGCAATGACGGAGGCGGCCCAGAGCCGTCCCAGGTTAGTCAGATGTCTCGAAACTGTTACCAAATTGTAAATTGATTATTGTTATCTGTCAAATCCCTGCGCGAAAGCCTGGCAGTCATTGGCATCATCCTGTTCCCTACTACCTGTTTCCAACTCGGCAGCTTGAACTTCAATCATCATCGCTGGACATTTTATCTTCGAAGTGCTGATTAGAATCTCGACGACTCAGATACCGGTGTGTCCACGCAAACATCATTAACACCTCCCCTTGATGCTATGCCTCCACACACTATAGGAAAGAAGTCTGGTTGTCAACGCCGTGAGCAGAAAGTTGATTTTGATCTATTATTGACTCAAATCACATATTCCTTATAGAATTTCTTCATGGACAATCCTCCCCAAAATTGAACCACATGGTCAAAATGAACCTCTTGAAACCTGGGTTATGTACAACACTGTTCCAATATCAGAATACTGACTAGAAATGCTAAATGTGACCTAGCTTGCGGGGTGTGGCTATAGATAATCATATACTGGCGCTGTATCATGCAAGTTTCGCGACATCGCTCATCCAGTGCACCTTGTGTTTAGATAAGGGGATGTGAAACGTCGTTTCCTTGGTGATGTGGGTTACTTTGCAGTGCTCATTGCCAAAACGCCTTCTATTTGCCTGATGATTCAGAATATGCCAGCTGGCTCAGTGACAGATGCGATCTATGAGAGCCAGAGACTTGGCTATTTTTCAAATGCCCGAGTGGGCGACGTTCTAGTCCACCATGTTCCCCATGTAATGGCTGTGGGAGTTTCATTTGGAGGAATCCAGATGGAAGCTCGATATAGGTTTCGCTTATTTTTCGGTTTTGCTGTGGTTTGGTTGATTCATGTCGGGTCTAGTCTATGCGCATTTGCCTAACGCACCTCCGGGAGCCGGTTATGGGCATACATACCGATAAACAGGGTGGACCTCGACCACGGTGAGACGAACCACCGTTGTTGCATGAGACCCTGCTCCGGCTGCAGGTCAACTAGTTCCGGCGCGGGCATCGCCCCAAATCCGACGCTCTCGACCTATCGCACCACTTGTTGACCCCACCGCCTGCCATGATCCTGGCCCGGAAAAGCTCTGGGCGATGCATGTTAAGCCAATTGCGAACGGATGTCAGGCCGGACAACGTTCTTCGCGAATGTCGGCGCATCTTCAAACCGAGTAACTCCTCCGGGCCTAGACAACTTTCCTCCACCATCTGGAGAATGGTGTTACACCATTTCCATATTAAAGCGGGGGCTACCCTAGTAGTAATGGTCGGTATTTAGGATTCTGATTTCCCCTCCCTGCCTAGCGATTCTCGTACCTCCTTGAATCTTGCTTCCTTAAACAGTTGACTGGAACTGACCCTCCTTGCGAGACCTTCTGCTGATCATACGTCTACTTTAAACTTTGGATACTTCTGACCTCGTTAGCTCGACTAGATATGCAGGAGACACATATCGTAAGATACAAGTCTTGGCTTTCGGTGTTCGGTGTGACAAGACTGATGAACTCGACCCAGGTGGCTGAAGCTGACGACTTTGAGGAAACTAGCGATGTTGGTTCCACTGATCTTATTCTTTCTCCAAACGAGATTTGTCTCAAGCGAGAAGTTCCCAACTGACATTACACTACTCTCCAGCAGTATGAAGAGTCCTCAGTGACGTCCTTAACAGCCAGCATTCGAGAACATCGAACCGAAAATGGTCGAACCTATCACTCAATGAGTGCCGGAAGTATGTAAAGGGTTTATCAAAAAGTATTGACATTATTTGCTAATGGCAGGAAGAGTACAACTACCCAAACGACGAGGTCAGTCTATTCCAGTTTGTAATAGTCTTTTACTGCAAGACCTGACAGCAGGGACTAGCGGGAAAATGATCGTCTTGGTACGTTCTAAATCGTTCTCGCTGGAGTTAGATTGGATGACTTGTGCTCCCCGTTAGGAAAATTGCCATTGATAACAACTGCAGACTTTCAACATCAAATTTGGAACCTTACCCTCGACGGCGAGCTCGCTGTTGCACCAGCTCACAAGACAGCCAAGCGTGTACTAGATATGGGCACAGGCACTGGCGTGTGGGCTATAGACTATGGTACGGAAATCCGCAATTTCTTTCTTGTGTGTCTTATGATGCTTGTTTCATCTTCTCTTCTTTTCACAATGTTTACATACTGACATGCACGTTATAGCGGATGCATTTCCTGCTGCTGAGGTTTGATATCTAGGAAGCCGCAAAGGGTGGAACACTCCTAGCTGATCTGTCACAGGTTATTGGCGTCGACCTGAGTCCTACCCAGCCTGAATGGTTAGAGAAAGCCTGCTTATATTGACGAAGGTTTCTAACGTCATTATGCTTGCAGGGCTCCTCCTAACTGCATTTTTGAGATTGACGACCTGGAAAAGGAGTGGACCTGGCTAAAACCTTTTGATTACATTTTTTGCCGAACGATGGAGGGCTCCTTTGCAAACCCAGCGGCAATTATCCGTAAGGCCTACAAGTAAGGCAAATCTGAAAGCCGTCCTCGTTTTATGTGCGCTGACAGAAATCCTTAGGGCTTTGGAGCCTGGTGGCTGGTTCGAGGCCGGAGGCTTCGTGTTGCCATTGGGCTGCGATGATGGTACTCTTGTCGAGGGTTCGCCCTTGCGCCAGTGGCAGGAGCTCATGGTTGAGGCTGGAAACAAGATTGGCCGCTCCATCGAGAGTCCCGCAAAGTACACCAAGGCTATGGAAGATGCTGGCTTCGTTGATATCACTGTCAAGAAATACATTTGGCCTCTAAATTCGTGGCCCAAGGATCAGAAACTCAAGGAAATTGGGAAATGGCATAATGTCAATCTCAACTTGGGCCTCGAGGCACTGTCACTGGCTCTTTTCACGCGTGCTTTAGACTGGACGCAAGAAGAGGTTCTGGCTCTCTGCGCAGGAGTACGGAACGATCTGAAGAACAAGAACACGCATGCGTACTGGAATGTGTAAGTTTGTTCCCTTTTATGTAACGCATGGAAACTTATTTTCAAACTTCGCAGACAAGTAACCTACGCTAGAAGGCCGGAGACAGCCACCGACGAAGATGCGGACAGCACGCCAGCCATCCTGTGACCTCAAGTTGGATCAATGCTGGTACGGTATGGGGACATTGTGTCTCAACCCGTAGCTTACAGCCCGGGATAGAAATAATACGGCGTGGCGGGCAGAGGGCACTGGGCTAGGGCGAAAGGAGACGCTTCACAAAGCCCATTCCTTTTTTCGATTTCTTTACTGCTTCACTAGTCAGCTGCACCATTCCCAACCTATTCATCTCGCAGCTCATACTTATCAAAACTCGTTTGTTCCTTTCGAAAACATTGCCTGCAAAGAATTGTGCATGTGTCTCTCTTGGATTATGCACGTTTCAAAGTGTTACCGCTCTCGACAATTGAATCAATGCACCCGACATCAAATTATGCAGATCTTGTGCTGTTGACATCAGATAACAATGTCACACTAGTGTTTCGCACAGCCCTGTCGGCTCAATCTAATTATGTCCCGTCCAACTACTACCACTAGGGACGAAGCACTTCTATTGTCCTACACACCTTATGAGTCCCACGAACTTCGAGTCGACGAACATCAATATTTCTCATTGTTGGATTGCAATTTTGTTTTTTATCTCACTAGTATCCCAATTGACGTGCCGGATTGCTCATGATAGTGACTGCTGTGGACACTGAAACGGTGAGAACTTCTGTGCCTCTCTCGCACACAGACCTTTCGCAGTTCTACAGCACCACCACAGCCCGATCGGCACCTGCACCGTCCGTTGGACGGTGCCATGATCGTTGCAGGATTGGTCAAGTAATGAATCTAAGATCCTCTAGAGCTTCGCCTTCCTATCGTGGCTTTGTTATCAGCTGCTACGCAATCCTCGAATATCGCTGATGTAGCCTGTCGAGGCTTCAGTTGATGCTGCTTGTATTGTGTTTTGGTTTGGTTTTGGTTTCTGCATCTTTTTCCTCGGTCGTCCCGTCGTGTCCCGGTTCTAGATCGTTGGCTTCACCGCTCGAAACGGGCGCTTCAGCGCCAAACGCGGTGCTTGCCTTCACAACGATCTCTGCCTATATTGATTCCGTCACAGCGGAAGCTTAAATAGTTCCACAAGCACCACGGTCACATCGCTGACGCCAACGCTTTCAAATACCGTGGGTAGACCTAATAATGCAGTGGATCCCAATCCTTGAATCTACAAATCTGGAGTGACCATCTCCCTTTCCACGTGGCGAATCGCATTGAATCGAAGCATTTTGGCAACAATCATTTCATCAGGCCTGCGAAATCTACGGCGGGCTAGAATATCGTTGGTGGGGCGGTCGGATTTGTCTTCATGGAGGCATTTTTCTGTTGAGTTTGACAAAAGTCCGTTGCATCGGGCTGCGGTGATTCCTATCACCCCATCGAGTGTTTTCGCTTTCTCGTTTTAACTCCTACCTTTGATCTAAGATCGTTAATTCTTGAATCTCCAATTGAGCTAAAATACCTGGACAATCAAATCGATTGGTCTACCCTGTTCTTACGAGTAGATGGGATAACCTGTGGAGGATCGGCACGATGTAGCAAACACCAAACACCCTGGGCCAAGACCACCTGTAAACACATATTCTTGTGTGCATCTTCAATGACTAGGTTCATGTTCTATCAGATAGAAACCAAGGGGAAATTTCCGGCTGATTTTAGCTTGACAATAGATCTGATCTGCCAGAGGGGGCTGTACTCGGGAAACTGAGAGACCCGCTCAGGCTATTTCCTGAAGTACAGTACACATGGACGAAATGCTTTAGCTTTAAAGTGAATTTGAAGACACGCTCCTGAGTGGTAGTGGCCTTATATCTATGTTGTGGAAGGAAATACTGGCAACTATATCCCGTATTGCCTATTCTGAAAAGTTGCATAACCGCGCTTTAAGGTATGACGTTCCACCAAAGTACTTGGTAAATCTACGGACACTCGGCAATTTTAAAGCTCACCATAATTTGTTGCAAGCCTTGAGCGGTCTATTGTTACGGCCCAACCAGTTGGGGTGCTGGCCGGCGTAACCATATAGTGCAGAACAGGGGATAATTTAGCAGGCGCATCATTACCGAAGCTTTGAGTTATGCCACAGTTGGTTGCTCTGACCTGCTCGTAACATTCAATAATGCGATCGTTTTGACTCGCGACACAGAATCCCAACATTGCACTATTATAGTTTGACCTGCATCAAATACGAAGTTGATCACCAATAATGGGCGAGCGTTTTCGACACATCACCTTAAGAAAGCGTCTGGTGGCAATCTTCTACTAACGGCTGCTTTCAATACACCCTTCGCAAGCGGCAATGAGGGTGTCGCTGGCGTTTGTATTGTATGCTCCTACAAATGGCGGTATGAGAATCCTGGCAATGAAATTAGGTTGTAACATAGGGACACTCATAAAGTTTGAAGCAACCAATTCAGCGAGACTACGAAGTCATCGGGGCGGGAGCTAATCTCAGCTGCTCTGAATGGTATTCAAACACCTTGATACCTTTCCTCATTGATCAAGGATACTACAACCTACGATATGGACCTTAACCATTCGTTGACAAACTGAAGCAACTTTTGCTTGCTATTTCTGTTGTGATTGTCACTTGTTCTTTTATCTGCAGGAGTATCCGACTGCGCCCAGCACGGCTTGAGCTTGCCTTAATAAAGTCCTGCATCTCATTGTTATCCTTGTTTGGTTCTTGTGATCCAAGTTTTCGCAGCTTTTAACACAACAGAATAAACTGATATGTCTTTGGTAACCCTAGGGCATAGCATCAAAATGAAGATACTCGATTATGTCTGGGTTCAGTTTGATGACAGCTACCCATGCAAGCCTGGCTACTACAATTTCATCAATGTCTATGAGTTTTCTTAATCCTGCTGCGGTAACGGGGTAAAGTCTAAGATGCAATGCTTTAGGCAGGTATAGAAAGCATGCAATATAAGAGTTCTTTAATGCCCTATTAATACCAGATGCAGGTAATATGCTGGCAATACCTCATGCTTAGTTGGTAAGTTGCTAATGTAGGCTAAGTCAAGTCACCCATTTCTAGGCACTCCACCCATGTATGCACCCACAAAACGAAGCTATCGCAACAACACCACCCTTTTCAATTAACTATCGCCGAGGCCCAGATGCAACTATGATACAGCTTTCTACTTCACTAGGGCAATCAGATACGCTAGATTCATCTGTGTCAATTTCAACTTTACTAACCTCGATTTAGGCTTACTATATATTGCTAATATGAATAAACTTAGTATTAGGGTTAATTTTAATAATCTTCTTTTTTTTTACTATAATATTACTGATTTAGTCTTAGAGAAGCTGTATTTAGTGCTAGGTAATAGCTAACTAGAAGGACTGCTCTTAGAAGCCTTTTTTGACCTTTTTAAAGAGCTAGCGTTATATAGTAATACTTTAATTTAGTTTATTAAATAAGTCTAGTTAACTATTAAGGTTCTTTATTTTTCTAGGCGTAGACTATATAATAGTAGATAAAGTAAATACTGGAAAGGGATAGGGTTTTGCGTTTTCATTTTTCCTTTTATCAGCCTGCAGACATAATCACAGGCCTGATCAGACGTGACTAAGCAAGACCCTTCCAAGTACAAAAGGGGACTCTAGTCAGATACTATCACAGAGATCAGCATCTTAGCATAAACAGAGAGATAAGCTTAACATCTTTAGACAGGCACTTAGATAAACATAGACAAATTTATTACTTTAATATCTAAACAAGACATATAATAAGTAACTATTGCTTTATTTCCTTAGGCCTAACTAGACCTCTAAGGTCTAAGAGGGTATCCTTTTCCTCTAAAGATCACAATATATATATACATACTACTTAGTAATAAAAGCAAATCTGAACAAACTATAAGACGTAAAAGATATACTTTTCTAGTTTACTTATAGCCCTAATTAGGCTAAGGAGGACCTGAAAAGAGTAGTATCTTATAGTCTAGGTATTAAGGTAATTACTTAAAGTAATTAGTTACTCTAGGTGTACTTATAATAATACTAGGACCTTAGTATTTAGTATAGTTTATATATTAACTATTTACTTATTAGTTTCTTTTATCTTATATAGTTTTAATAATACTTTAAAAGTAAATTAAATACCTAATCTTTTTATTATTTTATTTTAATTATATAATAAATCTAATATTAGTACCTTAAAAATAGCTTTAACTAATAGAATATGTTATTAAAAAGATATAAAAGAAATAATATTTTTAACTTAATTAGACTTAGTCTTAGATATAGAAATAAGCTTAACTTTAAGAAACTATAATAAATAAGACCTAAGAAAAGTAGGATTCTTTAAAAAAGTAAAGAAATAAATAATTAGCTATAATAACATAATATAGCTAAATAAACTTTTTATATAAGTAATCCTTTTATAAGTAAATATTAAGTAAGCTTAATTAAAAAAAGGAGCTTATAAGACATAAAAAAAAAAAGAAAAATAATAAGATAAGAATAATATCTTTTATTAAGATTAGTAAGCTAAAAAGTTCTCTTAGTATAGGTTATAAAATAATTATAACTATAAACTAAGCCTAGAACTTCTTAAGATCTTATTATTATATAAGCCTTAGTTTAATTAAGTTTAACATTATACTATTAATAGAGACTAAACGTTTTAGTATTAATAAATTAGTAGTAATAGAAATTTAATATTCCTTTAAAATTAGCCTAAACTTAATAAGTACTTTTTTTAGAAACTTAATTAAAGATATAATAAACTAATACTTTATAAAAATATATAAAATATTACTTTTAAGTCTAATTAAGTTAATAGATTAAGCTAAGTAGTAACTTTAAAGAGATTTTATATATAGTACTTTAAAATTAATTTAAAGTAATTAATACTATTTATACTTTTTATAACTAGTTTACTAAGATATTAGTAATATATCTAAGCTAACCTTATTAATAACTAATATAAAGTAACTTAGAGGTTTAACTAATTAGGTTACCTTATTTGCTAATAAAGCTTTCTAGAGTTACTAAGGCCTTAATAATAATATAGATACTAAGTCTAAGACTAGTCCTAGGATTCCTAACTTTAAAACTACTAAGAGAAGCAAAAGCAAGGACCTAAGCTTGAGCTATTAGTAGTATAAAAGAAGTTCTAATTAGGTTAGTAAAAACATAACCTCTTTTTTTGATCTAGTATTAGACTTTTTTATTATAATAAACTTCTAGGCCTAGTAACTCTTAATAATAAACCTATTAATAATAGTTAATATAAGTATAACTAAGGACTAAAGGTTTATTAAGCTTAATTAGAGTAGAACAAATTATTTACGTTAATTAACTATTAAGATACTATTACTAGATACTAAAGAGGCCTTTACTTTTAATAGCTATAATATTACTAATTTCTTTAATAAGTATAAAGCCTTAATTAGGCTTATAAGTTACTTTAATAAAGAGAAGATAAAAGTATTACTATAGTATTTACCTAATAAACACTAAGTAATAGTAAAGATTAAAGCTAAAAAAGAGACTTAATAAGAACTAAGTAAGTTTTTTCTTAATATTTATAAATAACTTAATAAAGAAGTTATCTTTTAACTAAACTATTATATTAAGGACCTTATAAAAGAAAACTTAATTAAAAATAATAACCTAATAGAAACTATAACTTTGTTTTAAAAGGTTAAGAGTATAAAAGAAAAGGTAAAAGCTAAAGAGAAGCCTATAATAAGCGTTTAAGAGCTAATTAAGCTTTTTATTATACAATTTTCTAAAAACATAATTATAGTAGTATCTTTATAAATAAGACTTTTTTTTATTAATTTATTTAAGAAAAGGAATTTTAATACCTTTAAGAAGGTAATACTTATATAAGTAAAACAAAAGTTAAGATATAAGGGTTATTATAGAGATTCTAATACTTTTACCTTCTTCTTATTAGCTATAGTTCTTTATTTCTTAAAGTAGCCTTTTAGCTTTAATTAAGTTAAAGGTATACTCTTTAAGAAGTTTACTTTTAAAGACATTAAAGTTATAACTAATTCTACTATAAATAAACTTTCAAAAACAGTAGTAGCCTTTATACTTACTATAAAAGCTAGTCTTAAAGCCTAAACTATCTTTAATAGTTAACCTATAGTTACATATAGTTATAACGTTTCTATATCTAGTTCTCTATAGCTATATATATTACTAGCTTAATAACTATTTTTCTTTAATAAGCTAGGTTTTATTTTAGGCTATTCTAATTAGTGTTAGTATAATATATATAACTAAAAAAGGTATTAGATATACCTATAACTTAAAAAAAACAAAAAGGCTAACTTAATTATATTAAACTATAACGTTTATAAGTATAAAGTACTTTAAGAATTAAATATTAAAGTAAACAAAGTTCCTAATATTATTATTTAAGAAGCCTATAAAAACTACTAGCCTAACTAAGTTATTATCCTTACCTATATAGTAAATAACACCTTATTCTTAGAAGCTATAAAAGCAATAAAATATATAATTAATTAAAGTATTAAACGTCTTTTTTAACCTAAGATATAGTACTACTTACTACTAAACACCTAAGACGCCTAGGTAAATCTTGTTAAATACGTCTTAGTATCTTCTAAAATATACGCTAAAGTCTTTTTAACTTAAGGAATAAAAATAAACGTAGTTACTAAGTTATTAGACATAATACTATAACTTATTCTATATTACTTTAATTAGGTAAGGCCTTATTTAGTATACTAAGGCTTTATTTTAAAAAATATATATTAAAAAGAAAGTACTTTTAGTCCTAGCTTTTAGGCTAAGAAAATAAACATAGATACTTATACCTAGACTCCTCTACTAATATAATCTACTAGTCTAATATACCTTGATTAAGCCTATTAGACTCCTGAAAGTTTAAGGTCCTCTTTTGTTTAAACTATATTAGTAGTTAAATACACTAGCTTTATATATAGCCTAGGATATACTTAAAGAGCTACTAAGAAGAGTTCTATCTTAAATTAGCTAAAGATAATAGACTAAGCTATATTTACTTAAGCTATTACTAAGAAATTTAAAGAGAATATTACTATTCCCTTTAAAGTTATGCTTTAAGTCTAGCCTTAGCTTAACTAGGATATAATAGTAATAATATACTAGATACTAGATAGTAATAGGTATTTAGATATTTACTTAGAGGTTTTCTTTGACCTAATTAGGGAAATAAAACCATGTAAAAGATCAGGAGCCTATAAAGTAATTAATAAATATAACAAAGATATCCTAAACCTTATAAGTAGAACTATTAAGGTTAGACTTATTAAGACGCTTAACTTAACTACTGTTAAGTCTATTATTTTATACTTTATAATACTTTACTTTATAATAAATATCTAAGTTAATAGTCTTTGCTTTAATTAGAATAACTTAATTAAAAGTATTATTAATAATAGTTTATAAATTAATATTATTTTAAGATTATATATAGATAAGTATACTATTAAGCTTATAACTATATTACTTAGAATAAACGCTTTTAATCCTAATTTAAAGCGTATATCTTTTAATAGAGTAGCTATTATACTTATCTAGGTTAAAGGCTACTATTTCTTAACTAGTATATTTATTACTAATAATAAAAGAATAAATAAACTACTTTTTCTAGGATTACTTTTTAGGTTCTATATATAAATTAACTATATATATAGCCTTAATATAATTATATTAATTGTTGAATGGATTCTCTCTTCCTAAGAGAACCTGTTTGTATAATTGTACTTAGGTTAAAGTTAAGGTAAACCAAAGATATATTTTCCATAATTATCTTCCTAACTATAAGACTTAGCTTTCATACACAAAATATATGATCTTATATATCCCTAAGTCAGTTTAGTATAAATATACTTTTAATCCCCTTAATAGATAACCAAGGGCTAAATATCTAGTCTATGCCCTTTACTATAATATATATCCCTAAGTTATATATATTATATAACTAGCTAATACTATTATTCTAATACTTACAACTTTTTCTTTTATAACTATATAACTCCTTATAGTATCTAATTAAGTTACACTAATTATAATATTAATAACCTTATTATATAACCCTATAAGTTAAGCTATTTATGTTATATAATAAATTACTAATATTAAAACTCTAAGCAACTATCTATTTTCTTCTTACCTAGTTAAGTAGACAAGTTACATATTAGTAAAGTTCCTTTTTTTCTTATTAACTTTACTTCTACTTCTACTATTAATATACCTTCCTTCCTTTATATAATAACCTTAGCTATTTAAAACCCTTTTTATTTATTTTTTTTTCTTCTTTTTTTTTTCTTTTTTACCCTTTATATATATTACTTTTCTATATAATTAATTAATAATAATTTTCCCTTTTTTCCTTAATTAACTCTAATAATAACTACTTATATATAAGATTTCTTTTTATATATTTCCTTTTATTAATTTATTAATAGTACCTTATATAATTAATTTATTATATCTCTTACTACCCCTAGTAGTTTAATCTTTAGTAATATTAATATATATATTAATACGTCTAGTAGTTATTAGCTTTGTCTTTTAACTAGTAACACTAATAATTATGCTCTTCTACTAGCTTTAGCTATTAACGTATATTACTTTTATCCTTACCTTATCTTTATATATTAACCTTAACTATAAGATAAGGAGCGTCTTATTATCAACATACTATTATGCAATATTAAGATCCATATTACTAATAACACTTTTGTCTAGCAGTTTATTACTAACATCATCTACTGCTAAGGCTATTTCCTTATAGTCTTAGTTCAGTCTCATAGTCATATAGCTATTACCTATAGCAATAAATGTATAACTACTAACTCTCTACGCTTCTACCAATATACCCGCATTCTCACCTTTCAGGGTAATACCTGCGCTAAGTGCGTCTAGTAGTCGCATAGCGCTTACTATACCTACTATAATCAAGATATTAATTTATCTAATAACCTAAGTAATAATAATAATAATAATAATAATAGCCCTAGTAACTATAAGGCTCTTAACGTCACTAATGCTTATAAGCCTTATACGCTTAGTAATAAGCTTAGTAAGAACGTTAGTAAGGGTAGTTACTTTCTTAGTACTTCTACTAGCCTTATAGTTATTAATAAAAAGTAATTATATAACTTCTTTTCTCTAAAATCTTATATAATAATTAAATAAATTATATAATATAGTAATTTAAGAAAGTTATAGATATAATAGAGGTATAATTTAATATTAAGATTAGTATTAGTAATAGTTAAATATATTAAATACCTTTTTAAAGTTATATTTTATTTTTAAATCATTAATAATATATAATAATAAAATTATATAAATTAATTATTAAATATTTTCTTTTAATCTTTTAATATATACTTTAATTTAAATCCTTAACATATTTATTATAATTAATTATCTAAGTACTAAGTTTAGTAATTTTTTAGTAAAGGTATTAATAAGGTTATTTTTTTTATTAATTTATCTTATTTCTAAAATCTTTTTTTTTTATATAACTTATATAAACTTATAATACTAATTATAAGCCTCTTTTTATTTATTATACTTAATTATATAAAGCATTTATATAAAGATTATAAGTCTAAATAAATAATAACTGGAATCTTTAAGAGTTATAATATAAAAAGGATCTTAGTAAGTGTTATATTAAAGGATATTTTATTATTAAATCTTATAATTATCTTATATAACTTGCTTATAAGTATACTTTATATAACTCTTTTATATTTTATTAAATTTTAATATATAATATTTCTTTTAATTTAAAAGTCTATTATTATATAATGTTGGAATAACAGCACCAGCTGGTTGTACGACACGCACGACTCAGGGACACACATCATGGCAGAGGGCACAGACTGGATATTCGGCCCTCGGTTATCCATTGAGGGGATCAAAAGTATATTCATGCCGAACTGACTCAGGGACGTACGAGATCATATATCTCGTGTACGAAAGCCAAGTCTTGTAGTTAGGAAGATAATCACGGAAAATATATCTTTGGTTCACCCTAACTTTAACCCGAGTACGATCGTACAAACGGGTTCTCTCAGGAAGAGAGAATCCATTCAACATATAAGCTATTTTTTTAGCTAGTATAATAATAAATCTAAGTTATAATAATAGATCTAAGTTATTTATAAATAATCTATTTATAAAAATATATATCTTTATATAATAAAGATTAAGAGGGATATATATAAGACTTTATATAAGGTTATTAATTTACTACTAAAGTTATATATTTAAAGCTTTAATATCCTTTTTATTAAGCTCCTTAGTTTAAGCTATAGTTAATAGGTTATATAATATCTCTAGTTAATAAATAGATACAAGGTATATTCCTTTTACCCTTTAAGAAATATACTACTAATATGTATTATATACATTAAGATTAATAAGTTTTAAGTACTTTATTTAGCCTTTTTAAGTAAAAGTAATATAGTTATTATATAATTAAATCTTTCCCTTATTAAAGTTAATTTCACTATTAGGTAATAAGGTAGTCTTTAGTTTTATATAAAGTCCTTTTCTTCTTAGGTCTTCTTTTTCTCTCTAGAAAAAGGTAAGTATAGTAAAACTAAGTGTATTATTTATCTGTATAGCTATAATCCTAAAAGTATCTAGTCCTTTTATTATATATAGTAAGTGTTACCCCTCTAGTAAAGCAAGTCCTTCAAAGGAGCAGTCAGATCTATTGTGTAGTCTAACAGACCTTACGGTTAATGTAGTGAACCTGCTTCACTAAAGATAGGATCTAGAAGATAAAGGTAAAAGAAGTTAATTCCCTTAATGACTCTATAGGAGGTCTACCTTATATAGTGGTAGACCTCCTGTGTCTATTAGCAAGGGTAACATGTGCCCTCTCTGCCTTGAGATATTACTATGCTAGCAATATCTTGCAAGGTCATTATCTATATAGTCTAGCTAAAATGTCACTATATCTGCTTTTTTCCTTACTAATCCTATTAATAAATCTATTTTTATTCTTTATTTATTACTATAGCCTTAATACTATAAATTCTAATAAAGATTATAAGTCCTAGACCCTGCTTAGTATCAGCCTTCTTATATAATCTATTATATTTCCTGTTTCTTTTATTATTCTTTATAGATCTATATCCCTTAGTAGCCTATTTGTTCTTTTGCCCTTATTAGTATATGTCTTTTTAGTGGGGGTACTAGTTGTAGCGCTAAGAGTGTTGTGTTTTTTAGTGGCCTTAGTATAAGGGTTAGTGGCCTTCTAGGCTTTAGTAATACCCTTAGCACTAAAGGCATAAGGTTTAACGTTAAGTGGACAAGGGTTACTATTACTATAACTACTAGTTATGTTTTTACTTAACTTATTACCCCTAGTAGTAGCCTTATTATAGGAGTTAATAGAGTTAATAGTATAGCTGTTTTAATTCTTTTAAATTAAAAGCTAGTTTACTATTATATTAGTTTTATAGTTAATAGCGTTAAGCTTATTAAATATTATATTAAACTTTTTAAATTTTATAGTAAACTTAGTAGGAATTAAGACCTTATAATAAACTTTAATAGTAAGTTTATTATGTAACTAGTTAATTATATTGTTCTAAGTAATATTATTATTTCTTTTAGCTTTAATCTTAACGTAAAGCTAGTTAATAGCCTTATTATAAGTTATAATAAGGTCCTTAAATTTAGCTTTAACTTTACTTTGTTAAGTAGTAACCCCCTTTTTCTATTAGAGAAGTATCTTAATAGTAGGTATACTACTAGTGGTCTTACTAGTAAACCTGGTGTCCCTGACTTACGCTAGGCTTGACCTCTGTAGTTTAGTAAGGTATTTACTGATAGACTTAATAAGATATCTGTTCTTGTGTAACATGCGTACTGCTAGAACCTGTGCGTGAAATGGTAGCTTTGCTAACTAACCTGATATACTAGTTATCTTAGTATCCTAGGCTCTTTAACAGGCTTTCTTAACACTATAAACAACGTTATTTATAATAAATAAGGCGTTACTATTCTTTTACTTAGATTTTTTTTTAAAGAACTTATTAAAAATAATAAATACTTCCTTATAAAGCTTATTATTAAGGGTGGTAGCTATTTCTCTGTTAAGGGCAGAGATAATATCCTTAAAGGAATGATAGTAATTGCTAGCCTTGCTATAGCGGTTGCTTTTGCTAGCTTTATTATAGGTAGGGGTAGGAGTATTAACTATCTGGATGGACTTATTGTCACTGTTCTCCTTATTAAAGTTGCTGTCTCTGTTATTGTTAAAGCTATCATTCTTATTGCTTAGAGAGGCTACGTCGTCAGCTCTGTTGTTATCTCTATTGTTAAGGCTGATAAGGCTCTCCTTTGGGCTAGAGAGAGTATTGGTGCCTTTGAAAAGTTTGTCTATATCATGACTTTCACTGGTGTCTGTGATGTTGCCTTCTTTGTTAGCAGCAAGGTCACTGAAAATTAAGATGCTAGTTAGGTTGTTGTTTTTGTTAGGTGCTAGCTAAGTAGCCTTATTGCTAAGGGCGTTAGTAATAAGCGTAGAAGGGAGAGGCTTAATGATAGTATTACTATTGTTCTTAGCTTAGGTAGTTATTATTAGGTTTAGTAGTAGATATATTAAGAAGAAAAGTAAGTCTATTATTATTAAAATAAAAATATTAAAATAAAAAGGTAAAGAAAAAGTTATTATTAAAGCTATTATATAAGGTAATAGTACTATTAATAGATTTAATAGGGATAATAATTATTTAAAAAACAAAAAAAAATAAAAAGAAAATTTATAAGGCTAAAAAAAAAAGAAAAAGTAAGGTTAAGGTAAGTAATATTTTGTTAGCTGATATAGGTACTAGCAGTTTACGCTTATGCCTATTACGTCTTCCTTTCTTACTTTACCCCTTTAATAAGGTAGGTATATCTAAAGATTTTCTTTTTTACTATGTAAGAGGTTTATTAGTGTTTATTAGTCCTGTGAAGCTTACTACTATCTCTAGATATCCTAGGGTAACTTATAAGTTATTTACCTAAAGATAATTACTTTAATCTAAGATTTTATAAGTATATTAGTAACGATTTCCTTGTTAAGCCTTAAGATATTCCTTTTACTATACTTAGCTATTTAGTTAATTAAATAAACTAATTTAAACTTATTTATAAGTTCTTAAGCTATTCTAATTAGTTCTAAGCATAAGACCTAGTTATTATCCTTAGTAGTAAAGCCTTTCTATTTAACAAGGAATTTAATACAAGGTTAGTTATATAGCTAATAGATACGTTATATGATAATCCTGTCTAGTTCCTAGATGTCCTCTCTACTTATACTATTAACTATTACTAGCTATAGCTAAGTGCTTTTCTGTTAAAAAGGATCTTTTCCCTAGGCTAGTTTCTAGAGTTATACTACTAAGACTACTAGGTAAACCTACTATATAACTAAGAAGTCAAGTTTAGTAGCCAGGGCGCCTTTTATTTTAACTATCTTAAAGGGACCAGCTTACTCCACTAACTATTTCTACTTAAGATACCTAGGCAAATAGTATCTCTTTCCTAGGCAAAAGTAAACTATATCCCCTTATTAAAAATCAACTAAATTATACTTTTTGTTATATTTATCTTTTACTATTACTCTTATAATATTAATTAACTTAATAGCCTCTTCTTAGTATAGACGGTAAAGGACTTTAATACTAGCCTAGGTGCCCTTATCTTCTATACTAGTAACTAGTATAATTACTAATCTTAGCCTAAATCCTATTACTACCTTATTAAGTAAGTATTTTATAAAAAATACTAGAGTATTATTAAGGTTAAATTGTAGAGCTAAGAGTATTCTTGTCTAAGGTATATTTAGCGTTATAGTAGTATAAAATCAGATTATAATTTCTATTATCTGGTTTTTTTTCTTATTTATACTATTAGTTTATATATAGTATAATATAAAAAGAAGAAGTTTAACGTTTAGAGTAATAAATATGTTTTGCTAAATAGTAGAAGTGAATTTTAGATCTTAGTTAAATATAATTTATTATAGTAATCCTTAGTTTATAAAAAGAAGTATCTAAGCTAAAACCACTACTTAATCTACTACTATATATATTATATACCTTGTAATTAGTAGTATCTATTTACTAAATAAATAAAAGACTATATATAATATGTTTAGCCTAGGTTAATTTAGTATTAACTAGAGGGTACCTACTAATAGTATATTAAGTATATTAGTAATAAAGTTAATAATAATAGTGTAGAAAGGGGTTATATAGACTGGGATAAGCTGTAATTCTCTTAGTGTTTTTCTTCTTGATTTCTAGTATTCTTAATAAGTAGAATAATATTTAATATAGCTAAAAACTTTTGTTTACTTTTATCTAATAAAAAGGCCTTTAAGCTTATAAGTTATTTTATTTTTCTTAAAGTAGTGTTTATTATTATAAGTAAGTTATAGTACTTTTTGCTTATAGTTAATTAGAATATAAAGTTACTATTATCTTGTTGTTTCTATATAGTAAAAAAGACTATAGTTAATAGTTTACAGTAAGACCTTGTCTTTACGTTAAGCTATGTTAAGAGTAACGTATTTCTTGTTTTTTTTAGCTATTACTTACTATTATAATAGAATCTTTTAGTATTTTTTGTTCTATTAGTATCCTTATTTAAGCTTACTTTTAAAATCGTTTATGATTCTTAGTATAGTAACCCTAGTCCCTTAATTAATAACTATTTTATCTTCTATATAGTATACTACTACTATAATATCTACTAATTTATCTTTTATACTAGTTTTAGCCTTAAAGTAATTACCCTTAAATATAAATAACTATAATAATATATCTAGTATAACATTAAATTTACCTAAAATATAAGTAATATAGAATTTAAATTATAATAAATAAATTATTACTACTATAAGTTTTAGGTTAGCTTTATTAAGGTTTATTGTTTTAAGTAAAATATATATTATTATATTTACTATTATTATGTAGTCTGTAAGGATATTAATTAGTAAGCTATTAGACTAGACTATTTTATAAAGCTTATAGATAACCTAGATAACTACTATAACTTCTGCTTTTATAGCCCTATAGGCCTTCTTAGCCTTTAAGGTAGCTTTAGATAGGAAAAGGACAAAATAGATATATTTAACAAGGATATTATAGCTAAGGATCTTAGTCTTATCCTAGTTAATGTTTAGCTAGAAGACAAAAAGGCTAAAAGTACTTTAATAGGTATTAATCTTAAAAAAGAAAGCTTAGTTTAAGTTATAGTAGAATTTAAAAGCTTAGCAGTAAAGGTTATCCTAGAGTATATTAAATATAATATGTTTAACGTTAATGCTTTTAAACGTAGCTTTCTATACTTATTTTTACTAGGTAGTTTAGTTAAAAGTAGCTTAAAGTTTTTCTTTTGATTTTATTTTAGTAAAAAGAAGTTTCTTTTTATTTTATAGTAAAGCAAATATAACATTAAACTAAGAAATACTTTTTTTAAGCTAGCTTACTATATCTAAGTAGGTTTTTAAGGCTATTATTAATAATAAGAACTTAATTTTTTTAAATATTATAATATAGTTATTTATGTAAGTAATTCTACTACTATTAATAATATAATTAAAAAGTTTAATACTAAGGTATTTTATAAATAACTTTATTACTAATAAGTAAAGGTAATTTTTTTTAATAATCTTAAAGATAATTTTAAGATATTTAGTATAGTTTTTATTATTATTACTAAAAATAATAATATTATTAATATATACTTTTATAAACTCTTAATACTTATAAAATAATTAGTTTATATATCTTTATATAAATATAAGCGTATTCTTAAAGCCTATAAAGATAATATAAAACTTCTTAAGCCTTTTAGAAAAAATAATAACTATTTTGTTTTAGTAAGCTAAATAGATAAGTAATTAATAGAAAAAACTTATAGTATCTAAGACTATAATTCTAGATTTACCTTATATAGTACTAATAATATTGTCTTAGTCTAGAAGAAGATATATATTAAGTATAGTAACCTTGTTAAGTAGCTTAAAGTCTATAACCAGTTATACTTTAAGCTTACTATTTACCACATAATTTATAACAAAAGTTAAGTAAATAATTAAAGCTAGTTATTTTATCTAGCTTATCTTTTTAGCCTTATAAAGTTTATTGTAATAGTCATTAAAGAAAGCCTTATTTATGCGCTTTAAGGGGTATAGCTATACTAATGTCTTTTGATTTTACTATTCTTTTACTAAGTTAACTTACATTTAGTCCTTATCTTTTATTAGAATAATACCCTTATCTTACTATATATTAAATTTATCTAAGATTCTAATATATACCTTTACTTATTAAAAGCTATTTACTATAATAAAAACTTTTTAGCTAAACGTTTAATATAAAATATTTACTAGTTTTAATACTTTATAGTTAAGGATTATATATAAGTTAAGCTTCTTTATTATTAGTTAAGCTCTTAAGGAATTACTTTTTACTTGTTTACCTAGTTTAAAAACGCTTAGCAGGTTCCTTAACAGGTCTTATAGTAAGTACACTATATTAGCCTATCTAACGTAATACACATTAACTTATACTTTTCTATTAGTAATAGTCCTTAAGTATTCTTTTAAATAAATAATAAAAGTATTAAGGCTATTATTTCTTATAATAAGGCATTTTAATATATCTTATAATAGTATAGTATCTAATATACTAGGTTTTATAAAGTAAAAGTAGTATATATCTTTAAGATCTTATAGTTCTTTTATTTATAACAATAAGAGGTTATTAAAGTTAACTATAAAAAAGACTTTTTAACCTAGTAGTATAGTGACCTGGTATATAGCTTAGACTTAATATCTAACTAGTGTTAGCTATTATATAATCTAAACTAGCACTATAAGGTTATATGTAAATTAGAAGGTAACTTGTGAAAGTACAAAGTTAATCTTGACTCTATGTTTAATATAGAATAGTACACCTAACAATAGTCTTAAAGCTAAGTAGTTAATAACCTTAGCTTCTATATAAAAGTATCTATCTATAGGATTATTAGCTATAGTACCAGGGATATAAAAATCAAAAGAGACTTTTCCTTTGACTTAAACGCTTACCCTAACTCTGTTTAGCGTACGCTAGTAATTATGATCCCACTTTGTGTTCTACGCAAACGTAGTAATCTAGGCGCAGTCCACAAGGGTTACTACGCTCCCTATGTTAAGATATACTTCTATTATTTATTTCCTTAGGTCTAATATAATACTAAGCCTTATATATGTTACTACTATTAGATTATTAAGGATATCTGGTTATAAGTTAGCCTCTATAATTAGATAATCTTAGGCTATGTGATAAATACCTCTACTACTTTTAGTATTTAGTAGTAAAATAAGGCTTTTTCTAACACTAAGGGCACTACTAGTAAAAGAGTTATATATATTAGACTTATTAGTTTATTTCCTATAGTGTATAATTTAATGAAGTTTATTACTAATTTTAGAGAGTTATTATTATCTTTTTTATCTTTACCTTTATCTCTAACTTAGTATTCTTAACTTATTAGGTTACTAGTAACCTCCTTAGCGTCTAAGTTATCCTTATAGATTATGCTCTTAACCTAGTAAGCGTTAATACCTATACCTATATCCTTAACGTATAGTTTCTATAGCTATTATATTTAGTAAGGGTAATAGAAAAAAGGTTACTACTAGTCCTGGTTACTAAATCATTGCTCTTAGTATATAGGTCAGTATAGTAACTAATCCTATATACCTAGTAATAAGTATTTTTAGCGTTAAGGTTAGCTATAATTCTTCTTGAATTCTTATTGCTTTAAGTATTTCTGCTTTTTTTATAGCCTTACTTATTATCTTTATAGCTATATCTTATAGTTATATAGTTAATATTTAGCCTTATCTTTATAATATATACCCTTATTATTTCCTTTGTTATTCTCTTCTTAACCTACTAGGCCTAGGTCTAAAAAGTAGGTTATTAGCTTTATTTCCTCTTTAAGTATATCTTAAAGTACTTACTGTTTTTTCTTAGCCTTAATAAGGTATATGTTAATTATATTGCTTTTCTATAGCTTTAGACATAATAAGTATAGACATAGGTATAACGTTAATCTAAAACAAATAAGTAGTTAAAGGTTAGTAATATCTCTTTATGCTTTAGCGTAAACAAAGGCTATTATAGTAAAGGTCTTAATTAGTTTCCTATTAAAGTTATCCTAGGCTATATATAAGTATATATTAAACTAATCTTTAGTAGTACTTAGATATAAACTAAAGACTTTCTTTAAGGCTATAAACTAGTTATTAAGACTAAAGGTAAGTATAACTTATTTAATAGTAAAAAGTTATTCTTAATACTAAATAATAATAGCTTTCTACAGAAGTTTAAATAGCTTTTAGTATAAAGTATTTCTTATAGATTCTATTATAGCCTTTATTATAACTAACTATATCTAGAGGTTTATATTATAATAATAGACCTATTTTTTATTAAAAAATACCTTTCTTTTAAGGAATTTATTATATAAAGCATTAAGCTAAAAGATTCTATACTCTATTAATCTTTATACCTAGGTAGTTACTTATAAGGATAATATTATTATTACTAGGGTTAATATGTTTAACTATATATTACAAAGAATATTAGTGAACTTACTAATAAGCTATATAAGTATAGCGTCTAAGGTCTTAATCTACTAGACTATATAAGTTAACCCTAGTATATCCTAGGGTTCCTTTGTTGTTACTAGTAAAGGGCTACTTAGGTAAGTAAAGGTCTAGTAATCTTTTACTTTACTTATTAGTTCTTATATAAGGTTAATACTAGTTAAAGGTATTAGATATAGTGAAGACCTTACCTTATCCCCTAATGATCCTAACATGCTTCTAGTTATTAGAAATAGTAGTAAGGCTAAGTCTCTTAGCTAAAAAGAGGTTTAGTACTATTCTTGCAGTAAGTTACTTGCCTTATGATCTATAGCTATAATAATAGTCCTAGGCTAGTTACTTAGGTTACCTTAGTCCTCTAAGATTAAAGATATATTACTAACTACGTCTTTATCTCTAAGAAGCTTATCTTAGTGTATAAGCTAAATAATCTACCTTATTATTTATAGGTACCTCTTGATTTCTCCTTTAAGATCCTACTTAAAAGGGTATAACGGTAAGATATAGGCTTTGTTGTTAAAAAAGGGGATCTTGTATTATTTGTTGTTAAGGTTAATACGCTAAGATACTATAGATAGTTAAGTACAGTTTTGTTAGAAGCTGTCTAAGAAACTATAAACTAATAGTTTGTCTAGCTTCTATTTAATAAAGCGCTATATATAGCAGATATCTTAGATATAAGTATAAGTTAGTTGTATTCTGTGGTATAAGGTTAGTTTGAAAATTTTGCTTTTTGATTTATTTAGCTAGGTACCTACTACTACTATTATAGTAGTAATAGTATAGCTAGCTTAATTAATAAGAGGTGTTTAGGTGTATTTATAAGGTTCTAGATTTAACTATAGTACTTTAGTCCTTTAGGTCTTGTTATTAGCTATGCTTAATATTAGTGTTAGTGTAATAGTATATAGAGTAAGTTGTTATATTATTGCTTTTATTAAGCTAAGGTTTGCTTTTTGGTTATTTACCTTAACGGGAAATAAGATTTATATAGCGAATTTGTTTCTTAATAAGAGCTAAGGAATAAAGTAAAAGGTTATATTACTACTTGTTACCCCTCTAGTAGGGTAAGTCCTTTAGAGGAGCAGTTAGATCTATTGTGTAGTCTGATAGACCTTATGGTTAATGTAGTAAACCTACTTTACTAAAGATAGGATCTAGAAGATAGAGGTGAAAGAAGTTGATTCCCTTAATGACCCTGTGAGAGGTCTACCTTATATAGTGGTAGACCTCTCGTGTTTATTGGCAGGGGTAACAGTAAGTATAGATTGTATATTAACTCTGTTATCTTCAGATCTTTCTTGTGATACTTAGAATAGGTTTTATACTAGTATAGGCCTAACTTTACTAGGCTATATAGTGGTTTTAAGATATAGAGAAGTATATTCTTAGGGTATTTATCTTTTAACTTTTTAAGTAATTATATAATAATTGTCTTAGTTAGATAATTATCTAATTATATATATACTTAGGTTATATCTCTAAGTTCTCTTTTATATTTATAGTCTTATATAAAGGTAAATCTAATTATAAGTATAAGCCTTTAGCTTATTTGTTAGATAGTAGGTGCCTAGGTTAAGAGTTCTTCTTTCTCTTAGTCCTTATACTTTTATATAATAAGTCTTAACTTCTTATATAGCTTAAATAATAAGTTCTTAATCTCTTATACTATTTATATCTTATAGATATAGAAATAGTTATACTCTTTTAAATTATATAGTATAAAAGTAAAGACTTTTTAGTTAATAAAGTTATTTATTTTTATTTAGTTTAACTTTTTATATAAAGTACTTAGTATTATAATTATATTATTAAGCTACAACTTTTCTATTAACTTCTTATAGTTTTTTTTTTTCTAAAATAGAAATACTTAATTAGTATATAGTAATTATTATATAGCCCTTTTTTAGCCTTTTTTTAGTCTTTCTTTTTTATTTAGCTGTTTTTAAAGAATAAGTTATATAATATCTAAATTTAACTATACTATATCTTAATAGTATAGTTTAACATATATTATATAAAACTATATAAAACTATTAACTATCTTAACTATTACCGTATAGCCTTTTATAGCCTAGACTTTATATAGTCTAGTCTATCCCTTATTTTCTCTCTATACTAGAACCTTACTCTAGATTAATAGTGATAGTATACTCTAAAAGTTAAGGCTATTTCTGGTATTAATTACACAATTAATCTCTACTTTTATACAAATACTTTAAAGTATTTTTATTACCTTCTAGATTACTTTTACCCTTTAAGTAATTTTAAGTAATAAAAGTAAGTTCTTATTAATCCTTAGATATATCCTAAAGACAAGTAATATAAGTATAATATTACATAGATTAGCTATATCGTTTAATACCTTCACAGCTATCTAAAGGATAATTTCCTTATCTACATTATACCTAAGCTTAGCATATAAGATATTATATACACACCTTAAAGGAGCATAAGCTCTTTTTATCTTATCTATTACCTAGTAAGCTTCTACTAGTATTTCTTTATATAATATGCTTATAATGTTAGTATAGTTCCTAAATTTTAATAATGCAAAGTTTATACCTAGGTTATATATAATATAGTCTAGTAGATTAATGTATATGCTAATTTAGCACTTATAAAGTATATTCTATGTATCTTGTGTAGATAAGGACTTTAGAAAGGTGGCTCCTTAGAAGCTTGTTTTTATATTAATAATATATAAAGTGTTCTTATTTCTTAGTTATATAATATCTATAATTATCTTATAATTAAAATAGCTTTTATCTTTAAGTATAAACTTAAACTTTTTTAGTACTAAGTCATATAATTAATAATAATAATAATACTTCTAGACTTTTTCTAAAATATTAATATTAATATTATAATACTTAGCTTTTTTTAAAAAGTAATAAAAACGGTTTATATAAGAATGTCTAAATTGTCTATAAAGCCTTTAAAGTTATTCTTTTATAAAGAATATATTAGCCTTTATATAACTAAGGTTAAAGAATAGGTAACCTTATTTCTATATAACTAAAATAAGTTTTCTATTTTACTATATAATTACATTATTAACGTTATTGAAATATATACCTAACCTGTTTATATTATATAATTAAAACAGGAACAAAGTAGAAGCATTAAGGATATAATATATAACTTTTCTAAGCTAATTCTCTATTTCTATAGTATTAATTAATATAATTAAGTCATTTACCTTAAATTATATATTTACTAATTCTAGTCCCTAGGATATTACTATATAAGGGTTCTCCTATAGATATATAAGGACTTAAGGTTTCTCTATAATAGAGAACTTTGTTGCTCTTATATCCTTTAGTTCCCTTTAGTATAATAAGATATAAGGATTATATAATAAGAATTAATAGGCCTCTAATATCTTTGGTAATAAAAAGATATCCTCTTTTGTTATATAATAAAAAAATAAAGAAGATATTAAGAAAACTAATATCTCTTTATCTTTTGTAAATTCTTCTTCTTTATTATATAATTTATTTACTAGGTTTTTTCCTTTAAAGTTAAGAAAATATAAAACAAAATCTCTTTATAGTTCTTATTTAAGTATACTATATACCTAGAAGTATTAGTCTTTTATATAATTATGTTCTTTATTTAGATAATTTATAGACTAATAACTCTTTTTTTTATATATAAAATATTTTTTTTTAGATATTATATAATTAAACTTAGGTTATAATAAAGGTTAACTTTTCTAAGGTTATTAAGAAAATCCTCTATTATCTAATAGTCTATTATACAATAGTTATAAGTAACTCTTATTGTTAAAGTATCTTTTATTTATAAAGTTAATGTTATATAATATAGACTTTTTATCTAAAGCGACTTATAGTAATACTCTTAGGCTAAAAAAGAATTACTTATATATATAATATACTTTAAGATTACTTAAAGCAGTTTTTAGCTTTAGTATACCTCTATATACTTAGGTAACTTATGTATAAAGTATAATCTTCCCCTAAAAACCTGGGCTAAGTGCTTATTATATAAGAAATATTTTATCTAAAAGTATTTCTAATATATCTATTAGATTTTTATTTAAATTATCTTATTTAACTTATATAAAAGATAAACTTATTTAATTTATTTAATAAAGAGTATAGTTAATATTAGTACTAAAGTATATTTCTAATATATTATATATCTTATTTTATCTCTTTATTAGTTTAATATAATAAAAATAAAACTTTTTTATATAATTAGCTAAGATATTAGAAAATACTATATAGTGTTAGTCTTTAGTGATCTTAAGGCATTAATAAAAACTGATAAAGACTTTTGCCTTATTATATAAGATATTATATAACTTACTTATATAATTCTTATCTTTTCTTTATCCCTTTTAAAAAATTGAAATCATAGTTAATTTATATAATTTATTTTAGATTATTTATTTTGGTAGTAAGTTATAGATATTATCTTTTTAATATAAAGGTATTATATAACCTTAGATTTATAGAAAACTCTTAACCTCTTATATAAATCTTGTTCTAGGAGGTATGTTTCCTAAAGCTGATTATAACTGTTCTTATACAATTAATATTTAAGTTATCTATATATTATATAGGGGTTTAATTAGCTCTATTATTAGTTTAGCTATGTTTTAAGGTAAAGTTAATTTAAGGTTTTAAATAGGTATTTAAGTTATTGTAATTATACAACTTAGTATAAGTACTATACAAGTAGAAAGCTACTCTTCTTGCTTATTAAACTTCTTCCTAATCTCTTTAATAAATTTAACTAGCTATTAATTCATATTTTTTATTAGTAGTAATCAGAATCTTTTTAGCTTAATAAGTTATATAAACTTTGCTTTAAACACATAATAGACTTTTTTCTATTAAAAAGTAGACTATTTCTTAAAATCTTTATATAATAATATTATAAGGTTTTTCTTTAATTACTTAAAATAAAGTATTTCTATGTTAATATATATAATATATATAGTTATCTTTTCTTTAAATAGTACCTATATAATATTAACTAGATTTCCTTAGCGTTTAGGATTTATAGTCTTTTTCTATATATATAATAAGACTTTACTTTTTATACTTATTTCTTTATATATTAGTAAATATTTATTAATATTATCATATTAGCTTTAATAATTATCTTCTAAATCCTTTTAGGAAGCTATATTATATTTAGTAGTTATTTTATATTATATAATATTAAAATTAGTTTATTTAGTATTATAGTATATACTTTATACTTTATATATAGTATAATAAAGATTTTTATTTAGTTTAGTTTAGTAAATAATAATAGGAATTTATTTTATATAATAATAAAATAAAAGTTATCTTTATCTTATTTACTTAATTTAACTTAATAAATAACAATAAGTAAAATTAAGGCTTCTTAGCACAAAAGACTTTCTAATATAACCCCTTAGGTATCCTTAAGGATTTCTTACTTTATATAAAGTATAAGACTACCTAGTAACCTAGCTATAAAGCCTAAGTCTTATTTCTTTACTTTTATTAATTTATGATTATATAAAGTAATTATATAGATTACTAAGTAACTACTAATTAGTATTAAATAGATTCTTTTTTCTTAAGAGAACCCGTTTATATAATTATACTTAGGTTAAAGTTAAAGTGAACTAAAAATGTATTTTCTGTAATTATCTTCTTAACTATAAAACTTAGCTTTTATACATAAGATATATAATCTTATATGTCCCTAAGTTAGTTTGGCATGAATATACTTTTGATCCCCTTAATGTATAACCGAGGGCCGAATATCCAGTCTGTGCCCTCTGCCATGATGTGTGTCCCTGAGTTGTGCGTGTCGTACAACCAGCTGGTGCTGTTATTCCAACATTAATACTAATAACAAAGTAAACTTGTCTTTATATCCTAGCTGTATTTCTAAAGTTTAGTAATCTTAAGAAGTTCTTAGATTATCTACTAGACTAGAACAACTATATAAAAGCTCTTGAGAACTATCTCTCTAATTAGACTAAGCTATATTAAGACCAAGAAAACTAGACTTTAGTAATAGTACTAAGACTATTACTAAAAAGCTTAAAGTTCTTAGATATAAGCTATAAGAGGATAATAAAGAAGTAATTTAGTTATTTAAAAAAGAATTAGAATATTTAGTAAAAATAATACTAACTATACTCTTTACCTTAGCTATAAAGGATATTTATAAGACTATAGTAAAGGTTAAAAGGTATAATAACAAGGGATATTCTTATTGCATTAAAAAGCCTAACCTGCTTTATATTAATACTAATTATCTTAATTAAGCTTACTATTCTAAGGTTTACCTTAACTAGTTATTAGTAACTATTAAGAAAGTTAAAGTAAAGAGAATTAAAAAGCAGATAGTTAAGTACTTTAACATAATTAATAAAAAGGGAACGCTTTTACCCTTAGAGTAACTATATAACTATAAAGTAAATTTAATAAAACATTATCCTTAGCCTAATTAAGCTAAGTAGAATATAAAGGTATTTATTATATATAAAGGAAAAAATAAAAAGATATATTTAGTTAATAACTAACTATTTAATAAATTAACCCTTAATAATAATTCCCTCTAGAAAGTTAAGAACCTAGCCAAAGCTAAAAAGATAATATAACCTAATAAGAGACTATTCTAAGGCCTAATTAGGCCTAAGTATTTAAGTATTAAGCTATATTTACACCTTAAGCTAGACAGATTAGTAGTTATTATAAATATACTAAGTTATCTCTTACTTTATAAAAAGGACCTATTCCTCTAAGTCCTTCTAAACCACAAAAATACTTTTACTTAAGACTTCTCTAAAAATAGTACACTTAACTTAAAAGTTACCTTTCTATAAGTAATTAGGACTATACTTTATAAAGCCTAGTAAGAAAAAAGGATTCTAATACTTAAAGCGTTTTAATTATAAGCTATAGATATTATTTAAGTATAAATTAATAAGAGTATCTTAAAAGAAGGTTATAAGGCTATATAAAACCCTTAGTTTCTTATAAAAAAGAAGAATAGTTCTTTATGCTTAATTAATTTAGCTACTTAAGTAAATAAGGTTATAATTTATAATACCTTTACTCCTTTAAGAGCAAAGAATTTCTTAAAAGACTTTAATATATACTAAATTTTTTTATTCTTAGACTTCTTCTCTAGATATAACTAAGTCTCTTTAGCTAAAAAGAGCAAGGATTTAATAATATTTACTATACCCCTTAGACTTTTATATATATATACTTTACTATAAGGTAATACTAATTCTATAGTATAGTTTATAAGAGTTATTACCTAAATACTTTATAACCTTATACTATATTATTACTAGGCTTTTCTTAATAATATTATTATTAAAAAGCCTATAACTATATATAACAATAAAAAGCTCCTTGATTAGGCTAGTATTTAATACTATATCTATAAATATATTTACTATATAAACATAATACTCTTTAATATTAAGTTAGTAAGCTATATAATAGCTAATAAGAAATTATAATAGCTTTAAAGAATAGCTATTATTATTAGCTATATCTATAGTTCTAGAGGTTATTACTTTAATTAGGTAAACGTTATTAAGATCAAGAAATAGAAAGAATATAAAGACATTAGTAAAGTTAAGTTATTTATAAAGATAACTAGGTTCTATAAATTATAGGTTAATAGATACTTAGAGATTACTTTACTTTTCTAGAAACTCCTTAAAAAGAATACTATATTTACCTAAGAGCCTAATTAGGTTAACGCTATAAATACCTTTAAGTCTAAACTAATAACTTTTCTTGTAATTATTTTATTATCCTATAGCCTAGAAGCTAAGTTAGTAGTTATTAGTATAAATATAAGCCTATAAAGTTAAGGTATAGTACTAAGTTAGATAATTAGTACCTAGAGGGCTATAGTAAGGTATGAAAGTAGTATTTAGAGAGGTACTAAGTTAAAATATAACTCTAGAAAACTAGAATTAAAAGTAGTTTTAATAATATTAAAGAAGCTCTAAAACTATATTTATAGTATTAGATTTTTATTAAAAACTAATATATAGGTCCTAGTTACTTAGCTTAATAAAAAGTCTTATAATCTTCTTAATACCTTAATTACTAAGTAAATTACTTAGATACGTTTTTTTAACTTTAACATTAAGCATATACTAAAAACAAAGAATATAGTAGTAGATATACTATTATAAAAAGCATTAAGGTTATCTAATATTAATAAATATAAAAGCCTTAATTAGGTTAAAGATTTTATTAACACTAACCTCTACTTTATTTAACTATATAAATTATTTAAAGGATCTAAATCTAGTATTTTAAAGACCTTTTACTTATATTAACTCTTTAAAGCATAACTCTACCCTAATCAGTACTAGACTAACTAAATAAGACAAATCATCTTTTATCTAAAGATACTATTATACCTAGATAAAATATTACTATATACTTTCAGGAAGTTTAAAATAAAGGCCTGGTGTTATTTTGCTTAAGATAGGTATTTATACTGTTAATTAATAAAGAGATACTTAATCCTTAGATGCCTTATTAATGACCTAAAGATTTAGGAGAACCTAATTAAGAACGTATACGTTAAATCAGGACACTAGGAACGTAATATAACATTTTATTAGCTTTCTATATCTTATATCTAGAAAGATATGTACTAGAGGGTATAGGCCTAGCTTATATTATGCCTAGCCTGTTAAAAGGCTTGATTAACCTGGATGAACGACTAGCACATTGGTATAGTCTTAAGGGAATTACTGTTTATGAAGATATCTATTGATGTCTAGTGGATTAGCTCCTAGGTACTAATTAAGGGATATTGTAATATAACAGGTTGGCTTGAAGTAAAGAGGGTAAGGACTATTACCTTTAATTAGGTTATTAACTTTATCTAAGAAGACTTTTTCTGCTACTATAATGTTTATAAAGAAATAATTATTAATAGTAGACTAAAAAATAAAAGGATTATAGATTACTTAAATAAAAAGTATAGTATTAAAAAAAGGGTTATATTAGTATATAACTTAAAGGTAAATAAGGTTAATAAATAAGGCTATAAACCTATTATATATATTATCTTAACCTAGTTAAACAAAGAAAAAAGAGATTAAAAGAAGATTATATTTATTATACTATTTATAAACTAAATAATAATCTATATATTAATAGGCTATATACCTTTCTTTTTAACTATAAGATATAAAGTAATTATACTTATTAAAGAATTTGCTTTAACTTAGAGAATATTAGACTAAAAATAAGTTTATAACCTTAATTAAGAACTTATTACTAAGATATACTCTTTTAAATAACTTAAAATTAATAAGAAAACTATAGCTAAGAATATAGCTCTTATAAGACAGAAATCTATAGATTACTATAATATATACTATTAATATATAATATAGTTAAAGAAACTTTAGTTTAATAATTTAGTTCTTGTTTTTAATAAGAAACGTATAATTAATAAATTAAAAGCTAAGAAACTTATATACTATTAATAAGGCCCTTTATAAGTCTACTTTATGTTTAAGAACTTAGTATTATATTACCTAGAGACACTTACTAGTAACCTTATCACAAGGACTATATACGCTAAGAAACGTCTTAAGAGGTATATTAAGAACAACACTAATTTCTAGGAATTAGAGGATTCTATATAAACTAAAGCTAAGCTTAAAGACAAAATAACCTTTTTTTTCTTAGCCTAGAACTACTAAGATAAACTTTAAAAAATAAATATAGCTCTTAGCCTTAATTAAGATAAAGACATTATAAAGATATAATTAAGGCTTTAATAGTTATACTTTAAAAAAGAAAACGATATACTTTATAGAGAACTATAGTATTAGAAATTATTATTTAGACTTATTATTAATATTTAACCTAAGAACTTAGTAAAGAACACATAGTATATTAACATAATACAACAAGCTTAATTAGGCCTATTATTATATCTTTTTATTTTTTTTTATTTTTTTTTTATATTATACTTTTATTTTTATAATATTTTATATATATTTCTTTTTATAAAAAGTTTATTAATTTAGAACCCTTATTATATTTATTAATAAACTTAGAGATAAGGTTATCTAGGAAAAAAAACGCTTAATTAGACCTAGAAATATCCTAGAATTACCTTAAATCCTAAGCCTAAATTACTAAGTTATTAAATAACCTTATATTCCTAGTCTAAATCTTTATTATTACTTTTTGTTTTCTAGTTAATACTATTCTATACCTAGATAAAACTATCTAAGATACTAAATAACCTTCTCTTCTTCTTAAAAAGCTTTTTATACTAATCCTTAATAAGTTTTATAAAGTTAAACTAAAAAAACTATATAGAATTAATAAAAGAGATATTATTAGAAATACTTAAAAAAATACTATTACTACTAACTTTTTACTCTTTAATGCTTTTTACTTAACTTATATATCTAAACTTCTAGTAAAAGTCCTTATTTTAATAGTAGTATTAGACTTAAGTCTTATAGTAAAAGCAATTAAAGTATATATTACTAAATTTATTAGAAAGAAAGACATATTCCTAGAAAAAAACAAAACAAGTAACCTAATCAGGCCTAGCCTAGACAGCCTACTAACCCTTTTCATAGTATTTACAAAGAATAGTATTATAACCACTAAGGCTATAAACAGCTAAGGTAACACTAGCCTATATATAACTAGTAAGCTTCTAAGCTAGGAATCTAAAAGTACTTTAATAACCAGCATAGATAAAAACACAACACTTAAATAAGCTAGTTTTAGTATAATCTTAGAGGACTTAAAGGATATTACCTTTTATAATAGCTTACTAAAAGGCCTAAGTAATTTTCTTATAAGTCTAACTATTTTAAATTTTATTAGTAAACTAGACTTTATAGTAGAGACTACTAATTAAAGACTTAAGTTTTTATTACACTAAAGAAGTTATAATTTATTTAATTAAAGCTATAAACCTTTAATAAGAAATAAAAGATAACTTACTATAGTATTAATAGAAATTATAACTAAGTAATTATTTCTAGTAAAAGGGTTATAAGTAAAGAACTATAGGTTCTAAGTAGCTTTAGGCTTACACTTAGAAGATATAATAATATCTAATTAAGGCTATAATAAGAAAATTAAGTTAATTTATTAAGTAGTTTTAAGTTATAGAAAAAATAAAGCTTAAAAAGTAATATAAAGTTATATAAAAAAAGAAAAAAAGTAATTTAAAAAAAGATTCTTAGCCTCTTTTTTATCTTACTAACTATAGCCTACTTCTTTTAATTTACTAATTAAAAAGAAAAAACTAAAAAAAAAAAGTAATTTATTATTATTAATAAAAAAAAGTTATTTACTTTTATAAATATTAAATAAATAAATAATTATCTTTTTTACTTTTTTATATTTACTTTTTTATTTTTTTTCTTTAGTAACTTTAAATTACTTTTTCTTTTATAATAAAGTTAAGATTTATTAAAAACAAAGCTATAAAATAAGCCTAAAAAACTTACTAATAATAACTTTTACTTTTCTTTTTTTTATTACTACTATTAACTTTAGCTACATAATTTCAAGCTAATTAACAATTAATAATATATTATTCTCTTTTTCTTTTTACTTTCTTACTTTAATTAGACTTATCTATATATATCTATAACTTATTATGTTTTTCTTCTAAGCTATTAATATTATCTAGAATACTTTTATTAACTTAAATAAAACTAATAATATATAGGTTTTAAAGTACTACTAAACTCTCTTTAAGGAATACCGTATTTAAAATCTTAGTAATAATCTCTCTAATTTAACTAAATAAACTATAAACGCTATCAAGATACTATAGAAATTATAGTACATATATCTTAAAGACCTTAAGCTACTTAAAGGCTTTATAGACCTAGCTACTAAAAACCTTATTACTTTACTAAGACCTCTTAACTGTCCTAGTCTATCTAATTAAGGCAATAGACCTACTCTTATATAGATTCTAAGTAATAACGTGTCTACTATAAGTATAATATATAATTACTAAAATAAAAGCTTTTTATAAAATAGTTCTTAAAGAAAATAAATAAATAATAAGTTAAAAACTTACTTTCTTAATATTTATAATATAGTTAAATATTTAGTTAAATAGTCTTAAATAGCTTTTAATAATATCTAAAGTCTTATAGTATTTACTACTTAAAATACTAAAGTTAATTGTTTTATTACTAATAGCTCTTCTTAGAGCTATAATACCCTTACTATAATAGCTAGACCTAATTAGAAGGACTAGATTTAAAAAGTAAACTACTTAGTATTTATAACCTATCATATTAATTATTTTATTACCCTCTTTATTAACTAAGTTACTAAATAATCTTTTTAGTATAATAGTATATAAAGAGATAAAGATATAACCCTTTAGTATACTATTAATATAGATTATCTTTACAAGTTCTATTAAAGCGTTAATATTACTCTTAACCTAATTAAAGTAATCTATATAAAAGCAGGTATTATAATTAGCCTTTAATAGCTTAACAAGTAGACTTATAAAATATATATAATAAAATTCATTAAATACTATATCTAAAATAACATTACTAATATTACAAAGAGTCTAACTTAGATAAAGGTTTAGAATAATAGTAAAAGTAATATTATTAACTATATTAATAATTTCTAGCGTTAATAGGTTACTAAAGAGTTTAATAAACTAAGAAACTATAGTAAAAAGGACCTTTATAATAAGCTAAGGCTTATACTAGATAATTATAATAAAAGACTTTAATAAGAAGTATCTAGTAAACCTGATTAGACTAAGGAGAATACACCGGAATTCTTTAACACCTTTCCTAGGACTTTTAAGCCTATTAAAAAGATATCTTCTTTAGTACCTTAAGACAACAATTTCACTAGTCTCTTTAGTTTAATATACCTCTCCTTAAATACTAGTACGCTACAGGACTAGCTAGGCTTCTCTACTATACTAGCCTTAAAAGGTAATATAGTAAGGTTATTTCTTAAGCCTAATTAGGCTTAGAATATAAACAACAGAGAGAAGGTTAGTAATACTAAGTCTAAGGCTACTATAAAGCCTATGCTTCTACGCTACCTTTTTAACCTTAAGTAATTATCTAATATAGCTTTTACTATATATATAAAGACTAAAAGATAACAAAATACTTATAAAAAAGCCTTATTTAATATATAAAAGTAGTATTATAAGCTAAAAGAGTATAAAGTTAAGTCTATTACTAATTATACTAAGAACAAATATATTAGTATATTTAAGAACCCTTATAAGATAATAGTAGTATAGTAGTGCTTTTAGTAGCTATTTTTATAACCTATAATTATACCTAGATAAGAAGGTTATAAGCGGTATAATTAGGAATAAAAGTAAAATATTAAGTTTAAGGAGAAGCGTCTTAAGGCTAAGAGAGAGGTAGCTTATAACAAGGTAAGTAGCTTAAGATACTTTTTCTATTACTACTAAAAGAATATTATAAGTTTAATTAAAAAGAATATAATAAAGAGAATTAGTTTTTGTTTTTATATATTATTTACTTTTATACTTTTATACTTTTCTTTTTTTAATATATTATATAAAGAAAATAACTAAAAAATAATTAAAAAAAGGTAAGGTTTTATGTTTTTATTTTTCTTTTTATTAGTCTATAGACATAATTATAAGCCTAATTAGACATAACTAAGCAGGACCCTTCTAAGTATAAAAGAAAACTCTAGTTAAATACTATTATAGAGATTAGTATCTTAGTATAAACAAAGAGATAAGCTTAATATCTTTAGACAAGTACTTAAATAAATATAAATAAATTTATTACTTTAATATTTAAATAAGATATATAATAAGTAACTATTACTTTATTTCCTTAGGCCTAACTAGACCTCTAAGGTCTAAGAGGGTATTCTTCTCCTCTAAAGATCATAATATATATATATATATTACTTAGTAATAAAAGCAAATCTGAATAGACTATAAGACGTAAAGGATACACTTTTCTGGTTTGCTTATAGCCTTGATCAGGCTAAGGAGAACCTGAAAAGAGTAGTATCTCACGGTCTAGGCGTTAAGGTAGTCACTTAGGGTAATCGGTCACTCCAGGTGCACTCGTGACAATACTGGGACCTTGGTGTTTGGTGTGGTTTGTGTGTCAACTGCCTACTTGCTGGCTTCCTTTATCCTATACAGTTTCAATACTTATCCCTTTATATCCTAGGTATCTTAAATACCTTAAGTACCTTAACTAGCTTTATTAAGTAGTGTTACTAGTGTTATTACTTTAAGTAATAGTAAAGAGCTTATAAGAGGTTTATTTATAGTAATAGGCTATAGTCTAGTATATTTCTAGCTACTTAGAATATTCTTTTTTATTAGCCTAGTTAAGCGTATTAGCTAGTAATAAGATAAGAAGTGTCTTTTGTTTATTATAGTTAAATTATTCTATTAGCTAAGGTTAGGCTAAAGCCTCTTATAATAGGTTACTTTAACTAGGCTAAAGATTAACTAATCTAGTAGTTAAAGGATATAAGAGGTATATAGTAATAAAAATAATAAATTAATATTATTAATATAGTATTACTATATAAATTCTATTATTATATAGCTCTTATACTTATCTAAGACTAGTAGTCTAGTTTAATTAAGCTAAAAAAAGGTAGTTTATAGTAAAAAGACTTTTAGTAGCTACTTAATAGTAGTCTTATTAGTTATTTATTTATTTTTTATTATTATAAACTTTTATTTATTATAAAGGCTAAGATCTAAAAAAAACTATTACTATTAAACTATTTTACTTTTATATATTATAAGAGGATATAGTATTAGGCTATTAGCTAAAATATACTTAATAATAAATACCTAAGATTATAATTTAAGCTATTTTTTATAAATAAACTTTATTTTTACTTTACTTAATACTAAGCTATTTACTTTTTAACCTTTAAAGATACTAGTCTTATTTATATTATATTTATTAGTTAATTAAATAACTAATATAACTAAAACTATAAGGTATTTAAACTAGTCTCTAATAATTTTAGTAAATACCTTATTAATATATCTAAAATTAATAGATTAGCTTCTTTAGACCTTAATAAATAGGTTTTTTTTTATATAAAAGTATCTACTTATCTTTTCTTTAGAGGCTAAGTGTCTCTTATAGTATAAAGGATACGCTAAGCAAAGACCTTAACTTACTGATGCGTTAGCGCAAGCCTAAGGTCAGCCTATATCTGTACTTAACTAGCTAGTTTAGCCTCTTAACTAATAAAGAGCCACTAGAGGTCAGCAAATACAATATCTCTAGGTTAAATACCCTTGAGGCGATTCTAAAGTGTTGACCAAGGTATACCCCATTTTCTAGATACTACATGGACAGGGACGCCTTTAGTGATATCCCCAAGAGCCTTATTAACCTTAGACTTAGTATATTAACCTATAAAGTATAAAAAAAGGTGTCTGTAAAAGATGAAGTGATTTAGATAAGGGTGGAAAATGTTGTGATAGTTTGAAGTGGGAGGCTGGTCATGGTGTTGAGGGATTTTTGGGGTGCCCACATGGGTGGGGTGCCCAGAAGTGGGTGACTTGACTTACTGCTCAATGAACTTAGGACTTGTATTGTCAGAAGGCAGATACCATTTTTGTTTTTTCGATTTCTAATATATCCAGCTTATCATAAACTGATCGCGGGTAGAAGTTCATGCAACTATGCGTACTCAGATACTGTTACTAGCTCTAAGTATACTTTACTTTGCCCCTATTCTGGATGATCTAATAATGATACAATCAACCCTCCTTAATAATCAGTCTCTCATCATAGACTCTATTCGCTTCCATCCAATCAATTGCTTCCCGGCGGTTTTGACATACGTGAGCGTGACCGAAACCCGTTGAACCAGTCGGCATTTCAGGCATGCTTCCTTCTAAAGTCATGTCCGTGTGGCAGAGTATAGAATGTCGCAGAATCTCAAAGCAATGTCTCGTATGCACGCTGTGAAAGCCTGGTGGGATAACTCTTTCCTGTCCGTTAGGTCCGTGGCGAACAATACGGTCGTACTCGTTCATAACGTAAAACTATGAAGTCAGTCAGAATAGTGGCTGGGTCAATTAAATTCCCCGGGATTGAACATACAAGGCAGTGGAGTTGATGTGTCCATGTTGTAACATATACCGGCCCCGAGGCATCTCGAATCGGGTTCTTTAGATAGGGGTAACGCTTGTAATCCTCTACTAGCACAACGCCTCCCCCCTCTTCAAGTTTGTGTTAGCTATATTTGTCATGGATAAAACTTGCTATAGGCAAACGTACTCGGCAATAATGCTTCCCAACGATGGCGGATGGTTACCATGTCGTTGTCAGACGTGTAGTTGGAAATGTAGAAATCCATTTCATTATCAGGATGGACAACTTCGGTCGATACTGAGCTTCAGGTGAGCAAAGCGGAATATGGTTAAATAGTCAAACAGAAATGAAACCCACGTTTTGGAGCAAAGCCGTTGATTTCGTCACCATTCCGGACAGGCAAGCGGCGCAACTGTCGCAGTTGATGAAGTAGTAACAGCTGGATAACAAAGATAACAAGCCACTTGAAGCTGAAGAGCAGGCGACATAGACATGTCCAACGGTTGCGCTTAGGGAGCAATGTGCCCGGCTGGTGATATTCCTCATGGCCCATGAGTGACTTATCACTAAGGGGTAAAATATCAGAACTACTACGAGCCGACATGATAAACATAAACTAAAATGCTGTAAGCTGCAACCCATGAGATTGGAATATCACTTTTGTTAAGACGATACAGAAGTGATTGATAACGTTGCACAAATGAGAAAGAGTTGTGTCGCGTCTCAAGAGCAAGGCCAACCCCTACAGGGGTGGTCCATGCTGAAAATGCACAACACGGACATTTGAGGATAAAACTTCCGCAGAAAAGATAACTTCGTTGTATATGATAGACCACAGGGCTGTCTGTCCCAAAACCCCCATTTGGGGGATTTTCGGCAATAAGTAGGCATGTATCTAGTCTACGTCTGCATCTATCGTACCAACAGGTTTTGCCGTACAGTCATATGTATGTTATATCCCTAAGCTGAGGATACGAGTACCCTCTGCGGTACTTTTTTCACCTGATTTCTATTTATTTATCGTCGGCTTAGGTTTCCTCGCTATGATATCTCTGTAATTTTCATGAAAGGCTTGGGTGATGATGTTGCGACTTTCTGCATTATGTTGTGCAAACAATTAGCCTAAAGCAAGCAGTCCCACTTCAACAATTTGCCAACAAAATAAGGTTTCCAGTATGCGCTCAAACAGCGAGACCATTACCTATGCAAGAGATGTGTGAGGTCACCAGTTCATCTGAAGTCAAACATCGGTACCAGATGTTACGACCCAACAAGGATAACAGAACCAGGGTCGGCTAACGGGCGCCTAGTGGCCACAAGACAGGTTATATGCAGGACACACGGAATCACGGCAGACCCCTCCCAGAACAGAAGAGCTAAGGAAGGTCATGTGAAGATACAGAAAGGGCCTGCATTTGATAAACGGTTCTTTACTAGGGATTGAAATGTTAAGGATTAATCCTTATTCAAGAGTAACTCTAAGAAGATTGGTCCTAGTACCATAGCTATAAAGATATAAAGGCATTTATTCTAAGCAAACAAGAACCTTTTATACCTTTTCAGTGATTAACTTTATAGTTTAAACTTTTTTAATTCAAGAGAACTTCTAGATTATCTTCTTGCTGTAAAGCTATATAAGCCACCTATGCCTATAAGTATACAACTAACTACTGTGTATTATAGACTAGTTAGCAGACTATGAACATAATCTACACTACTGTTCTTGAGTATTGACCTCAAATAGCTGTTAGCAGAAACAATGCTGTTGGATATCTGACAGTAACACGAGAAACGGTCATGTCGAGTATTACTCTGAGTATCCAAGGCATTGAGATACTATTATCAAGCGGAAATCGCAAATATAGAGGTATTTACTCGGAGCTTGAGCTATCATGTTAATGACATGTTGAAAAAGGTAGCCTTCACTTCCCTTCCTGGATACAGATGAGGTTTGAGATTTCTTCACATCTCACCCCCCACTTGTTTCCCAATCATAATTGCACACTCCGTATCGTCACCACAGCGTGATCTAGCTTTAGCCCACTGATGTATTGCATCGAAATTGCGACATGTATGATTATGCGGCTTGATCCCCATGGTGCCATTATAATTGAAATACAGCATGGGTGTCAGGTCGGACTGGCACTGTGCACCCAGTCGCAGCATGTCTATGCAGTGATCTGCCAAACTTTCGCGTTAAATACTTAGATTGTACAGAAACCTTAGGAAGCCTTACCGAGATGATACAACTCGCCTTTGGACGGCGCACCATATACATGCTGATAAACAGCACGACGTACCGCATTAATACAATGAAGGTTGTGATATACTTGTAAACTAAGACCAAGGCTTAGTTTATGTACCAGAGAGTAAGCATCTTCATAGACTCACCCACTGGTCCAACCCAACTCCGTCCTTGTTGTCTGCCCTGCATAACTTCCGATCTCATTGTCACTTAAATCCAGGACGGTGGCTTTAAGTAATTAGTGGAGGTCTTTATTGAGATGCTAGCACTTACGCGCCACCAATATTCGCCATAAGTTGTCCAACTCCTCTGATGGCTCCCCGACGTACTTTGATTGAGGTAGACCTATGGTTTTATCGGATGGTTGAGAGATTGTTATCCTGTCCATTTTGATGACATCAAACGCGGCGTCTGAACTGTTAGCTTTGAAACATCTGAGTGAACTGGAGCTAGCTCTCACGAAGTTCGGTGTCTCGCCATCCGGTTTGGAAGGAGCCATATTTTGGATGCACTAGGTCCCATGTTTTCACCAGTAGTGTGCAGGTAAGCAATAAGACAACAGACTGCACCAAGACAAGAATGTGGATTGCTTGGAATCTTCTAAGCGTTTTGACAAACACGTTATTAGTCAAAGAACCGTTTCGTTCAACTGAAGACTCATCGTGGGCATCTAAGTCTTCAGTTTTAATAGGGGTGTACGTCGGTGGTTCCATGATGGATCCGCGTGAAGAAAAGTATCCCATCTCTGCTTGATCAATTGCACTGACATACATTAGACAGACGAAAGATGGTGAATAAAAACGCTCCGGGGATCGAATTAACGCCTCTTTGCCCATAGAAGCGGCTAGAGAGGTTTCAATTCTAATTCCTCGGATGTTTATCGCGGTATATTCACAAGGCATGGCCATGGACTGCGGAGTAAGGCCGAACATCCGTTCGGATTATCCTTTGGCATACATGCTAGTTAGAGAGCCGCGATTGCTTAGTTCACACCAGAGTTAGACCCACATCTTCTGTTCCAGGGCAACTTTTGGAGGAAGTCTCGTAAGCACCTGGGCGAATGCGGAGGCCCTTTACTTGCCAGCATCGATGCTCATAATGACATAGAAACAACAGGTTATTGAACAAAGTTTTTATTTGATGACATGGACAAACCCAGAGGGTCGCTGCGCAGCCCCAAAATCGCATGAAGTGTGCGAGCGGCAAGGGGGTTGCCAACGTACCCACAAGGCACAAACATCCGACAAGCACAACAACGTCCGATTGCCAGCCAGAGATCCGTAAACCCCTATCGTCTCGAACCGTTTGATTTCTTGTATGGTATTAGACAGAGTGTACGTGCCCTAGAGAAGGTACTTATTAGTTACTACGATCAACATACCATTTCTGAGCAGTAAAGGATCTACGTCGGCATCTTCAAAGTGATGGAAAAGTCGACAAGGTTAACGTCAGGGCATTCACGGCTACGGGCTATCCTACTAGTCTTGGCCTCTCAGATCATGGCAGCAGTGCTGCACGCGCTTGCCAGAGTTCTCGAAACAGGGCAAGGCTTCCAAGAACGAGTGCATCCCTTCACAGTACTCCAAGTTCGGCTCTTGATAACGTCGTTGGGATGCAACACCTATTTGAAGTGGATCGCGGCACCCGAATTCCCACTCGGGCCACCTGAACTAAGACCCTTGTTGACCCTTCGGGCTGCCGGTGGTGTATTGGGGGCCTGCGGATTTTACGGTAAGTTAATTTTCTAGCTCAGATCTCCAGTGGAAGGACGAAGCCAAGCTCAAAGATAGAAACTGACAGGTACAACGACAGTGTCTATTTCATACCTGTCTCTCAACGAAGCGACGGCACTCAACTCTCTGGCCCCTCTTGGTGCCCTAGTTTTGACGAGATACTTAGATATTGGAACAATATCTCCCTTGGACGGGGCCTCATGCGCCGTTGCTCTTGCTAGCGTCGTCTTGGTTTTACAGCCCAGGTTCATTTTCGGGACAGAAACAGCCCAGGCAGCCGACCTCGCACGGAAAATATCAGTCGATTCTACTGCGTTACTTTCTGGCACGCTGGCTGGCGCAATTGGCGTGGTTGGCGGAATCGTAAGTCTATGGAAATCTTCATTAGGGTCTTGCATCATTTATCAGCTCAACTGACAACTTTTGTTTCGAGTACAGGTTGCGCTTTCGGCAATTAACAAACTAGGAAAAAGAGTACATCCTCTCCTCAGCGTCAGCTATTTCAGCTGCAGCGTCTTCGTGGTAACAACTGCTTGCTCATTTTTTATACCCGAGGTAATATGGCCGACAACCCTGAGATCATGGTGTTTACTGGTAGCACTGGGAATCATCGGTTTCTGGATGGAATATCTCCTCACTGCAGGGTTGGGCTCAGACAACTCTTCCAGCGCGACGGTTATGATTTACTCCCAAGTTCTATGGGCACTTCTTCTTGATCGGCTCATATGGAACTCAGCTGTCAATTCATTGACCATTCTGGGGTGCATTGGCGTGATAATGAGTTTGACAACAACAACTCTAATCAATAAGTTTCAAGGTACAAAAGGAGCGGTAGACTTTGAGGTGGAGTCGGAGTTAGGCGATATCGATTCTGAACTGATGGACAGGCGTGCATGGCAATATGCACTAGATTGAGTAGAAAATAGCAAAAGTGTTGGAATAGAGATTTGCACGCGTTCGTACGTACCCACGCGGCAATGCAACCTGTACATTAGTCAGCAGGATCCAGCCTATATAAGGGCCAGATCTGCTAGATATCTAGGACTTAGAACATCATCGGCAACAAATACATTGACGGTCAACCACTATTATCGTGTGCCTCCAGCAGCGCGCGAGCTATTGCGACAAAAAGAATAACACATCAAGTGTATTGCAGTATTGGTGGCCGTCTTAATGTGCCCGTTGGCGTCGCTGTATATGGCTGTAGGATTATCCTGTGCGTTGCACATATCAAAAAGATGTGTGAACAACGTAATAGAGCTGTATGATTCCCTCCATGTCATTGCAAGGATTGAGATTCCGGTTGCTAGTGCGCTGCCTAGCTACATAGATCGATTATGCGTAAGAAGAAACAATAAATGCTTGTGATGGCGAATCATCCGGACCATTCTCATAGTGGTGAATTATGTCTAATATAGCCCACGTAGTTGGAAATATTTACATCATGTACGAGGACTGTAGAACTGTACAATTGATCATGATTATAATGTGGAAGTCTATTGAAACTCATAAACGCTGTCAATTATGACGTGAAACTTTCATTATACCACCAAATATCACGCCCTTGTTTAACCCAAGGGTCAACATAGGTTTTGAGCTCGCGGACCAACTCCGCCGGACCACACACAAACAATGCTAACCGATGTGATTGACTCTCTCCCCACGCGGAATTTATAATATCTCTCAAATCGGGACGATTTGGAACATACTCTAGGCCGTCTTTGTCACAGCATTGCTGCGCATGTTCCAGCTGGATATCATCTGTGGTATCGTTCGCAAGATGCGTATCATTGATAGAAATCCGGCCGCTACCTGTGACAAACACGTGCATTTGTTCATCATCCAAGATGGATTGTCTTGTCACGTCAACACTCCAATGTGTGTCTTCGAGATTTCGGACAGTCCAGAACATGTCGATTCGTGCATCCGGATGTTCTTGAATGATCGAGCGATAAACTGGCAAGGTAAATGTCGCTCCGACGCCTCCAGCAAAAAGCAATATGCGGTCAAAGCCAGCACCTACGAGGTCGGGAATGTATTTTGCAACTCCAAGTGGACCTTCAATGCAAATCGGGACTTGCTTGTTTTGCGAAGAGTAGATATCAGCTAATCTCGCAAGGTTTCGAGTCATTGGCCCACGACGCTGGCGCGCGATGAAGGTTATGGCGGATTTGTCTTTGCTAACAGCCGCTACTGTGAACGGATTTGATGTGAAATCAAAAATCATGTTGCGTAGATCCAGATGATGCGAGTTCAGGCGAGCCTGCCTTGGTAAACTCAAGTAAAAGTGAGAGCCTGGATAGGTCTCGCATTCCAGTGCCATCACTGGCGGAACAGTGACAGAAATTTCAACCAGAGAGGTGCCTGAAATGTGCCTCATTGTAGCCTTTGTTGTAAGAGTGTACCATTTCCGAGACATGATATTGAGAAACCAAAGCGATATAGTTTCAATCATATATATCCTTGCAGGACACACGTGGAAGAAAACCAGTGGCGGAATGGCAAGTGACGTAAGACGGTGCGTGATAAAGAACAGCCTGTAAGAAAAGCGCCGAGCTATTCCTAACGACGTATAACTTAACAGACTAAGAGCCAAAAATGCCGAGAGGCCGGTAATCGGGGTGAAATGTTGAAATGCTTGGGAAAGGGTTCGTGTTTGGGCGTACTTGTTGAGGTAAAGCGTGGCGTGGCATGCGATCATGGCGTAAATAATCCACCCAAGAACACGATGACAACGATTAATGTCTTCGTAGGACAATCGGAAAGCGACAGCAGCAGGATTTCCGTGCTTTAAAGCCAACAACATTTGGGTTGGCAAAAGAGCCGTGGCAGCTATACCGACTCTCTTCGCTAATAGATTATAATCTGAAGAAAGAGTTAGCAACACGGATAGGGAGAGTTTACATCGGTGATCGCTTCTATCGAGACGATTATAAGACCCAAATAACTGAAAACATACTGACAGCACATTCCATAGCTGGTTCATCAACTGATACAGGAGGCGTGAGGGTTTGGTGTTCTGGGACTATGGGCAATAAACTTACTGTCTCCAGTTTGGAAAAGGCAAAGGAAAATGAGCCATATGATGCATACACTTCCGATGAGAATCTGCCCACGTGTCGCGCAGATCTGACCCACCAAGTGAACTTGGAGATTCAACCACCAAGTCCATTGCCTGAGCTCGGCTTGAATTCGGGACGATTTAAATGTCATACCCTGTTGCTCTGTGTTTCCTACAAACTTGTATGAACCAGTTCGATCTCTGGGGCCCGCAACCAGCCATATTGCTCCTCGAACTCCTAGAACTATGAGAACTGGGATTAGTGTTGACAGCTGCACGTAGACGCCGTACCGATTAAGGTTCCGAAGTTCTTCAAGGTGACCAGCATCAGTATGCGTATAGAACTTATAAGGCCAACCCATGACGACAGTCGGGATGGTGCCTAACGAATTAGACACTGGGGTTTTGCAAGAATTTTCATTGAATAACGATAGTATGATGAAAGATGAAATTCTACTTTTATGAAGTTTAAATATACTGCTGATGTTATACTCCGGATGTTTTGGTTACGGATGTTGAACACTAGCTCACATTAATATCCGCAAAAGTGTGCCCATCCAATGTACAAGATATCCTATGAGTGATCTACATCTTGTAGCCTTCTTCACAGTCCGGACTCACCGACTAGTCCGGTAAACTCCACGCGATAGACCAAAGGCTCGTGTTGAGCTGTCAATTTCCGTTATCAGTTATCCGATCGAAGAAGCCTTCTACACAACTGTGGCCCGGCTGGCTTGTGGCAAATTACTTGCTACGTAATTACCCCATTGTTAACAGGGAAGCATCATTATCTGGTTCGCCATGTCAAAATCTTTGTTTAGCAGCCTCCTGGCTGCATTTGCGGTCCTTCAAGCCTCTGCTTCCGTCACCATTCGAAAAACTGGCCGAGGCCCGACAGGCTATGAAGTGGACTTCAAGTACACAAACACCACGGCCAGTCGTGTGCTGATTGGCGGCGGTATTCAGCCTTTCACAGACCAATTTCATACCACGCTGGAAACAAATGGCATGTACGATCCGCACACGTACCAACCGGGAGACTTTTATGTCAAATCCCGCCCAGCTGTTAATTTCGAGTGGCCTTACGAAATGACAGTTGATAAAAAAGGCGTCTGGTCTTATACCACACCACTCCCCTCAGGCGTCTACAGCTTCGCCTACCTGGTCGATTGCGACTACGTGTTGAACTGTACCGTGGATACCGGCAAGCTCGTTCTAGACCCGGACCTACCTCCTTTCCAGAACGTGCAGGGCGATCAAGTCTCATCCACCTTCCAAGTGCCCTTTGACGCAGAGTTCCAGACGGGGGACCCATGTGGCAACTTTGACTATGCGCTCCCTGCCGCACCTGAGCACCGCGGTACCATTTTCACTGTCAATTATACTTCGCCAGGATCTATACATCCGGCTCCGGATGTCCACGACTTTACTATTTACCTGCCGGCTGAATACGGTCGCCTGCAAGACAAGAAGTACCCGTTATTATACATCTCGCATGGTGCCAACGGCAACGGCGCTGAGTGGGAGAACCTGGGGCGCGTTAGTTCCATTCTCGACAATCTAATCGCTGAGGGCCATATAGCACCGACTGTCGCCGTGATGCCGTCTTTCTACAACCTTGATGATACGTTACCACGCTTCGTTTACGGCAACTCGCAGATAGTGCCTGCACCTTATCCCCACCACGTCCGCGAAAATTATCAGCGATACTTGTTCCCTTGGGTTGAAGAGCATTTCGACGTCTGCCGAGAACCCTCTTGCCGCGCCTTCTCAGGCTTGTCGCTAGGCGGCCTTTTGACATATGAGATGTTAGTCAACGCGACTGATTATTTCGAATACTACGGCTTTTTTTCGCCCGCCACAATCGCGCCTTATTATGACGCCCCCTCAATGGCGGAGAATTTGTCGCTAGTCAAGAAGGGTGTGTTTGTTGCCTGCGGACTCTACGACACCCTCCTTACCGCAGCCTTGGACCTACAACATGCCTTCAATGAAATGGGGATGAACTCCATTTCAAGAATCTCACCATTCGGCAGCCACTATTGGAACACGTGGCAAGACAACTTATGTGAGTTTCTCCCTGTTGACTGTTTTGAAGGTGAAAAGGTATGAGTAGAGTATGTGCAGTGTTGATACCTGTCCTATGATCGACTTGAGAACTCCAAAACGATGGCTAACCAATATCTTGCAGGGTGGTTTGGTATCAAGGCTTTGTGGCAGCCAATCCCGTTTACAGTAGAGTCAGGCCGTATTAAACCGTCCACAACTGCTCCTAACCACACCTTGTGCCTGCATTAGTTGAATGTCTATATGATTGAACGTTGCATTGTAGCTCGAGCGCACGAGAATCAAATTTCAGCTATCATCCGTGACTCTATGTGGGATCCAAGGTGTGACAGGCGTAAACAATACTAATTGAACTTAACGATGAAGTTTCATTGCCAAAATAAAACGCAATAGCACCATAAGGATTAATGTGCTGTGCTTTAACGCTTCCAGTGTATTTAAGTAGTAAGATCCACATTATGTAACCTAGCTGCCTTGCTATTCCAAAGTACATAGCCAGAGCTGAAGACTGGCTATAGTTGAATTGTGATAGAAAGAGGTTATGATTTCAAACTTCTTCTTCGGTTGTAACATCGGGAGAACCCAGTTCGATTCTTGCTCCACTTCTGAATGTCCTGATCTTCCTTTGCATAAGAACCACCCATAGCCAAGTGTGTAAGCAGATTCAGACAGTGATTGATGTGATGTTCTCTTGACGCCAGTAAAGTTGTCAATTCCTCATCCGAAGATACTGAGTTCAGTATCTCCTCTTCACGGCCCATGAACTTGATGAAGCGCTTTAAAGTGAAAACGCAATGCACACCATGATCCAAAGGCATGATCCAATACCGACCGGCAAAGGTCCGTCCGGACATTTCCTCTATATCGATAGGCTGCTCACCATACTCGTTGTTAAATCCATGCCAGGTATCATAGCTTTTGTACTCTTCCAAGGTTTCCGGATCTGCGCATTCTGGTGGTACCCAAGACTGCTCCAAGGTGTCGTAGCTGCATCCAAGAGCTTTGGCTTCCAATGTTGAATTTCCGCAATGTGAAATGAGAGTGGCTTCTTGTATGGACTTCTGAGAGGGTAGGAGAAGCACCACGTTCCAGGATATCAATGCTATGGTCCAACCCGCAAGTAGAATGCCAAATGAGATTGAATACCAAGCTGTCGCATGACGAGAGGGTGGTGCCTGGAGTGGAGCTTCAGGAGTATCCAAAAGTGGCTCCAATTTGTCTTTGTTAACGCTTCCTTTGTATAGACGTTTTGGAAAATGTAAAGAGAACATGTCGATTTGTGCCGCTGGTGACTCAAAATGATTCTTCAACCAGAGTTGATTAGGTTCTTGAAGGCATAGAGATGGAAGTTATCTCAATAAGCCGTCTGATATATCAACAGCGACGACCATAATATCCGGCTGTATCAGGAAAAAACTTTGTATTTATCGTGTTTCACAAATCGAAAGTTGAACTAATACGTTTCTGTCGCGGATGATTTTGTTTGTGGCAATAATATCCGAAAGTTGTAATCAAGATATGGCGACTGGTGCTAGCGATGATAATACGTATCAAGGAAAGTCCAACAGATAGCATCCGCTGTCCTTTTCTTTTCGGTGATCCGGGCTTTTGGAAGACATTATATTAACTTCTTAGTGATCACTATCAATAAACATTGGTCCTGATGCGTGTTTTCTTGTGACTTACGATACCATCCTTATTGTCCGCTTTAACTGAGGTGCTGCAGAGGAGGAATCTTAGTCCACCTATTTAAAAGATGTTTGGACTCTTCAAGTCGCTCAGATTTCTCACGGAATCAACAGTTAGCATGAGCCAAGCCTACATTAATTTTCTTTATTTTCAAAGGCCCGATACTCGATACATCAAATCAAGACGTGCGACGAAAATCTCCTCCGCTATTGCAAAATATCCGTGGGAGGAACCTGTGACATGAGTCAAGCTGATAAAGGTTTCCACATTGTAAAGCATTGACACCATTCAATGCACTCTTAGATTCTGGTAAATCATTTCCCATGCAAGTACCGCGCGCCAGGCATCTTCATCACGTTCGTTACACCTATGCTTCCTTTTGCCCATTTGAGACATTTGCAGGTGGCATCAAGCCGTCACAACTGAGCGGCTATGTTGAAAGCAGATGAGACGCCGTTTCTGCATCACCAGGAGTTGGATATTGAGAGATCTCAGAAGCAGTGCAAGACACAATACATTCTGAATCTGAAAAATATATTCAATTACTGGCATTTGTGTAGTCATCTTCGGTGTAATGTTTTGGAATGTCTTGGCTTTAATGGGCTGGATCCCTCCCAATTGCAGCTCGCCTTTCATAGCAACAGAGATACGTGAGTTTTGGGTTTCTAATTATATAGGATCCTACTGACTATTGATCAAATACCCGAATGCTTCCAATTCGTCGAACAAGACAAGAGACTATTAAGCCCTACTTCGATCCTGACCATATCTTCCCCAATAGATCATACAATCCTCACTCTAGTGACTATGTTGGCAGGCCTAGCGGCGAATTGAACAGTCTCTTGGCAGAATTGGACGGGCGTCAGTTTGCATATACCACCGTTCACTTTTGAAAAGATTTCTCTAAAACCAAACAGCTAACCTGATGGCTCTGGACGCCACCGAACTGGAACAATTTGCTTCTCGAGCAATTAGAAACCCTCTGGATGGTACTAAAACTGTTACCAGGCAAGTACTCAACACCCCGAAAGGTTCTTAGCAGCAAATATTTACATACCTCTGCTAGTATTCAAGTGTTCCACCGATTACACTGCCTACGTGCAATTCAGAAGGCAGTATATTCAGAGTCCTACGGCAAGCCACACAACATGTTACAGATAGCTAAGTAGAACAATACTAGTAAGCTCCTGGTATTGTATGAGGAAACTTTGATTGACAGGTACAGACAACTGCATAGACTTGATATGGAGACCAATCACATGTCAAAGTGATGCTACGCCAATTCTTTACTACCTTGCCAATGTCTTCACTGGAAGATTCAGGAAACATGAGAAGCTTACCTCTATTCATACGTGTAGGAATGTTGATGACATCACTTAGTGGGCGAAGTAGAGGGTATTTCCATGAGGTATAGAGGTGGCGCAGAATCAGTTAGGATCGTTGGGAATGTTCATTAGTGATCACAAAAACCTTGGCACCACGTTTTGCAGTAGTATATATGGCCACCTGAACGGGTTAGGGCAGCTTGTTATTACGAAAGCTCTTGAATCAGTAGCGGTCAAGAACTACTAGACCAACTAACATGCAGCGCGATGGATACGGCTCTTTTAGCCACCACTAACGCTCTTGGAGCGCACAATACTGGGACCCCGGAATTGAGATTTGGCCGCAAAAATACATTACAATGGCATGAAGGAATGCCTCGGTAGCATGATGTCCTCTGGCCTCGTAACTCAACCACCCTGCTTCCCACGCAACCCCGCATACCACGCAGCCCCAAACCCCCATCAATATCACCATACCCATCAACAACATCCATTATTCCTCATCCCTACCACCTACCCAGATGCAACTTTCTGCTTCACTAGATAATTCAGATCCACTGGATTCACTTGTGCTACTCTCTGCTTCGCCAGCAGCAATTTGCGCCCGTCGGATATCCTCGATATTAGCGAACGTCGTGTTAGGGTCCGTCTGGACCCTTTTTCTCCTGCCTTGTTGCTGACTATCCGTCTGGGCCTGGAATGCCTGGGCCTGACGCTCTAGGACTGTCAGTCTATAGGCCTGTTGGTCCCAGCCTTTTTGGACCTTTCTAAATAGGTGGCGTTGGGTGTAGATTTCTCGGGTATCTTGCGTAAGCTGGTTGAATAGGTGCAGCTGACGCTGAAGATCAGCAGACTTACGCGGGGTTGACCATGGGACTATAGATACAGCTCCATCCCACTGCTGACTTCCTGACTGCCCAGCTGTCTGGCCGTCTAGCTGTCTGGCTGGCTGGCTGGCTGATGCCTTAGACACGAAAGGGCTAGATAGAGGTTGCGCTACATCAACTGGCCATAACCCAGTGTGTTTCCAGCCGCTTTTAATAACCTGGATAGTCAAGGCGTCTAGACGTGCCCTTCTATAACAGTCTATAAAGTTCCTCTTGCCTGTTACAGTTGAATCGCTTTGTATATCTAGGTACCCTAGATACTTCCTATAGGCTGCCTTAAGAGGTCGGAATACTGACTGATCTAGAGGCTGGAGGACGTGTGATGTGTGCGGCGGCAGAAACAGGAGGTGTATGTGGTTCCGGAAGCATCGCCACAGAAAGTCTGTTGTTGTATGGCTATGATGGGCGTCTAGAACTAGTAGTCTAGTATCTGAAGGGTCCTCTGGGACAGTCTGAGGGATAAAGACCTTTTCTAGCCATTCTAGGGCATTCTGATCAGTTGTCCAGCCGTTCTCTGTTGCTGTGAATTTCCAGCTAGCATAGGGTTGAAGATCTAGAGGAAACCACTGTTGCTGGACTGACTTGCCCTTATACATAACAAGAGGCGGAAGTGCGCGTCCTCTGGCAGAGACGCACTCGATCAGAGATACCCATGCCCGCGATCCAGGCTGTTTTTTCTGGATATACTTGGTCTCTGACGATCCTAGTACTAGCCCATTGCTTCCTTTGCCCTCGAGGATACCAGTCTCATCCATGTTCCATCTATTAGCTGGCTTGATGGGCAGGATTGCTGGCAGATCAAGGCGATGAAACCATTCCTGGATAATGTCAGCAGTTGCCCCATTAATTCGCCTAGCGTCAATTGCCCTGCATCGCTGGGTTCTGATAGATGGGTTTCTGCGAAGAAATCGCTGCATCCACTTCCTCCCAAGTGGTCGCTGCCCATCGCCCAGCATGCGCTCAGCCAGCCCTTTGACTTGCTGATGGCAAAACGCAGAGCCTAGGGCAGCCTGCTTAGATATCCACTCAGCAAGTAGACCTTCCTGGTTCTGAGATAACCGCTGCAGTCTACCAAAGGCAGTATTTCTAGACTGGGTACCATGGAGACGTTGTCGTACAGTCGCCTCTGGGATGCCCCATTTGCGACCTGCCCCGCGGATACTAAGCCCGTCAGCAATATCCCAAAGTGCCCGCTGCAGCTCATGTTCACTATACTGCTTCATCTTATAGTAAAAAAGATATCCTCAAAAAATGGCGTTGTTTGGGGTAGAATAGAAGATGTTGTGATAGTTAGAAAAGAGGAGTAGGTTTTATGGTGACGCGTTGTTGGGCTGCGTGGTATGCGGGGTTGCGTGGGAAGCAGGGTGGTTGAGTTATAGAGTTGCAGTAGGGAAGCTTTGCCGCAGGCATTGTTTTTGTTAAAGTGCAGTTGCGGTGTGGTCGATTCCTGGTCTTCTTCACCAGTTTCCCTCCGCTGTCACGGAGGACTGTGATCATATGATGTCTTTAGGATGCATACATCAGTAATCTTGAATCTTGAAAGAAGCAGAATGATAGAAAGGCTGGCTCCATGTTGCAACGGCTTCAGACCAATCCTATTCTTATTCTGACAGGTCAAGTAGTCCCAGATTTGACGGCACAGGCCTTATCGCTGAAAAATGCTCAATGGATACCTACTCCCAAATGCCGGTAACCGGAGAGTATTCCTAATAGCCAATCCATGATGCATGTCCCATCGACCTCGGACAAGCTCCATTTCTGCCCAAGGCGGGGTAAAGCGCATGTGATCCGTTGCTCAAGAACACCTATAACACATTGTCCACACAAGTATTTGTAAATCTTTCGTTTGAAGTAAAAGAGGACGCTTGACTGGTGATCTCAGGTCTTAGCAATCAATGAAACGAGTCCGTAGTCAACGAGAGAATAACATGAAGAAGGTGGACAAATAAGAACCACCAGCTGATCAACAATGGCGACCCACCAAAGACCCTTGGCGTGACTTAGCGGTGAATAGCTGTACCACATTACTTTACTCAAGAACCCTAATCAGGCGATGCGGGTCTGGTGTCTCTGACTCTGACTCAATACTCAAGGCATCCCATCGGCAATTGTTACGGGGGTATGGAGTGCTCGTCAGCCCACATCAGACAAGCTGACAACTTTTGAAGTAACGTACCCTATCGCTGTCTTGACCGGCCCGGTCAGGTCGGCTAGTCCGGCATCTCTATTGCCATCGCCAGCCAGACAACTTTATCGCTTGCTGTCGTCATTGCACTAGCTGGCTTTCTCATGAAGGTCCAGGGGGTGTTGTGCAACCTAGCGACCTACGCAATCGCACATGTGACTGTAAATGCAATATTACAGATGTTCTTGCCGCCTTAAGGAGGCTGTACTGATGGACCGTTGTACTTTACTGGCCAATCAAAGTTTGTGAGTCACGTGCGCGTACAAGACTCATTTGAGCGTGTATCGAATCTTCGTGCGGAACTATCAATTGCCATTCAGAAATAAGTACCTATACGGCTGATTTGTGGATTTGGCAAGTGGCTGCACCTTATACACGCTAAATTGCAGAGGCATCCATCGAGCCAGGGCATCCCATCCGCCGATGTCATCAAACCAGCCATACACGTGCGAATGTCCATATACCACAGCGAATGTCCATATACCACATGTGAATTACCGAGTCAGCGGCGCCAAGTTCCCCGCACTTTCCCTCTATCTCTCTAAGCCTGAACATACCCATTCGCCGCTGCGTCAAATCATGAAACTCTAAGGGCTCTTTTCTACTGGTCAGGGGCATCGACGATAACATATTCCACTTTTCACTTCTGGGTACTTGTTGGGGACACATGTGGATCGTCGTTGGATTCTGCGTACTTTATCTCTATGGTTCAATAGAGACCCGTTATGTCTACTGATAGTCCGACTGCGGCAGTAAAGTAGATAAGGGAACCCATACATGTAGACTGCCGCCAAGGTTCTTGGCAAAATTTGTCCTGTCGCTCCTTCACAATTAGATCTGGTCTAAACGCACATCGTCAATACTTTGTTGCACAATGTCTGATATTGGGCTGCTTTCCAGTGGCGATATTTCGGCAGCCAATCGGCCTGCATGGAGGGGCGTCAATCAACAAGCCGGCAGGATCTCGAGAACGCGGGCCAACTCATACGTCAACGTCTGCGATCAATGCTATCGTCGCAAGCTCGGCTGCTCGCGTGCCAAACCTTCGTGCGATCGATGTCATCAGGCCGGCCGACAGTGCACATACAGTCTACACAGACCAGCTGGCCGTCCAAGAAGATCCAAGTCTGATCAGGGGCGCAATTCCAGATCTTTCTCGATTTCTACCCGTGACGACACCCATGAAGAACAAGGCGCCAAGGATGTCTATTTTAACTCAAACCAGGGAGCTATTTCAGCTACACACCGTATGTTCCTAACTTCATCCCGAATTTGGCCTAAAACTTAAGAATCTAATTTGTAGTGTAGATACTGGTGACGGTGCAGAGTTGGTACCCGGCGATCAGTCTATGATGCAGATATCGAACACAAGTGCAGGCGACTTGACATCACCGACCACACTTGTTGACTCCAGCAGCTCTGAATCTATCGTTTTTGTTGACCCGGCCATCTGGTCAAAACCACCAAGGCCGAATTACAGATCAGCAACCGGCAAGAAAGCGCAAACCCCTTGACTATTGAACCGGGCACAGTCTTGGACCGGAACTTAGATCGGGGTCATGCATCTACGAGTGGCAGTACGGAAGACCACTACAGAGATGGGTTACAGTCTGGCTCCCAGCATGACACTGTGTTTGACACCTCGGCCACTTCTCGTCACACTGAAACTCCCGCCCATCCAATGACATCGCAGTTAGACTCCGAGATCATGGATTTTGATTTTGGGGGCAACGAAAATTATGGGATGGAAGACGGGCCATTTGATACTATATCAATGGCCGGTTCCAGTGACGATGGCTGCTTCTGTCTTCCAGACCTGGTACAGTGCTTTGAGTCTAGGGCGGACTCATGTCAGACGAAAGGAGGTTCTTTGGAAATGGTTCGTATGCTTAATGAGAGCTCTGAGCGCCTAATTCATTGTAGAGAGAATCACACAGGCATATGGTATTCAATGCTGTTGGCTCTCTACGAAGAAATGGAAGGGTGTCTGAGCCCGGTACAACCTTGCCAGCAGAAGCCAGGCGGCGAGACTCACCCTCCGCCAACTCAGCCGGGGTCGGCAGACAAGTCAAAAAAAGCAAGAGAACAATCTAGCAACTGTCTTGAAGCTAGTGGCACCTGCAAAAGCATTATCTTTAAAGCCTTCACCGTCTTATCGACGGTAGTGGCTGCCCTACCATTCAAGCCCGGGACAAATATCGACAAAGCACATCAAGAGGTTGTGGTTATGTATGCTGAGAAGCTGCGGGACAAGTTCAGAAACCGATTGATGGAACTAACAGCGATGAACGTCTGAATTGCTCAGAAATATGCATGGCATGCTGGGCATTGAATCGAATTGGTTTCTCTATCTAAACTTAGACGTAGTGCGGCCGGCGCGAGAATGGGAAAGTTGAGCTACTCCATAAATATGAGAGAGTATTCCACAAGTTCTTGGAAGGCAATCAGGTCAATACACATTTTTCATTGAGATTACTAGTTGTTGAATCGTTGGGCAGATTGCGCATGTTGTCAAAGGGAGTTGAGATGATTCTGTAGATGCAGGATTAAGTCTACAAATGTTAACAATGTCTGTCGGCCTTTTTGAAACCCCCAAAATTTATCAGCGACTGAAGTCTCTATCAAAGTATAAATTCTGTATCAGCACTGAAAGGGGGATTCAACAACATTAGAAGTTGGGTTGTCGCTAATTAGGCATAGTCCAGCAATTGTGTTGACACGCATGATCAAATATGACACAATGTGTTAACACGTTCCATTTGTGTCGTGGCACTGGCAAACGCTAACTTCACAAGAGTATCCGGGTGAAGTAACTTGGCTTATACCATCAGCTTCACATCCGAGCATTAATCACACAAACAGCAAAAGCCAGTGAAGCGATTGAATTGTCATAAAATACTTGAATACTTGAAGATGCGTGTTTCAGTCAGTCGAAAACCTGCAGCGAGGCTATTTGAGTTGCTCCTCCACTCAATCCACCAGACTGCGCTACAGTCACTCGAAAAGAGCGTGTACATCATACCAATGTGGAACTGATGTGGTTATCTACCATGTGATAGCGGTGCTTAGAAGTTGAATTTGAACAGGCGCTTCTCTTTCTCGGCAGTACCTTCGATGTCTTGTTCCTTATCGGTCTGTTCCTCGTCGCGCTTGAAGTTGAACTTGAAGAGACGCTTCTCAACGTCATGCTTGTCGTCGGCGTGTTCCTCGTTACGCTTGAAGTTGAACTTGAAGAGACGCTTCTCAACGTCGTGCTTGTCGTCGGCGTGTTCCTCGTCACGCTTAAAGTTGAACTTGAACAGGCGCTTCTCGTGGTCGGCCGTAGCCTGGGTCTCATCGGTGAGTTGCTTGACGTCTACCGAGCTGATAGGCTCTACAATACATCACGTTATATGTCAGTCTTGCTAGTCTGAAACTGTTGATGTGTAGGAGCTTACGGGCAACAGCGCCTAGAGCGCAGATAAGGGCGACTCCGCCAATGATGTTTACGAAGCGAACCATTTTGTATGAGGATTGACCTTGTGATAAGTTATTATCGGTAGATTGGACTAAGTTATTAAGAGATCTCTGCGTAAGGAGAGATAGGACACCGTTATTATCACCTTGAGCGATTCTGATATATAGTGATAATTTCGTCTTGTATACTCATGATGTCACAAGATACGGGCTTATTCTCCGGTGAATGGTTTGAATATCCGAGACAGGGCAAGGCAAGCTCAGAACGACGAAGAAAGAAAACAGGGAGGGTTGAGAGGCTCTAGCTACCGGGGATAATAACAAGTTGACATTCACTGAACAGAATTTATCCGAATCCTCAGTGCTTGGAAGATTACTGGCTGTGAAAATCATTGCATAGTTTACTCTGAATAACGCATAAAAAGACGCACTGTAACGACGGAGCCAGGGTGACCTCGTGGCCCGAGTCTCCCTCACCAGGCACTCTTCCATGCATTAAGATAGATGCCACGGTCACCTCTTCCATGTAGATAGACTTCAATCTCTGAGCCCTGGTTCAAGTAATACTTCACAGTAACCGGCCATTGTACCCACTTTTCGCTGTTCGGTAACACTCATGAATATTACAAACGATAACACGATACCGATCCTCAAATCAACGCATTCGACCCTAGGTTATTTCTCGTAATTAATTTGCACATCGGGATTAGGCGAGGCACTCAGGCTAACTAACCAAGATGAAAGGAAAGAAGGAAAATAGAGCTCCCTCGGAGATTTAGCATTCGGAAGTTTGGGGGGGTCCGTGATGTGCCACTGCAAACGCCAGATGCCCAAATCGCCATTAAATTTAATTATACTCCGGTCCAAAACACAATTGACGACTCGTATTATTTCCTATGCCAATATCAAAACTCCGATGAGTACTGTTACGGTAGCTATGGAATATTGCCGGCTTCACGAGCACAGGCAACAAATGTCGCTCGAGCTTTTCACATCGATGTTTAGATAAGTTAAGGGCTATTATGTCGCAAGCTATGATACAAATACTATCTTGTATAGAAACCTAACTTCTCCGTGCATCATCTTTGCCCATAAGCGCTATTTGTCAACACCTTATTCCTTAGGTCTTCTGACTAAGAGAGGAGGGGAAAGATGAAACTACCGTCCATATCAGGCCTGGGGAGGGCGTACATCCTGGTAATATTTGCATTGTCTAGTCTAGATCAGGTCTATGCTGGATCCAGTCCAAGGTACCCTCACATGGACAAGAAGACTGCACGAAAGATCCTGCAAGGCCACCAGCGCCGCCAAGAATACAACCAAGCCGACCAGACATGCATCGAGTCCGAGGCCGTGTCTATCACGGCGCCCAAAGAGAATATTTGGAGTGGTCTAACCGAACTCGAGACCATCTCGGTTGTTTCATGGCTGTTTGCGCAGCCTGAGCTCAACTTGACAGCGTCGGAGAACGCAACCATGTGGGATAATAAGTTGTAGGTCGGCAGTATCCGCCGCTAAGAAAGAAAGGAATAGCTAATGAAGTGGAAATAGAGCGTTAGTCGAACTGCTTAGGCCGAACAAAACTGACGCCGTGGCCTATCTTCGAGGGGGAACCGCGCCACAGAGACATGCCCATGTTGTTCTCGATGTGCGCGCTACACTTGAGCCTTACTACCAAGACATTACAGTTGGCCCATTGCCTGTCAGCAACCTAACAACTTGGCAACCTTACGACTATGGCCTTACAAGAAAGACGAATGGCAAGGTCCCGAATCTATTGGCCGACACACTCATAGTCATGAACGAATGGATTCCTCCAATTGGCGCTAGTGTTGCTGACATTACTCTGGATTTATGGAATGGCACTGCGATGGGCCTCGACAACGATACGTTGTACATCTGGGGTACGTAGTGAATATGTGCTCTGCTCTATGAGACGCTACATTTGCCTTGATTCTCTTCCATTCCACATACTAACATCTCAGGTACTGGCGAGCCTTGGCAAGAAGATGGGCGCACTTATCGATGGGATGTGTTCTGGAATACCGCGACGGATCAGTTCGACGTCCAGTCGTTGCTTCCACTGGGCTTATACTTCAAAAGTGACGTTACTGGACGCGACCCTTCAAAGTGGAAACTCGAAGGTTGGCTTTACAACGACATCTTTTACGAGACAACCGAGAAGTTTCGCACAGCGTATTGGAACGGTCTCCCTAAACTACCGGCAAACTACGAGGGAGACTGGGCCAGGACAGACCAACAAGGCCCTCTCATGCCTTACGATAAGATGACGCCGCCTGTCCCTGTTGCTCCCTCTGGCTCGCGCTTCGCTATTGATCAACAGCGGAACTACGTTGAGTGGATGGACTTTAGCTTTTACATCAGCTTTCGTCGCGATACCGGCGTGGCGCTCTACGATATTAGGTACAAAGGCGAACTTCTGTTATATGAGCTTGGGCTGCAGGAAGCGCTAGCGCATTACGCCGGTAGCGACCCAGTCCAGTCCACTACTGCATACTTGGATTCCGAATACGGTTTCGGCGTTTATGCTTTTGAGTTGGTAACAGGCTATGACTGCCCTGAGTACGCAACTTATCTAAACACGAGCTTTTACAAATCCGAGACAACGCATACTCACCTGAAGAGTATATGTTTATTTGAGTTCGCAGCGGATTATCCGATACAACGCCACTCCAGCAGTGACTATGTCTCCGTTACAAAGAACACGCACTTTAGTCTACGATCAGTATCCACAGTCGGCAACTACGACTACATGTTTACTTATTCTTTCTTTTTGGACGGAAGCATTTCTGTTGAGGCTCGCGCTTCTGGCTATGTCCAAACGACGTACCTTGGAGCACCCGAATTCGGGTTTACTATCCAAAAAGGACTTAGTGGCAGCATACACGATCATGTCCTCAATTTCAAAGCCGACTTCGATATTTTGGGTATTTGACCTTGGTTTGAAAGCCTGCGGTGCTTTTGCCCCCCCTCCATTCTTTGTTGACACTTTTTAGGTAACAACAACACAATGCAGCTTATCCAGAATGTGCCAGTATCACGCGTTTTCCCGTGGTCCAATGGCAAGGCGCGCAACACGATGCAGTTGCATCGATCTTTTATTGAATCCGAAAACGAGAGTCGAATCAACTGGGACAGTACGACACAAGTGCTCGTCGTTAATACGGATACACCGAATCAATGGGGCGAGTACCGGGGATATCGGGTCATGCCTAACTCGGGAACGGCGCACCTTACGGTGCTTAACTCGTCAACCCTTATGAATGCGGCGCGCTGGGCCGAGTATGACGTGCAAGTAACGAGGCAGAAGGACACCGAGCCTTCTTCAGCTCACCCGTACAACTCACAAGACGTGAACGACCCGCCAGTCAATTTTGAGCGCTTTTTTGACGACAGGGAGTCGCTGATGCAAGAGGACCTGGTACTTTGGTTGAACCTTGGAATGCACCATGTGCCGCATACGGGTGACTTGCCTAATACCGTTTTCACCACGGCCCACTCAGGCATTACATTCATGCCAAGTAACTACTTCGACATCGATCAAACCCGCCGTACAGTCAACATGGTGCGCATTGAGTACTCGAGCGATAACACTACCGCCGTGGAAACATTTGGGCAGAGTGAAGCCACATGCAGCTTTGAAGCCAAACCCGTCAATCTTTGGGATTACAGGGGTGATGTTGTAGTGAAGAAGTTTCCTTTCCAGCCGGATAGCCCCTCCTCTTTGTTCGAGGAGAAGTAGCTGTAACTACTAGGAACTAATCAGTTAGCCTTAAACCTGCTCTTTGGACCCGCCAGCTCTACGATATTCTTTAAAATGAATTTCTAGGAAACGTCCCCGACACAGATCATAACAGTCGACAATGGACCAAGTATGCCTTATTCTCCTGCTTGCTGGTGCTATCTATCTTAGGTAGAGATCGTACTAGTATTGAAAGTCACGGGATCTGGCTCGGTAACCTGCAACTGTCAGCACATACAACGAACTCAGGACTCTTTTATAAAAGAAAGCCTGCGGATGATGATGATATTGAAACGGGATAGGGTGATCGGGGCCATACTGGGAGGCTTGTGTTTCTTTTGGCTTTTACATCTTTTACTATTCGACAGGCGGTCCAACTAGGGCCATTAACTAGATAGAGCGCGGGAGAGCGAGCTTGAATCGATCAACCAACAACGCATCTGCTCTTGAACTAAACAGAGCCTTTCGTGACTATTTACAGCCTGATCGTGATAATACAGGACTTTTGGGAGCAGTCACTTGACTTAACTGCCTGGATCTGATCAGTACGGAAGCCCTGATCTGATCAAGCCAGACACAGCTTGAAGTAAGGAGTCCTGTGTTGCTTTAGAGGGTTTTGCGTTTGTTTGCGTACCGCACCGCACCACCAAAGACTTTATCATCTTGCATGCATCCCATATGTTCTCGAAATAGTCACCAACGGTCGTGGTTAAGCGGATCTGGCAAGATGTGACGGCATCAAACTCTGTAATAAGGGTTAGATGCATTTACAATGATTGTAAGAACTACCTGATGAGGAAGGTGATTTCGGCCCAAATAAAGCACAATGACTTGTGCCATTCTACCAATGTATCAGGGATCATAATAATTCTGGAAAAAAGAAAACCGACAATTGGTAGCCCCTAGAGCATAGCAGACGGATTCAAGAGCTGGAAAGAACAACGATTATCGCTTGTTTAGGTAGTTATACAATATAATCGGGCGGTGCCGCGCAGCTTCGGTAACGGACACGATAACCTGCAACTAGATCTCCTAGAGAATATCTGCTCTCTTTTGACAATCCATTGTCTATACAATGCTGTCTTCCCCCCAAAGGCCCTGTGATATTCCCCTTGGCGATAAGTACATCGCGTCTCCACAACCACGCGCATCGATACAGATGGAACTCCCATGTTGTCCAAACCTGCGTTGTTGAGCTCAGGTCTGGTAATTCTTGAATGGACACCTGCTCCATGTCTCGAGGGTCATGAACGCCATTGATGCTCGGGTGCGAATCACCATAGGTGGTGTTCCTGTAAACGTAGAACTTCCAATCCCGGAACCCTCGAAACTTGATTTCCTCGTTCAAATGTGTGCACTCAGGCGGTTGCCAGGTTCCAGTGGCTAGTTCAAAAACACAGCCCCGCTGTAGGGCTGTTTGGGCATCGGCCCCACACGGATAGCGTTGTGCATTTGTCTCAGCCCACTCAGTCATAGAGACCGAGTTCGATAGGAGGTACCAAGCGCCACTATTGACAGGAACTTCTACAAATGCGGACCAGCTGATTAAGACCACGAGGAAGCCAACGATGGCGGAGGTAAGTTGGAGGAGGCCCAGTTGAATAGTAAATGAAGCCATAAGGTATAAAGTTTGTAGTGCGATGCGATTGTCTAAAAGCTCAAGTGCGTAATCAAAGTGGAAATTTGGTTCCGCGACATTGGCGTAAAGAATGGAAGAGTATGCGAATGATGAGGATTCATGGGGTAACAAGATGGTACCGGGGATTTTGGATGGCCAGGAACGTATTCTGCGTTCGTATCAGGAGATGGTCCTCTTCTCTCTGTGTCAAGACTAGGGGATCGACGTTCTATAATCAAAAACCTAAACATCCGGTGAAGACCTCGGGCATTTTAGGCACGGAATTTCCCCACGCCGGTTTTATCCGAACACTTTTTATGTAACGTGTGCGATTAACTATGAAGCCTTAGGTAAATAAAACATTCCATGGGCAGAGAACTGAGATTTAGACGAAGTCTAGTGTGGCTGGGTACCAGATCTCACCAACTTTCACCCACAGCCAAGATAAACATTTTTCTTCTTTGACGCTTTCCTCGAGGATGACATCTTACGCCTCTCTTTCAATGTCCTACTCCGATGTGTCCGATACATTTAAGAACAGGAACGAGATCGAAGATTTTGCTGACATAAATGTCCACCGATCGCCCCCTTTGGTACACCGGACCATGTTGGCTACCATCGCATCAAGTATAATTGCGCTCTCCTTTGGTATACTACTTGCGATAAGCATTCTCGTACCTCTTACACCATGGGCAATCTCGTCGGAATTTGAGCATTCGTTGGTCAAACGCAAAAAGGATGTTGCTGAGCGTACATCGTGCGGCACATCGGTTGAGGAGGCGAAAAACCGTGGATGTCACTACGACCCGTCTCTTCTATCTTGGGTTTCGCCTTATTGCAAGCCGGACGACATCACCGATCACTTTGTCCGACAGTCAATACACACAGTCTACCATGACGAGGACCTCCAACACCCAATGAACATGTCATATTATCTAGCTGGCGAATTCTCCCTAGCCTACGACAACGTGGAGCATCACAAGAACCACTGTTTAAGTGTGTGGAAAATATTGATCGAAGCATCGATGTTGTCCTCTGGTTCTTCCTACTATCAGGTCTTAGTCCCCTCTCCCTCGCTTTCCTGGAGTCACACAGTTCATTGCAGCGAAAGTATTGTAGTTCCTGACATGGAAAGTCCATGGCGGACAAAGCCTAAAGTCAGCTTCGACGTCGAGTACTCAAGTTGTGAGCTACTACGGTGAGGGATATACTGCGTGTCGTGCCATAAGCAGCTTGCCTATATGGTAGTAGGCAGGGATATGGAAGAGTGTATCTAAAAGGTGGGCCCAAAGGGTTTCAGCCGATGAATATTGCGTGTGAAATAAGCGTAGACAAGGAACTTAGACAAACTCATCTGATTTTGGTTTGGCCGGTTGAATCATTCTGGATGCGTAATCATGCCAATTATTATACTATCTCTTCAAAGCATTGCTAAATCCCATTGAAAACGTCATCTGGTCGACAGCAGTAGTGGATCAAAGGCACAGTTTCACCATAGACGTACGCCGAGTCCCCATTATTCGGAATAGAAGTTTCTACCGGCCTTTTTCGTTCTGGAAAGCCTAAGTCCCCCATCTCCGAGCACGAATGTGAGGAAGGTCTGCCTCATTCAACTTCGATAATAAGACGTTGACGAGAGTGTAATAAGAATGATGTGGACAACAACGTATTGGAGAGATTCTATCCTATTCTCTACAAATCTATTAAACTACACGACTTGCATGTAGAAAATTGTACGGTTATTTGTCCTCTCCAGATTCAGTCCGTGTGTGGACCTTACCCGTCCTTATAACTAAGTCTGAAGTAGGTCTAGAGCAGTATTGAAGATATCCACGTTACGGTGGGTTCTGTGCAGCTGTCACCAACTAAACTTGGCATTAATTGGCCAAAAATTCGAGATTCTCACAGCTTCCCAAGATTTCAAGAGCTGAAACAATATCAGTTTGTCAGAACCCGCGGCTTAAACCCATGCATGTTGGTCACTGTCCCGGCAACCCCCTTAACCAGACTGACCGCAGTTGGCCATCTGTTAAATACATGTATCAACGGATGCAACACAAAGGTCTCGAAGACCTTACGAGGGTTGCTAGTTGAAGGCGGCGACAGTGAGTAGAGAATAAAATGAGAGCGTGGATAGGTAAGTCAAGTCACCCCCTTCTGAGCATATCCCTTTTTTGGTACTACCCTGACTAAGCCAAAAACATTTAAACCCAGAAGTGCAGCTCCTACCATTTCGCTCCTAACACTCTTCGTACGCAACAGTAACCTCCGTATTGATATCGGTCGGAAGCATCGTCACAGGATTATGATTTAATATCCCCAAACAATGATAAAAGTGGTCCTCATCTCGAATGTAGGATGGTATAGTGTGATCTATCCGGTGTTCCTTGTACCGGCGATACAGCATGCGCATGCTATAAGCGCAATGAGTGAGGTGCTGTTCCCACGTAATGAAGATCACCGGCTCATTGCCACGTTTGACCGTCTCCTTGCTGATCTCTATGGTGGCATTTCTGTCGAGAAAGTAAGGCCATCCATGGTTGCCGAACTCCTCATCCATCTCGGCATCATAGCAAGAATCTGGGACCCATCGCAGTCCGATCAGTTCATAGTGACAACCGAGTGCTCTCGCCTCATCCGGAGAAGAGCCGCAATGGTATTTGGGTAATTGTGATGCGTAGACTTGGAGAAAGGAGACGATGAGAATAATAACAATAGTGAGAATGGTAGACAGCCCAAGTATTCCCCAGAGTCTTCGTGGAGAGTACAAATTGCGATTACATCGGGTTCGGTGGTCTGGTGATCCTACATGCTCCGTGGTAGGCACTTGTTCATAGTCTCGACTCGTATTTGCTAGGGAAATGGGGCTTGGTAATGATTTCAAGAAATCCATAATGAAGCACCGTTATGGCTATCAAAGGACAACAAGTAAAAACAATAAAGGAATATCAAAGGATTAATATTCACGATGGTACTGTGTCAAATTCTTCATTTTTAAACATGGGATGAGGGGTGGCGTAAATGCACGAGCTCGGTCGTATGAGGAATAGCGAAAGCGCCATGAAAAACCTCCGAAGACAGCTATGTTTTCGAGCGCGCTGATGGGTCCAATTAACCCCCGAGGGGGCAAACCGACAGCAATCATGAGAAAGCTAATTTCTGTTTTTCTTTTCTTCTGCTTGTCATTCATCTAATCTGAGATGGAGGAGTAGCCCCCCCATATGTTGGGTACAGGCCATTTGTCCCTGCAAATAAGGCAGTATGAAACTCGACAACACGTTCATGTGCTCCATACACCATTGTGACTGAAATAGCATTGCCCAGCCATATCATCGGAGAATTTGTAAGCTGGCTATTTGGCTACATGCAGTGAAAATATGTAAATTGGAACAACAAAACTTTTGCATCGGCGGAGCCGTACATCACTTCACTTAGTTAACCTCAATTCGACCTCTTCCAATTGATGCATTGTGGTATGCAACTGCATGGTAAAAACATAACAGTGCCGGTTGATTACCCCATATACATCACTCATCTTACCCGTGTATCCCTTCATGTCTATCCTATCTGCGTTGTGTAATTCCACATTTTCTGTTCCGTTTACAACGACTTAGAGTTCTGTAAACTGGAACTTCGACTTGCTTTAGGTTAAAGCGCCACAGAATGGGGAGCCTTGCCAAACCTGCAAAGGAAAGGCCTATCTCATAGATCACAAATGAGCCAAGTCTATAAACCGAGGTGTGTTGACGCCCGAGGGAGTTCTAATCTTCTGTTTCACAACACGAATCCACTATCCTCATGCGCTTAACCACGCGATTGCTCCTCATGTTTCATTGCCTGCAACCTTCCCAACAAGCACAGCACACTCGAAGTCGTCCTTGCAAGTGGATCTAGCCACAGCCCACTCATGGACCTTTGAAAAATGGCGACAGCTATGTGTATGTGACTTAAGTAACATCTTGTCAGAACTGTTCGAGGGTTTGAAGTATAACATTGGAGTTAGGTCCGATTGACATTTGACCGCTAATCGGAGCATGTCAATACAATGATCTAGCACATAAACCAGTCAGTAAGCTTCATTTCTCTTAGCAAATCGTTCAAATAGAAACTAAAATCACCTACCAAGTTGCACTAGTTGCTCTCTAGTAGGGGTGCCGTAATGATGCTGATATGCCGCTCTACGTAGGGAGTTGACGCAATTGAGATAGTGAAAAACTTGCAGTCTGGTCGATTGCACGTCAGTGATGTGTATGTAGTTCAGGTTGATGGCTTTCTTGTTAGCCGTACTAACCCAGTGACCCAGCCCTTTTCAGACTTCAATGTCTTGTCTGCGTAGTCGCCTATCTCATCATCATCTAAGTATAGAACCGTAGCTGTAAAGAAGTCAAAACGACAGGTAGCACTAAGTGAGCCATCCTCTACTTACGCGAGACCAAGATCCTCCATGTATCGTCCAGTTCGGTAGATGGTTCTCCAATGTAGGGCGATTTGCGCCAAGTCACGATTGATGGATCGTCTGGTTGCTGGAACTCGCTCTTACGGAAATGAATTGATTGAAAGGCGGACTCTAGATCGTAAGTGATCTGCTAACCCGAACTTGATTTACATTTGATATTTTACGTACGAAGTTCAGTCTCACGGTAACCAGTTTCGTAGGAACCCTTGGATGACAGCCTAGGGGCGTTTTGTACCAAAACGACCAGCAGGAGAACAAAGCTGAGTAACCAGGGAATCGATTGTGCTAGGGTCCAATACCCTAGTCTTTCACTTTTTCGTCTCTGTGAGATATAAATGGTTTCTGATGCATCGCGCTCGTGGTTACATGTGTCTGAGACTTTTTCAAAGTCTTGACACGCAACGGGCGTGTAACTTGGAGATACCATTGCCAATGCGCGACGATAGCCTGGCTGGACATGCAATGAGATAGACGATCCTGTTTGCAAACAAGAACTCGCATTTCAACGTGCAACTGCAAGAAACTGTATAATCTTACACCTCTATATCATAGACCTGCATGATCCAAATTTCCATTCATCGTTTTTTCGACGCGGACGTTTTACTCCAGAGTACCGTTTTGTGATGGTTGCGGAGTTATTGCATGCAGGATTCCCCACTCTGGATGGTACATCAGCTCACGGAGATTACGGTTTCTGCACCTATCGTCAAATTCGAATCTGACCAGTAGATGGTTGGTCCAGTTATGCAACCAGCCATGATGCTACCAAGATAAACTCCCAGCAGCTTCTCTTCGTTGTTCAGTCAGGTGTCGTGAAAGTTTTGAGGTCATTATTGCGAGTTTACACGTCGGACATATTATTAACCATCTTTTCATTTTATCTCGAGGACTATAGACCGGTATTTTTCATCTCCGTTGCACATGGTGCATGTCTTCGTGCCCGGCTTCAACAGGTTTTCCACCCGCATAGCTAGCATGGTCCTCGCCATCACCAGCCAACCCCCCGTCCATTGGACCATGTAAGGTATCAAGCATACGACGGTCAAGAGTCTTCCAGTCGTAGTTGCAAGACACATACTTCGTATACAATATACTGTTATACTCGGAGTGATTGAGATCCCACTGAACCATCATATGGCCACAGTGATATGTATGGGGGAAGCTCGAAGTCCAGTTATCCGTCGGGAGGTCTCGCATTACTGCGCGCTGATACTTCTGCCAGATCAGGACGCAATGAGACATGTGTTGGTTCAATGTCACATAGGCCCAGTTCAATCTGCCCTCCAGAACCTCATCCTTGGACAAAAGCTCTGTGCCTTCAGCATTGCGTGAGTAGCCCCAATTTTGATGGTTCCATAACTCGTCCAGTTCTGAGTCATAGCAATCTGGTGGAGTCCATGCAAAGTTATGTGACTCAAAACGGCACCCTTTTGCAATGGCTTCGTCTGGAGTACGGCCACATTCGGTTATCCGAACGGTATGTCGAATGTTGAAGTTGCTTCGGTAGAAGACTGCACCAGCTGTGGTAATAATGGAACAAAGAGCAATTATTAGAATATAGCGAACTTTGAGCAGTCGCGAAATTGACCGCGCTGGAGGGTTGTAGGAATATTCATCTTCGGAACTGTCGAAGGAGATTGTTTCAGGCCGCTGTTGATAGTGCGCTCCATCCATTCTTTGTTTTGTTGAGAGCACTTTTCGTACTTGTAGATTCCTAGCTGACTGTTGTACTTATATAACAACGCACGGAGAATATACGTATGTTATCCAGAAGGGTAGGCGCGTGCTCCGGGAAAGAGGACAAGGTAGGATGAAACGAATTATCGATAACATCCGCTAGCTGCTACCTTGTCGGAACTTTTCCGTATAGTTCCATTAATCCCCGCCCCTGAATTTACTATAGACGGAAGTTTCTCCCATGTTCAGTAGCAGTTTCTGGAATTGGCGTCGCGGCTTTATTGAGGTCACAGCCACAACTAGTACCACCTAAATATCGAAATTGGTAACTCACCCACCCTGACTCACAGCAGGTATAACTGTTGTAAGCATAGCCTGCTTATTCAAGTTTTCTCCTGTCTCATTGATCAAGATGCCGGTCCAAAACCAAAGCCTCCTCGATTCAACCGAAGACAAATGGGGCTCCTCTCGACAGTCCTGGGACCCAGCTTCCAACACTTACGACGTAGAGGGATTCATTTCGAAACAGTCAAGCATCGGGGTATGGTATTTCAAGGCAAAAAGAACAATAGAGCCATGGGGGTTCGCCCTAGCCGTTGTGGGTGCACTGGCTCTTTCTAGCAGCCTTATTGTCGCTTTTCGGCAATTTAACCAACAATCGACGTGTCCCACACAAAACGATACATCGCGACCTAACGCAATTGGCGGAATTGACTTATACAACGCTCAATACCATATTCAACACGACTATATTGGCGCATATATAACGTGTCCTCTCGACTCTCCGGAAGCAGCTCGCCAAGCAGGGTGTACATTTGACTCACTGTTTCATGGGTACATACCCGATCCCTGTCTTGACCATGACCTTTACCAATACTGGGTCAGTGATAGGTTTAGCGACCTTGAGTGGCGAGACAGTGAGAATTCGACAAGTATTTCCACGTCAGATATCCTGAACGGCAACATTACGAAGTATCCAACCGCATGGGCAACGACAAAAACGCATTACATCCATTGTCTTTACCTTATAAATGGCACCAGCCGTGCTCAGGCCCGAGAGAGTCCATTAGTGTTGGATACACATCTTGACGAGAGTCACATGCAACATTGCTTCGACATCTTGACTGATCCGCCTACATACTACCCTGCAACTTTCCTATTCACTTATCAGCACAGATGCTACATTCGAAATCTTAGTCATATCACCAATGAAGCTGGAGCGTTCATTAGATACTTAAAAAGTGAAGCGGAGAAATTGGTTTCGGGCTGAGGCGAAGGAGAACATACCTGAGTTTAGTGAATCCTGTCGGGAGATCCTGGGATATTCTCTATAATAAGTCAACGCACCCACTTTTCGCCCACCCAAAAACAAGGCTATCGCAACATAACCACCTATTTCAATTGACTATCAACGAGGGCTAGATGCAACTATGATACAGCTTTCTGCTTCACTAGGGCAATCAGATACGCTAGATTCATCTATATCAACCTTAACTTCGCCAACGTCAATCTAGGCTTACCGGATATTGCTGATATTAATAAACTTAGTGTTGAATGGATTCTCTCTTCCTAAGAGAACCTGTGTGTATGATTGTACTTGGGTTAAAAGTTAAGGTGAACTAAAGATATATTTTCTATGATTATCTTCTTAACTATAAGACTTGGCTTTTATACATAAGATATATAATCTTATATATCCCTAAGTTAGTTTAGTATGAATATACTTTTGATCCCCTTAATAGATAACTAAAAGCTAAATATCTACTTTATGCCCTCTGCTATAATATGTGTCCTTAAGTTATGTGTATTATATAACTAGCTGGTACTATTATTCTAATACTTATAACTTTTTTTTTATAACTATATAACTCTTAATAGTATCTAATTAGGTTATACTAATTATAAAATTAATAACTTTATTATATAACCTTATAAGTTAAACTATTTATGTTATATAATAAATTACTAATATTAAAACTCTGAGTAACTATTTATTTTCTTCTTACCTAGTTAAATAGGTAAGTTATATATTAATAAAGTTCCTTTTTTCTTTGTTAACTTTACTTTTACTTCTACTATTAATATATCTTCTTTTCTTTATATAATAACCTTAGGTATTTAAAACCCTTTTTACTTGTTTTTCTTTTTTTCTTTTTTTTTTCTTTTTTACTTTTTATATATATTATTTTCTTATATAATTAATTAATAATTATCTTTCTTTTTTTCTTTAATTAACTTTAATAATAACTATTTATGTATAAAATTTCTTTTTATATGTTTCCTTTTATTAATTTATTAATAGTAACGTATATATATAGTAAGTAGCCTATCATAGTAAGTGGCCTACTTTCTCCTTTCTCCTTAAACTTTAATTTTATATTAATATTCCTTTATATATAATAATAAGTTCTTCTTTAAATAAAAGTCATATTATTTTTATAATTAAAGCTATTAAAAAAGACTTAAAACTATCTATACAAAAAACAGCCTTTATCTCTAATATCCTAAGAACAATACTTTAACATTAATACACTAAACAATTACTATACTATAAGACTTATATAAAATTAATAAAGATAATTAAGCTAAAAAAAATAGTGATTCTTGAATAAGTTATTAACTTAATTGATTAAGGATTTCTACTGTAACTTAACAACGTATAAGATATAGCTAATTACCTCTTTAATAAACATAATACAACGCGTATTAGACCCTAATAAGTAAAGAACTTTATATAACGCTAACTATAACTAAAGATATATTTTTAATGTAAAATTAACTATTAAAAGGTATTAGCTAAGAATCCTATAATTATATAAGTTTAGTTTACTTTTATATAAAACATAATTATAAAGTATAAAATCTATAATAATAATATCTATAATTTTAATAAAATAGGCTTCTTAATAAAAATACTATTATACATAAAAGTTATTATAACCTTTAATTGCTATAAAAGGCCTTATATAAAGTAGCCTAGTAATTATAAATAGGTTTCTATTATTTAAGGTATATATATAAATAGCTAGGCGTTACCTTTATATATTATTATTAAAAACAAATATTACTTTTTCTTATAGTATACTAATAGCTAATTTTTACTTTAATAATATATTTATTTTAATAAAAATAGATAAACTTTAAATAAAATTAGCTTAAATTAGTTATAGTATTTTAAAAAGTATATAAAGTCTTATATAAAAGGTATTAAGTAGCTCTTAATCCTTAATAGCTATAATAACTATAAGTCTACTAAGTTTAATAATTACTAAAAAAAACATAGTATTATTACTTTTTATATATTTTCTTATTTATTATATAAGCTTTAGCTTCTTAATATTAGTTATTTTAGTCTACTAAAAGCGTTATATAGTAAAGAAATTAAGAAAATAATATAAATATAGATTATATATATTACTAAAAATAACTTCTTTCTTACCTTTAAGGTAACCTTTTTTACTTTAATAAGTAAAAAAAACGCATAAGCTAGCTTTAAATAAGCTAGCTTTATCCCTTTTAACCTAAAAGTAGTTATTTTACACCTAGATTTTAAGCTAAAAACGCTAACACTATTTAACTTATACCTAAGTAGCTAAGGCTCCTAGGACCTAAAGACATTAACTATAGTATATAACGCTATATAAAGCTTTATATTACTTAAAAAAAGGATTACTAGTTATTAATATAGCTTATTAACTTATTTATATAAAGTAGTTAACTTATAAGCTAAAGGTATTAGTAAGTTAATATATAAATTAGCTTTTATTAAAGCTAAGTATTATAGGCTTTATATAGTAAATAAGATACTAAGTAAGCGTTAGAGAGCTAAAAAAACCTAACTATGTCTTAAAAGGTCCCTTAATATAGTTAAAGTAAAGGTAATCTAGGTAAAGAAGAAGGTTGTTAATGCTAGAGGCAAAAATACGCGTTAAGAGGGGGCTTATATAAAGAAAAGTGAATTACATAGTTAGCAATATAGTAATTACAGAAAGACTAGACATAATATATAAACATATTAAGTAGTATAAGAGACCTTTAAAGAAGAGGATAATAAGTAGTTTTAATTAATTTTATATAATACTACTTAATTATCTTATATAAATAGCTAAAGGGTAAGTAGAGATAAGCTACTTACTATAATAGGCTACTTGCTATATATATATATTACTTTATATAATTAATTTATTATATCTCTTATTACTCTTAGTAGTTTAATCTTTAAGAATATTAATATATATACTAATATATTTAGTAGTTATTAGCTTTATCTTTTAACTAGTAACGCTAATAATTATACTCTTTTATTAGCTTTAGCTATTAATATATATTACTTTTGTTTTTACTTTGTCTTTATATATTAACCTTAACTATAAGATAAGAAGCATCTTATTATTAATATACTATTATATAATATTAAGATCTACGTTACTAGTAATACTTTTGTTTAATAGTTTATTACTAGTATTATTTACTATTAAGGCTATTTCCTTATAGTCTTAGTTTAGTCTTATAGTTATATAGCTATTACTTATAGTAATAAATATATAACTATTAACTCTCTATGTTTCTACTAGTATACTTATATTCTTACCTTTTAAGGTAGCGCTTACGCTAAGTGTATCTAGTAGTTGTATAGTACTTACTGTACTAATTATAGTTAAGATATTAATTTATTTAATAACTTAAGTAATAATAATAATAATAATAATAGTAGCCTTAGTAACTATAAAGCTTTTAACGTTACTAATACTTATAAGCCTTATATACTTAGTAGTAAACTTAGTAAGAATATTAATAAGAGTCGTTATATTTTTAGTACTTTTATTAGCCTCATAGTTATTCATAAAAAGTAATTATATAACTTCTTTTTTTTAAAATCTTATATAATAATTAGATAAATTATATAATATAATAATTTAAGAAAGTTATAGATATAGTAGAAGTATAATCTAATATTAAGATTAGTATTAGTAGTAGTTAAGTATATTAAATACCTTTTGAAAGTTATATTTTATTTTTAGATAATTAGTTATATATAGTAATAAGGTTATATAAATTAATTATTAAGTATTTTTTTCTAATCTTTTAATATATACCTTAATTTAAATCCTTTATATATTTATTATAATTAATTATTTAAATACTAAGTTTAGTAATATCTTAGTAAAGGCGTTAATAAGGTTATCTTTTATATTAATCTATTTTACTTCTAAGATCTCTTTCTTTTTATATAACTTATATAGACTTATAATATTAATTATAAGCCTCTTTTTATCTATTATACCTAGTTATATAAGGTACTTATATAAAGATTATAAGTCTAAATAAATAATAACTAAAATCCTTAGAAGTTATAATATATAAAGGATCTTAGTAAGTATTATACTAAGAGATATCCTACTGTTAAATCCTATAGTTATCCTATATAACTTGCTTATAAGTATACTTTATATAACTCTCTTATACTTTATTAAACTTTAGTATTTAATGTTTCTTTTAATCTAAAAGTCTATTATTATATAAGCTATTTTTTTTAGCTACTATAATAATAAATCTAAGTTATAATAATAGACATAAGTTATTTATAAATAATTTATCTATAAAGATATATATCTTTATATAATAGAAATTAAGAGAAATATATATAAGACCTTATGTAAAGTTATTAATTTACTACCAAAGTTATATATTTAAAGCTTTAATATTCTTCTTATTAGGCTCCTTAGTTTAGGCTATAGTTAACAGGTTATATAATACCTCTAGTTAACAAAGAAATACAAGATATACTTTACTTACCCTTTAACAAATATACTACTAATATATATTATATATATTAGGATTAATGAGTTTTAGGTACTTTACTTAGCCTTTTTAAGTAAAAGTAATATAATTATTATATAATTCAATCTTTCTTTTATTAAAGTTAATTTCACTATCAAGTAATAAGGTAAGTTTTAGATTTATATAAAGTCTTTTTCTTTTTAGCTCTTCTTTTTTTTTAAAAGAAAATAAGTATAGTAAAGCTAAGTATATTATTTATTTATATAGCTATAATCCTAAAGGTATCTAGTCCTTTTATTATATATAGTAAGTATAGATTATATATTAACTTTATTATCTTTAGATTTTTTTATAATACTTAGAATAGGTTTTATATTAGTATAGGCTTAACTTTACTAAGTTATATAGTAGTTTTAAGATATAAAGAAGTATATTCTTAAAGTATTTGTCTTTTAACTCTTTAAGTAGTTATATAATAATTGTTCTAGTTAGATAATTATCTAATTATATATATACTTAAGTTATGTCTCTAAGTTTCCCTTTGTATTTATAGTCTTATATAAAGGTAAGTCTAATTATAAGTATAAGCTTTTAGCTTATTTGTTAAATAATAAGTACTTAGGTTAAGAGTTCTTCTTTCTTTTAGTTCTTATACCCTTATATAATAAGTCTTAACTTCTTATATAGCTTAGATAATAAGTTCTTAATCTGTTATACTAACGTACTCGCATAGCGAGTCGCGGATCATAGCGAGTCGCGCATAGGCTTATCGTACCTTAAAGGGCACTTTTTTAACTATTTTTAAAAAATCTAAATCCTATTTAAAATAGATATAACTTTGTATAGAGGGTTTGATAAGGGTTAAAAGCTAGTGAAAAATCTGCTAGAAATTATTATTATACTGTAACCCTTAGAAACCTTATCGTTTGCTCTGATAAGGAAGGTTAAGTAGATCTAAGGGTTATAGTATAATAATAATTTCTAATAGATTTTTAATTAGTTTTTAACCCTTATTAAACCCTTTATACAAAGTTATATCTATTTTAAATAAGATTTAGATTTTTTAAAAATAGTTAAAAAAGTGCCCTTTAAGGTACGATAAGCTTGTGCGCGACTCGCTATGATCCGCGACTCGCTATGCGAGTACGTTATTTATATTTTATAAATATAAAAGTAGTTATACTTTTTTAGAGTATATAGTATAAAAGTAAAAACTTTTTAGTTAATAAGGTTATTTATTTCTATTTACTTTAACTCTTTATATAAAGCACTTAGTATTATAATTATATTATTAAGCTATAACTTTTCTATTAACTCTTTATACTTTATTTTTTTTCTAAGATAAAAATACCTTATTAGTATATAGTAATAGTTATATAGCTTTTTCTTAGCTTTTCCTTAGTCTTTTTCTTTTTTTAGTTATATTTAAGGAATAAGTTATATAATATCTAAGTTTAATTATATTATGTCTTAATAGTATAGTTTAATATATATTATATAAAACTATATAAGACTATTATTTATTTTAACTATTATTATATAGCCTTTTATAGCCTAGACTTTATATAGTCTAGTCTATTTTTTATTTTTTTTTATACTAGAACCTTACTTTAAATTAGTAATAATAATATACTTTAAAGGTTAAGGCTATTTCTAGTCTTAATTATATAATTAATTTTTACTTTTATATAAATACTTTAAAGTATTTTTATTACTTTTTAAATTACTATTGCCTTTTAGGTAATTTTAGGTAATAAAAGTAAGTCTTTATTAATCCTTAGATATATCTTAAAGATAAGTAGTATAAATATAATGTTATATAGATTAGTTATGTTGTTTAATGCTTTTATAGCTATTTAGAGAATACTTTTTTTGTTTATATTACACTTAAGCTTAGTATATAAGATATTATATATATACCTTAAAAAAATATAAGGTCTTTTTATTTTGTTTACTACTTAATAGGCTTTTACTAGTATTTCTTTATATAATATTGTTCAATAGATTCTCTCTTTCTAAGAGAACTTGTTTGTATGATTGTACTTAGGTTAAAGTTAAGGTGAACTAAAAATGTATTTTCTGTAATTATCTTCCTAACTATAAGACTTAGCTTTTATATATAAGATATATGATCTTATATGTCCCTAAGTTAGTTTAGTATAAATATACTTTTAATTCTCTTAATAGATAACTAAGAGCTAAATATTTAGTTTATGCCTTCTACTATAATATATATTCCTAAGTTGTGTGTATTGTATAACTAGCTAGTGTTGTTATTCTAATACTTATAACTTTTTTTTTTATAATTATATAACTCCTTGTAGTGTTTAATTAGGTTATACTAATTATAATATTAATAACTTTATTATATAATCCTATAAGTTAAGCTATTTATGTTATATAATAAATTACTAATATTAAAACTCTAGGTAACTATCTATTCCCTTTTTACTTAGTTAAGCAAATAAGTTATATATTAATAAAGTTCCTTTTTTTCTTATTAACTTTACTTCTGCTTTTATTATTAATATACCTTTTTTCTTTTATATAATAACTTTAGCTATTTAAAATCCTTTTTATTTGGTTTTTTTTTTTTTTTTCTTTTTTTCTTTATTCTTTATACGTATTACTTTCTTATATAATTAATTAATAATAATCTTCTCTTTTTTCCTTAATTAACTCTAATAATAACTACTTATATATAAGATTTCTTTTTATATATTTCCTTTTATTAATTTATTAATAGTACCTTATATAATTAATCTATTATGTTTTTTATTACCCTTAGTGGTTTAATCTTTAGTAATATTAGTATATATACTAATATGTTTAGTGGTTATTAGCTTTGTCTTTTGACTAGTAACACTAATAATTACATTCTTTTATTAGCTTTAGCTATTAATATATATTACTTTTGTTTTTTCTTTGTCTTTATACATTAACCTTAACTATAGGATAAGGAGCGTCTTATTATTAACATGCTATTACACAATATCAAGATCCGTGTTACTAGCAACACTTCTGTCTAGTAGTTTGTTGCTAGTATTATCTACTACTAAGGCTATTTCCTTATAGTCTTGGTTTAGTCTTATAGTTATATAGCTATTGCTTGTGGCAATAAATACGTGATTATTAACTCCCTATGCTTCTACTAGTATACCTATATTTTTACCTTTTAGGGTAACGCCTATACTAAGTGCGTCTAGTAGTTATATAGCGCTTACTATACTTACTACAGTCAAGATATTAATTTGTTTAATAACCTAGGCGATAATAATAATGATGATAATAGTAGCCTTAATAACTATAAGGCTCTTAACGTTACTAATACTTATAAGCCTTATATACTTAGTAATAAGCTTAGTAAGAACGTTAACAAGGGTAGTCACTTCCTTAGTACTTCTGCTAGCCTTATAGTTATTAATAAGGAGTAATTATATAACTTTTTTTCCTTAAAATCTTATATAATAATCAGATAAATTATATAATATAGTAATTTAAGAAGGTTATAGATATAGTAGAGGTATAATCTAATATTAAGATTAGTATTAGTAGTAGTTAGGTATATTAGATATCTTCTTAAGGTTATACTTTGTTTTTAGATAGTTAGTAATATATAGTAGTAAGGTTATATAAACTAATTATTAAGTATTTTCTTTTAATCTTTTAATATACGCCTTAATTTGAATCCTTAATGTGTTTGTTGTAATTAATTGTTTAAGTACTAAGTTTAGCGATTTCTTAGTAAAGGCATTAACAAAGTTATTTTTCCTATTAATTTATTTTATTTCTAAGATCTTTTTTTTTATATAACTTATATAGACTTATAATATTAATTATAAGCCTCTTTTTATTTATTATACTTAGTTATATAAAGTACTTATATAGAGATTATAAGTCTAAATAGATAATAACTAAAATCCTTAAGAGTTATAATATATAAAGGATTTTAGTAAGTGTTATACTAAGAGATATTTTACTATTAAATCCTGTAGTTATCTTATATAACTTGTTTATAAGTATACTTTATATAATTTTCTTATATTTTATTAAACTTTAGTATATAATGTTTTTTTTGATCTAAAAGTCTATTATTATATAAGCTATTTTTTTAGCTAGTATAATAATAAATCTAAGTTATAATAATAGATCTAAGTTATTTATAAATAATTTATTTATAAAGATATATATCTTTACACAATAAAGATTAAGAGGGATATATATAAAGCTTTATATAAAGTTATTAATTTACTACTAAAGTTATATATTTAAAGCTTTAATATTCTTTTTATTAGGTTCCTTAGTTTAGGTTATAGTTAATAGGTTATATAATACCTCTAGTTAACAGATAAATACAAGGTATACTCCTTTTGCTTTTTAGGAAATATACTACTAATATATATTATATATATTAAAATTAACGAGTTTTAAGTGCTTTACTTAGCCTTTTTAAATAAAAGTAATATAGTTATTATACAATTAAATTTTTCCTTTATTAAAATTAATTTTACTATTAAGTAATAAGATAGTCTTTAGTTTTACATAAAGTCCTTTTCTTCTTAGCTCTTCTTCTTCTTTCTAAGAAAAAGTAAATATAATAAAGCTAAGTATATTATCTATTTATATAGTTATAATTCTAAAGGTATCTAGTTCTTCTATTATATATAGTAAATATAAATTATATATTAACTTTGTTATCTTTAGATCTTTCTTATAATACTTAGAATAGGTTTTATACTAGTATAAGCTTAACTTTACTAGGCTATATAGTAGTTTTAAGATATAGAGAAGTATATTCTTAAGGTATTTATCTTTTAACTTTTTAAGTAATTATATAATAATTATCCTAGTTAAATAATTATTTAACTATATATATACTTAAGTTATATCTCTAAGGTCTCTTTTGTATTTATAGTCTTATATAAAGGTAGGTCTAATTACAAATATAAGCCTTTAGCTTATCTATTAAATAGTAGGTACTTAGGTTAAGAGTTCTTTTTTCTTTTAGTCCTTATACTCTTATATAATAAGTCTTAACTTTTTATATAGCTTAGATAATAAGTTCTTAATCTCTTATACTATTTATGTCTTATAAATATAAAAGTAATTATACTCTTTTAGATTATATAGTATAAAAGTAAAGACTCTCTAGTTAATAAGGTTATTTATTTCTATTTAGTTTAACTCTTTATATAAAGCACCTAGTATTATAATTATATTATTAAGCTATAACTTTTTTATTAACTTCTTATAGTCTTTTTTTTTCTAAGATAGAAATGCTTAATTAGTATATAGTGATTATTATATAGCTTTTTTCTAGCCTTTTTTTAGTCTTCCTCTCTTGTTTAGCTATTTCTAAGAAATAGGTTATGTAATATCTGACTTTAATTATACTATGTCTTAATAGTATAGTTTGATATATGTTGCATAAAACTATATAGGACTATTAACTATCTTAACTATTACTATATAGCCTTTTATAGCCTAGACTTTATATAGTCTAGTTTATCCCTTGTTTTCTCTCTATACTAGAACCTTGCTTTAGATTAGTAGTAATAATATACTTTAGAGGTTAAGGCTATTTCTAGTATTAATTATATAATTGATTTTTATTTTTGTATAAATACTTTAAAGTATTTTTATTATTTTTTAGATTACTTTTACTTTTTAAGTGATTTTAGGCAATAAAGGTAAGTCCTTATTAATCCTTAAATATATATTAAAGACAAGTAGTGTAAGTATAATGCTATATAGACTAGCTATGTTATTTAATGCTTTTATTGTTATTTAGAAGATAATTTTCTTATTTGTGTTTTACTTAAGCTTAGTATATAAGATATTATATATATACCTTAAAAGAGTATAAGCTTTTTCTATTTTGCTTATTACTTAGTAAGCTTCTATTAGTATTTCTTTATATAATATACTTATAATGTTAATATAGTTCTTGAATTCTACTAATATAAAGTTTATACCTAAGTTATATATAATATAGTTTAGTAGACTAATATATATACTGATCTAGTACTTGTAAAGTGTATTCTATATATCTTGTGTAGATAAGGACTTTAGGAAGGTGGCTCCTTAGAAGCTTGTTTCTATGTTAATAACGTATAAGGCGTTCTTGTCTCTTAGTTATACAACATCTATAACTATCTTATAGTTAAAGTAGCTTTTGTCTTTAAGTGTAAACTTAAACCTCTTTAGTGCTGAGTTATGTGATTGACAATAATAATAAAACTTCTAGACCTTTTCTAAAATATTAATATTAATATTATAATACCTAGCCTTCTTTAAGAGGTAGTAAAGACGGTCTGTACAAGGATGTCTAAATTGTCTGTGAAGCCTTTGGAGTTGTCTTTTTGTGAAGAACATGCTGGCCTCTGTGCGACTAAGGTTGAAGAATAGGTGACCCCATTTCCGTACAACTAGGATAGGTTTTCCATCCTGCCGTACAATCATGTTGTCAACGTTGTTGAAATATGCACCTAACCTGTCTGTATTGTATAATGAAAACAGGAACGGAGTAGGAGCATCAAGGATATAATACATAACCTTTCCAAACTAATTCTCTATTTCTATAGTGCTAATTAATATGATTGAGTTATTTGCCCTGAATTGTATGTTTACTGATCCTGGTCCCTAGGATATTACTATACAAGGGTTCTCTTATAGGTATATAAAGACTTAAGGTTTCCTTACAGTAGAGAACTTTACTGCTCCTATATCCTATAGTTCTCTTTAGTATAATAAGATATAAGGATTATATAATAAGAATTAATAGGCCTTTAACGTCTTTAGTAATAAAAAGATATCCTCTTTTGTTATATAATAGAAGAATAAAGAAGATATTAGGAAAGCTGATGTCTCTTTATTTCCTATAAATTCTCTCTTCTGATTATATAATTCGTTTACTAGGTTTTTTCTTTTAAAGTTAAAAAGATATAAGGTAAAATCTTTCTGTAGTTCTTATTTAAGTATACTATATATTTAAAGGTATTAGTCTTTTATATAATTATGTTCTTTATTTAAATAATTTATAAACTAATAATTCTTCTTTTTGTATATAAAATATCTTTTCTTAGATATTATATAATTAAACCTAAGTCATAATAAAGGTTAACTTTTCTAAGGTTATTAAGAAGATCCTTTGTTATTTAATAGTCTATTGTATAATAGTTGTAGGTAACCCTTGTTATTAGAGTACCTTTTATCTACAAAGTTAATATTATATAACATAGATTTCCTATCTAAAGCAACTTATAGTAATACTTTTAGACTAGAAAAGAATTGTTTATATATGTAATATGCTTTAAGATTACTTAGAGTAGTTTTTAGCTCTAGTATACCTCTATATACTTAGGTGACTTACGTATAAAGCATAATTTTCCCTTGAAAACCTAGGCTAAGTATCTACTATATAAGAGGTATTTTATTTAAGAGTATCTTTAATATATTTATTAGATTCTTGTCTAGATTATCTTGTTTAACTTATGTAAAAAATAGACTTATTTAATCTGTTTAATAGAAAGTATAGTTAATATTAATATTAAAGTATATTTTTAATATATTATATATCTTATTTTATTTCTTTGTTAGTTTAATATAATAGAAATAAAACTCTTTTGTATAATTAGCTAAGATATTAGGAAATATTATATGGTATTAGTCTTTAGTGATCTTAAGGTATTAATAAAAACTAATAAAGACTTTTGTTTTATTATATAGGATATTATATAGCTTACTTATATAATTCTTATCTTTTTTTTATTCCTTTTAAAAGATTGAAATTATAGTTGGCTTATATAATCTATTCTAGACTATTTGTTTTAGTAGTAGGTTATAGATATTGTCTTTTTAATATAAAAGTATTATATAACTTTAGATTTATAGAAAACTCTTAACCTTTTATATAAATCTTGTTTTAGGAAATATGTTTCTTAAAGCTGATTATAACTATTTTTATATAATTGATGTTTAGGTTATTTATGTATTATATAAGGGCTTAATTAGCTCTATTATTAGTTCAGCTATGTTTTAGAGTAAAATTGATTTAGGGTTTTAAATAGGTATTTAAGTTATTATAATTATATAACTTAGTATAAATGTTATATAAGTAGAAAGCTATTCTTTTTACTTATTAAACTTTCTTCTAATCTTTTTAATGAATTTAATTAGCTATTAATTTATATTTCTTATTAATAATAATTAGAATTCTTTTAGCTTAATAAGTTATATAAACTTTACCTTGAATATATAATAGACCTTTTTTTATTAGAAAGTAAACTATTTATTAAAATCTTTGTATAGTAATATTATTAGGTTTTTTTTAATAACTTAAAATACAGTATTTTTATGTTAATATATGTAATATATATAGTTATTTTTTTTTAGATAATACTTATATAATATTAACTAGATTTTTTTAGCGTTTAGGATTTATAGTCTTTTTTTATATATATAGTAGGACTTTATTCCTTATACTTATTTTTTTATATATTAGTAAGTATCTATTAATGTTATTATATTAGCTTTAATAATTATCTTTTAGATTTTTTTAAAAAGTTATATTATATTTAGTAGTTATTTTATATTATATAACGTTAAAATTAGTTTATTTAGTGTTATAGTATATACTTTATACTTTATATATAGTATAATAAAGATTTTTGTTTAGTTTAGCTTAGTAGGTAATAATAGGAATTTGTTTTATATAATAGTAAAGTAAAAGTTGTTTTTATTTTATTTACTTGGTTTAGCTTAGTAGGTAATAATAGGTAAGATTAAGGCTTCTTAGTATAAGAGACTTTCTAGTGTAACCTTCTAAGTATTTCTAAGGATTTCTTGCCTTATATAAAGTATAAGACTACCTAGTAGTCTAGCTATAAAGCTTAAGTCTTGTTTTTTTACTTTTACTAATTTATAATTATATAAAGTAATTATATAGATTACTAAGTAACTATTAATTAGTATTAAATAGATTTTCTTTTTTTAAAAGAACTTGTTTTATATAATTATACTTAGGTTAAAGTTAAAGTAAACTAAAGATATTTTTTTTATAATTATCTTCTTAACTATAAGACTTAGCTTTTATATACAAGATATATAATCTTATATATCCTTAAGTTAGTTTAATATAAATATACTTTTGATCTCTTTAATAGTTAACTAAGAGCTGAATATTTAGTTTGTGCCTTTTGTTATGATGTGTGTCCTTAAGTTGTGTGTATCGTATAACTAGCTGGTGCTATTATTCTAATATTTAACTTATATAAAAAATAGACTTATCTAATCTATCTAATAAAAAAATATAATTAATATTAATACTAAAGTATATTTCTAATATATTATATATCTTATCTCGTCTTCTTATTAATCTAATATAATAAAAATAAAACTCTTTTATATAATTAGCTAAGATATTAAGAAATACTATATAATATTTGTAATAGAACGTTAACAGTGACGCTTTGTGGCAAGGACCTTTAGACTCTGTGACTATAACTAATTAACCTAAAAGACCTAAAAGATCCATCAGTACTTATACGCGTACAAGCCCTGCTATTAACACTGCTTATATGCCCTTATAACGTATAACCATTAGGCTAAGGGAGTTATGCTGTTATAATATTAGTCTTTAGTAATCCTAAGATATTAACAAGAACTAATAAAAACTTTCACCTTATTATATAAAATATTATACAGCTTACCTATATAATTACTATCCTTTCTTTATCTCTTCTAAAATTTTAAGATTATAGTTAGCTTATATAATCTAACATAGTCCACAAGCAAGTAAGCCATACAAGCTAGTAAGCCACTTTCCTAGAATTTTATATAACTTATCTTTCTCTTTATTTTTCTCTACCTACAAACATAGTACACCATTTAATTAAAAGTGATTTAGTTCTAGCGCCTAATACACTCTATTCTAACCCTAAATTAAGTATACAAAAAGCTACATTAATCTATAATATCCCTTATATAATCCTTTAATAATAATAAACTAGCTAACTTATAAAAGATAATATATAACTATATAACTAGAATTTAACCCTATATAAAAAAAATATTATATAATATATAATTAACCTAGATTTATAATTGTTTCTTTTATACTTAAGTAGTATTTAAGAAATAGTAAATCAACTTCTTTATAAACGTAATATATAACGCATTAAGATAAACTAGGCCTTAAACTTTATATAATAATAACCTAAGCTCTAAATACGTTTTAATTAAAGAATTAACTATTAAAAAGTACTCTATAAAGATCTAAATATATATTATACATCGTTTTTTTTATATAAAATATAATTATAAAATATAAAATATATAATAATAATATTTATAACTTTAATAAAACTAGGTTTATAATAAGTAAAATCTTAGCTAAAATAGTTATTATAATCTTTAACTAATATAATAAGCTAAAAGTAATATAACAAAAAAATTAAAAATAAGTTATAATAATCTAAAGCATTAAATTATATAGCTATTCTATCCCGCTATATATTATCTTTATAAACAAAATTTATCTTAACTCTTAAACATATAATAACTCCCTTTTACTTAACTAAGTAATTATACTTATAAAAAATAGTTAAATAATAAATTAAAAAACCTAAAATAAGTAAAGCACTTTAATTTCTATTTAAAAAATTATATAAAAAGTACTTATTACTTCTTTATCCTTAATAGCTATAAAAACCACTATTCTATTAATTTTAAGCTATACTATAAAAAATAAAAGATTATTATACTCTATATACTTACTTACTTATTATATAAGCTCTAGCCTCTTAATATTAAGCACTTTAATCCTTTAAAATAAGTATATAACAAAAAAATCAAAGGTCTTATATAAGTATATATTACATATATTACTAAAAAGGACTTCCTCCTAGCCTTCTATAAAACATATAATACTATAATAACTATATTAAACATTTAAGTAAGCTTTAAAGTAACTAGCCTTATACTATATAGCCCTAATTATATAATTTCACAACTAAATATTAAGCTTTATATACTAACACCACCTAATTTATCTACTAACTTACTATTAGCTTAGGTCCTAAAGACGCTAAATAACCTAATTAAAATTACTTTATAATCTAATTATATTAATAATCATATTATATAACACTAAAATAGCTCTTTAATAACAATTCTTTTAAGTATATAATAACTAAAAAAAAATTTTAATAATAGTATATAAATAAACCTTAATATAAAATAACTTAACTAAACTTTAAGAAGTAAATAACTGCTTTAGCTGCTATCACTATACCTAAAAAAAACAGCTATAACAAAAAGAATTACTTATAATTAACAAAATAAGAAATTTAAAGTCCTAAATAAATACAACAAAGCAATTAAGGGTAAAAACAAGTTAAAATAATAGTTATATAAAAAGGCTAGAAACACAAACACAACAATATAACATCTATAAAAAGCCTAGTTATAATACTTACATATATTAAAAAGTTAAATCTACCTCTTAAAAAAAGGATTCTAAATAATTTAAATAATTTAAGGCGTTATAGCTAATATCTCTTATATATTATTTTACAAGTACTATGAAAGTAGCCTACTAGCTTATATAGCCTACTTACTTATAAACTACGTTATTCTATACTATTTATCTTAGTAATAAGTTATAAATATTATCTCTTTAATATAAAAGTATTATATAACCTTAGATTTATAAAAAACTCTTAACCTCTTATATAAATCTTATTCTAAGAGGTATATTTTCTAAAGCTAATTATAATTACTCTTATATAATTAATATTTAAGTTATCTATATATTATATAAATATTTAATTAGCTCTATTATTAGTTTAGCTATATTCTAAGGTAAAGTTAATTCAAAGTTTTATATAAGTATTTAAGTTAACTATTATAATTATATAACTTAGTATAAATACTATATAAATAAAAAGCTATTCTTCTTGCTTATTAAACTTCCTCTTAATCTCTTTAATAAATTTAACTAGCTATTAATTTATATTTCTTATTAATAGTAATTAAAATCCTTTTAGCTTAATAAGTTATATAAACTTTACCTTAAACGTATAATAGACTATTTCGTATTAAAAAGTAAACTATTTATTAAAATCTTTACATAATAATATTATCAGGTTTTTCTTTAATTACCTAAAATAAAGCATTTCTATATTAATATACGTAATATACATAGTTATCGTTTCTTTAAATAATACCTATATAATATTAACTAGATTTCCTTAGCATCTAAGATTCATAGTTTTTTTCTATATATATAATAAAACTTATTATACTTTATACACTTATTTACACATTATATAAGCTTTAGCCTTTTAATATTAAGTACTTTCGTCTTTTAAAATAAGTATATAATAAATAATTAAAGGTCTTATATAAGTATATATTATACATATTACTAAAAAAGCCTTTTCTTTAGCTTTTTATAAAGTATATAATACTATAACAACTAAGTTAAATATTTAAATAGACTTTAAAGTAATTAGCTTTATATAATATAACCTTAACTATATAATTTTATAACTAAATATTAAGCTTTATACATTAATATTATTTAATTTATTTATTAGCTTATTATTAGCTTAAGTCCTAAAAACATTAAGTAACTTAATTAAAATTATTTTATAATTTAATTATATTAATAATCATATTATATAATACTCAAATAACTTTTTAATAATAATTCTTTTAAATACATAATAGCTAAAGAAAAGATAATAATAATAGTATATATATAAACCTTAATATAAAATAAGTTAATTAAACTTTAAAAAGTAAATAGTTACTTAAGCTATTATTATTATATATAAAAAAATAGCTATAATAGAAACAATTACTTATAATTAATAAAGTAAAAGATTTAAAGGCCTAAATAAATATAACAGAGCAGTTAAGAGTAAAAATAAATTAAAATAGTAGTTATATAAGGAAGCTAGAAATACGTATATAACGATATAGTATTTATAGAGAGCCTAGTTATAATACTTATATATATTAAAAAGTTAAATTTACCTCTAAAAAAGAAGATTCTAAATAGTTTGAATTAATTCAAGGCGTTATAGTTAATATCTCTTATATGCTATTATACAAGTCCTAGAAAAGTGGCTTACTTACTTATGTTACTGGTCAGAGAGATATACAAAGGATGATTGTATTAAGGTCTATCTTAACGTGTACACTGCTACTTATAGTTAAGCACGTACTACCCACGTGATAGGTAGTATCACGTACCGCTAGTAGTAGCTACCCTGCTAAGGGGGTAATAACTTGTGTGGCTTACTTACTTATAGACTACGTTATACTTATTTAAAACTAATAGTTTAGCTTAATTAGGCTAAAAGAAAATAGTTTATAATAAAAAGACCTTTTAATAACTACTTAATAATAATCTTACTAGTTATTTATTTATTTTTTATTACTATAAACTTTTATTTATTATAAAGGCTAAGATCTAAAGAAAATACTACTGTTAGATTATTTTACTTTTATATATTATAAGAAGGTATAATACCAAGCTCTTAGCTAAAATATACTTCATAATAAATACTTAGGCTTATAATTTAAGCTATTTTTTTATATAAACTTAGTTTCTACTTTATTAAGTATTAGCTTGTTTACTTTTTAACCCTTAAGGATACTTATTCTATTTATATTATATTTATTAACTAATTAAATAGCTATTATTACTAAGATTATAAGATATTTAAACTAGTTTTTAATAACCTTAATAAATACTTTATCAATATATTTAGAATTAATAGATTAACTTCTTTAGACTTTAACAAATAAGTTTTTTTACATAAAAGACTTTTTTTTTTCTTAAAGTCTAAGTATTTCTTATAGTATTTAGGATATATTAAGTAAATTCTTTAACTTATTAATATATTAGCATAAACCTAAGGTTAGCCTAGATTTACACTTCGCTAGTTAGCTTAGCTTTTTAACTAATAAAAAGTCTTTAGAGGTTAGTAAAGGCTATTGCTTTAGGTTAGGTGCCTTTGAGCTAACTTTAAAGTGTTAATTATAGTATACCCTATTTCAAGGATACCTTATAGGTAAACTAGCCTTTACTTATATTAGCTATTCCCTTATTAACCTTAGCTTTAGTGTATTAGACTATTAGGCCATTATGAAGATATATAGAAAAAAGAAGTAATTTGGATAAGGGTTAAAGATGTTGTGAAAGTTGGAAGTGGGAGGTTGGTGATGGGGATGAGGGATTTTTGGGTGGGCGAAAAAGGTGGGTGGGCGAAAAGTGGGTGCGTTGACTTACCGGCTAGATCCGGAGCGAACAGTCCGCCGGGAGATCCAACGCGACGATTCTCAATCTGAGAGCTACCTAAGCTTACTACGCCTTAATCTCGACCGTATGTTCCCCATCAAGGCTTAGCTGAAAACCCCCATTGGCTATGACCAAGCTGCACATTCTACTTGACAACGCGCGCTGTAGAGGGTAGTACTAGACATAGATACAACAACGCAGAGCATCAAGACACACCAGAGTGTTAATATAATTAGTCTTGTTTTGTTCACGCAGAGGAAACGAACTATGGGCCCAATGTGACCTCGCTCATTTTGTCCCGTCAATCCAATCAAAACAATTTGTTAATCCATTTCCTTAATCTCTTGACCGCCAGTCAACCAGCCCGAAGCTTCGGATTGAACCTTAATCTGACTTTCGCGTGCTCTTGGGCGAGGGAACTCGATCTCCAGTGCATCGTCTATCATGTCAGCCAACGTGTTGAACTTTACGCGAAGTTTTCCTCCTAAAGTCTTTACTAGTACCCATAATCATGGATGTTGATATGATGCGGTCAGATTTGCAGTTGTACCAAGTTTTTCTTCACCAGTCGGAGTTTCTACAAGTCATTAAACATATTTGATACCCTGCAATAGAACAAGTAGCTCTGCATTAAACCACCTCCTGCATCACTACTGTCCCAGCTATGTAACTACCTGGTATTACAGGCTTCTGTTCCCATTTTGACATTCTGACTATTGTATTTGGACTATGATTTGACAACCGAGTTTAATGTTGGTAGGTTGATTATTTCACCGGATTCTGCGGAAAACAAGGCTTGCTAATTGTGTCTCTAATAAAGATCTTCAACTATTTGATATAATCTACTAGCTCCTGTTGTGTTTACCAATCGCAGATTGTAAGATAGCCTTTACTATGATACCATGATTGAGAAAACTCTATCAAGTAGCGTGCCACAGCTTGAAGTTCGTAATTTTTCTATAGCGGTATAACGCAGCTGATAATGACGCTAGATCTAGTTCATGACTCATGATAATCAGGACGCAGTAAATGTGCTACACACGACCAAATGAGGTGCCACAGATCTTAGCACAACCCGAAATTTAAGAGCAAGCGCAATACCCAGTAGGCCGGAGTAGAAATAGGGTCTGTCTTAAATGTTGGATGAAAAGGCGGAATGTATCTAATGACTAAATCAGACTTTTTCAATGTTACAAGCATGAATTAGCCCACCATACAGCTTATCAGAGTTTTACTGATAGGGCTGTGTTCTAGGCACGTATCCAGTCAATGAAAACATAGATTAGGAGCTGTAGAGCAATAGGGATCTCCCTTCACGCAGCCGCACAGCTGATATCCATGAAAGTCAAATTTGCCGAATGCTCCCATCTTATGTTGTCAGTCTCGATCACCACTAACGTAAGCAGTGACTTCGACCACGTCTTCAATCACCTCAGGTCCCGTCTATCCATCATTTACACTCACAACTGCCGGAACTTCAAGCTCAGCACCAGCAACTTCAACAATTTCCAGCGGCAGCAAAGGTCTTCCTACTCCTGCTATTATAGGAATCACATATGTTGTCGCTGCTGGGGGTGCAACCCTGTTAGTCGGCGAGATCACACACTTCGTTTCTGCGGGGCAGGCTGTGAATATCATAGGGTGAGGTCCTAAAAGTGATATACTAGAGATCAAAACCGATCAAGACCCAGCTCGATCACAGAATCCAAGAACCACAGATCCAGCTGTAACCTCTGGAATCACATCATCCATTCCGATAATAACAAGCTTTACGTCGGCAATGCCAACGTTTACGTCGTCCTTTACGTCGTCAGCTTCATCTACTGCAGCTTCTAACCCATACATTGTTCTTACAGCACAAAATGCTACTATGGCACAGATTGGGAATCTCAATAGCACCCTTCTAGAGACCGGTGTCCCTAAATCTTGAGAAGAGTTTATTAACGGAGATACCGGCCTGGTCATACTTTTTAGAACCATCTTTAGGTCAGATCGAGCTAATGTCATAAGAAGGCTTCCTGATGTATGTAGATATCTTTCTCGGTCTTTGCGTCACAATACTTAAGTATTCTACAGGTGGGAGGCGTATTTTTGGATGAGACAATCCAGGAAGAACAACAGCCTGTTTATTAAGAACCGCTCTCGCCAGCGCTGTCTTCGTCAACAACGCAAGTACTTAGCACAAGCACAAGTCCCCCGCGGTACCCGGTCATGGAGGTGCCATAGACGTCCAAAATGGCACTTCAAAGTGGTGCTGGAGAGCTTCTAAAGCTTATCAGGCAACTTAAAGGTGCAAAAATTGAGGACCTGCCCGGGTTTGGCTATGCCGCTAAGGCAGGAAGCGGCGTTACAACTCACGTAATTGATAATGGCTTCAACCCTAGAAACAGAATATGTCTACTATAGCGTTCTGAAGCCTAAAGACTTGTTAGTAATAGGTAAAACAGTTACTAATGGGAAAATGGGAGTGGGACTACCGGAAGCAGGCGGTGCCAAGTTTCATGTACACACGCGACGCCACAAAGACAGCATCTGACTCAAATAGGCATGGTTCTTGCGTGATACAATTAGCAGGGGGGCTGACATATGGAACGTCGAAGAGCGCTGATTTGTTTATGATTAAGCTACCTGAGGTGATACAGCTATCCGATATTCTTGACGTGTTGCTATTAGTTGGCGATGACGTTCATAGAAAAAAGATTGAAGGAAAGGCCGTAGTCAACCTGCCAATGAATCTTCAAAAGTTGTCGGCCCCAGCCTGCCGTTTTACATCTCTGCTGGTTTCTATCTCTTTTAGTAGTTTCCACGCAATCTACTTAATTGGGCTTCCAGTTCTCCGCGACGACAATGAAGGTATTCTGGCCCTAAAGCGTCAGATCGTCTCTATGATGACTCAAGATATTGTTGTAGTCACGTGTTCGGGCGACAGATGTAAAATATTAAAGCCATCCATGCCTGATTTTCTTACACTCCTCATGTATCATAGTGACGTAGCATAATTGGTGCAGAACCATACCCCGCACTCTTCAATCGTAGCACCGACATCATCGTTGTTCGCGCAGTCGATAGTGTTGTTCGCCGTGCCTAATTTCACAGGGTTCTGGGGACGCTATAACTGTCTTTGCTCCAGGCTTGGTTAACTGCGCCGCAAATAGCATGAATGACAATCAATACGAATCCGGTACTGGGGATGGTAGGTTTCCTCACCCTTGATAAAATCAGTGGTCCGGAGAAAAGTTGCTGCCAACGTCAAGGCAATGGTCATTTCGGCGGCGTGTATTAGATTCTCAGGAGAGCCGCCTGTCATCTGGAATGGTATTGACTCTAAAGGTCCGACATTCCTAGTACAGGGGAGACGGCGTCAAGTTGTTGAGTCAGATACAGCCGTCGCGTCGGGTTGCGAAGCAACCTCTGTGCCCCCGTTGAATACCCCCGCGCTGACGTCCGCGTCGCTTACAATACCTTCAGCACCTCCTAAGCCTCAATGGAATGTTTCCCCTCAAGGCATTCAAAAAGTCTACGAGGGAGACGGGGTTGGCGCTTTTGACGACATCTCTGTCTCAGATAGCGCGAGTGAAAGCATTGCAGATAACATCGAGCAATGGTGTTCAGACAAGTGCACCGGTAGGTCCCCAGTTCATGAAGCATATTTGAAAAAGACGTAAAAGAAGGAAAAGTCATGTATTCCAGACTAACATCAAACTCAAATGTAGATAGCTGCGCTTCCGTCTTTTTAAATAAGAGTACTGCAAGAGACAGATACAGGGTACTATATATACTATCTCTGTAGTAAGTGTGTAAACCCCGAATAAATCTGCGATGCAAACACTAATACGCTTCGATATTCAATGTGGTATGGTCAGACGACTTTCTTCATAGTAGCACGAACGCTTACAATTCAGGGATTGCGTTCAAGTGAGTTGTTCTTCATGGATAGGTACAAGAAAAGAAGTCCTGATATTGTAATAGTAAGCAATCTTCATAGTGAGACTGTGTGATGAAATCCTCTGTCTGTACTTCAGAGGTGGAAAAGTGGTAGCTTCGTAAACTATCCGTGAGACGAGAAGTAAGTATCTCTTGCATAGACCGCTGAGTAACACGAGTCGCGTGAGAAGTGGCGAACTCGGCCATCTGCGCTACTATCTTGCTCTAGAACTTCAGCTCGTAACAGGCTATTGGCGAGAACTTAATGTCCCGTCTCAACAACTGGGGGCTACACAGTGTACTTCTCGTAGTGAGTTGTGACATACTTTGCCTTACCGTGACCCCATTTTCTATCTTCTTTCTCTTTCGAAATGCAATGGTTATCATTTTTTCGAGAGTAAGCAATGCCGATGCCAAGATGTTATCCTCTATTTTATGCGGTACAGAAAACTCCTTTTTTCAGGTAAGTAATTGTACTAAGACTCTTGGAAACATCTATAGGTCAAAACAGTGCCAAAATCCTGCTTGAGGATGCATCGTGCTAGGGGGTGTAATTTGATCAGAATGTCAAGGCAAATATCGGGTTGCGACCACAACGACTAATGGATCTCGGCAGCTTTGTAACTCTATTCCTGCATTCATATACTCAAGGAGTTATTTTATGTTGTCACAGAGTTTCGGTTCGCCACAGCCTCGATAGTCGACATGTCCGAAGTCATTGGTTACTAGCCATGTCAATAGAACTGCAATGTGGTTGTGAGAAGAGGGCAATCCAAGATATATGGGGAGCACAGCCTGGTCAGCCACACCCTGCAAGGTGGGGCCAGCCCCTTAGCCACAACGAGGGGCCACTTCACCTTGCAGCTAGCCACGCAGTTATATCTCCCATCTCCAAACCTCAATACAAAACCAGCAATATCACCACTTTGACATAATGGTTGCTATTATTCGTACGAGTATTACCGTCTGCGAGACAAACAGTGTTCAACCGATAACTCCACCTGCCGTCATGTCCCTAGTCCAACTATGACCCTGAGCTTCTTTTTTACATTATTAAGGGCAGCCTTCAACAGAGAAGTTATTAATAATAGCTTCAAGGTCTAAAATTAGTCAGCTGGAAAAGTAGCTGATTCCCATAGCTGATGCTCTAGACGTTATACGCAAGCTAACGAATTCAGATTGTGATTGTGTTATGGTCAGATATCCGACAGTGGTGTTTTCTGCTAATAGGCAGCTAAGGTCAATACTTGGTAATAGTAAGGTAAGTCTTGTTAATAATCTTGCTGGTTTATTAGTGTCTAGTGATTAGTTAAGCACGTTTAGGTGTAGATAGCTTTATAGCTTTATAATAGAAGGATAATCTAAGAGTTACTTATAAGAGAGTAAATCATAAAGTTAATTAGTAAAGAGCTATGGAGAGTCCTTGAGCCCTAGGCTTAAGTCTTGTTTGTATACTTATGTCTACTTATTGTAATACTATTAATAGTAATTAAATAGAGTGGGTCCTAGGTAAGTTATTTACTTAGTGATTACTTTTAGTAATTACTTTATCTTTTAATTACTTTTTTATTATTATATTACTTATTTATAGTTCTTTTGTTTTAACTTTTACTTATAAGTGCTATAATTATATATATATAAGTCTAAATGTCTCTTAGTCTTTTATAGGTTTATTCTAAGTAATTATATTAATTAATACTTCTTTAAGTTATAATATTAAGTCTTTTCTTTAAAGGTCTAGCCTCTTAGACCTATATAAGTAAGTAAGTTCTTACTATAAGTTATTCTTAGGTTTATTTTATTCTTATCTTTTTTTTTATTATATTATTAGTAACTAATATAATAAAGTTAGATATTCTTAAATCTACTAAAGCTTCTTTTACTAAGCATTATCTTATGGATTCTTTAAGGATTTATAAATATAAGATTAAAATTAAAATATTATATAGTTAGTATTATTTTAAGGGGATTTATTATAAGATACTTATAGGTTTCTAGAAGTATTAAGAGTATACTTATTAAGGTTGTTTTTATAATAGGAATAAGAATATAATTTATAAATATAAGTGTTTTTTATGGTTTTAAGGTACATAGTTTTTTAATAATTATAGTAGATTATTTATTAAATAAAGCTAATTATTTAAATAAAGCTAAAGAGTAAAAGAAAGAGTTATTTTAATAGAAAGTAGAGTTATTATAAAAGTAAGTAGAACTGTTCTGTTTTATATAAGTAAAGATAGATGTGTTTTTTGCTTAGCTTAATTATTTATATAAAAAGAAGTAAATGATTTTTAAGAGGGGTTATAAGGCTATTACTAAATAGCTTATAGATTTATTTATTAATCTAGTAGTTAAAGTAGTTTATAAGGTATAGACTAGTAGTAGTTTTAGTGTAATTAACTTGTCTTTTTTTAAGTCTTTTGATCCTAGTAATTTATCCTAGTAGTTTTTTAGTAAGCTACTTATTAAGGGTTTTATAGTTAAAGGTTCTAGGACTTATAATAGTCTTAAAAGAGTTACTAAAAGTATTAAAGGTTCTTAATTAGTTCTTATAAATTATTTTTATATTTATATTTTCTTTATTTAATAAGATTTTAATTTTTTTATTTTATTTATTTATTAATAATTTATTTAACTTTATATCTTAGTTTATTTAGTTTTATAATAATATAGTTATTAGTATTTAATCTTTATAGTATTAGTTTAAGTAATATAATATAAAAAACTAAATAGATCTTTATTATATTTAATAAATTAAGTTTAAAGTTAATGTTTAAGATTTTCTGATTTTAAAAGGTCTAAGTTTTTTATAGTTTAATTTATTACTTAGTTATTATATTTTAATATTATACTACAAAAGATATATATTATTTTTCTTTTTAAAAGTTAGTCCTTTAACCCTTAATATATTAGTGTATTTTTTTGTTTATGCTTTAATAAATTTAATATCTTTAGTAGTATTTCTTTGAATTTCTTGTAATTTATTGTAATTTACTATAGCTTTTAGTACTTATAGTCTTTATTAAAGTTCTTTATATACTATAAGCTTAAATCTGTAATTTAGGTAGAATAGGGAGTTTAGTATACTTTCTTTTATAGTACTATTATAAATAAATAGGCTATTAGTAGTAGTAATACTTAATTGTTTTGGTTATAGTTAATATAATATTATTGTTAAATGGATTCTCTCTTTCTGAGAGAACCCGTTTATATGATTGTACTTAGGTTAAAGTTAGGGTGAACCAAAGATGTATTTTCTGTAATTATCTTCCTAACTATAAGACTTAGCTTTCATATACGAGATATATGATCTTATATGTCCCTAAGTTAGTTTAGTATAAATATACTTTTGATCCCCTTAATAGATAATTAAGGGCTAAATATCTAGTCTATGCCCTCTGTTATGATGTGTGTCCTTAAGTTATGTGTGTTATATAACTAGCTAGTACTGTTATTCTAATACTTATAACTTTTTCTTTTGTGATTATATAATTCCCTGTAGTATTTAATCAGGTTATGCTGATTGTGATATTAATAACTTTATTATATAACCTTATAGGTTAAGCTATTTGTATTATATAATAAATCACTAATATTAAAACTCTAGGTAACTATCTATTTTCTTCTTGCCTAGTTAAGTAGATAAGTTATATGTTAGTAAAGTTCCTTTTTTTCTTATTAACTTTACTTTTACTTTTACTATTAATATACTTTTCTTCTTTTATATAGTAACCTTAGCTATTTAAAACCTTTTTTACTTATTTTTTTTTCTTTTTTTTTTTCTTTACTTTTTATATGTATTACTTTTTTATATAATTAATTAATAATAATCTTCTTTTTTTTCTTTAATTAACTTTAATAATAACTACTTATATATAAGATTTCTTCTTATATATTTCCTTTTACTAATTTATTAATAGTACTTTGTATAATTAATCTATTATATCTCTTATTACCTTTAGTAGTTTAATTTTTAGTAATATTAGTATATATATTAATGTGTTTAGTGGTTGTTGGCTTTGTTTTTTAACTAGTAATATTAATAATTACGCTCTTTTGCTGGCTCTAGCTATTAATATATGTTACTTTTATCTTTACTTTGTCTTTATATATTAACTTTGACTATGGGATAAGAAACGTCTTATTATTAACATGTTATTATGCAATATTAAGATCTATGTCACTAGTAATACTTTTATCTAGTAGTTTATTACTAGTATTATCTATTATTAAAGCTATTTTTTTATAGTCTTAGTTTAGTTTTATGGTTATATAGCTATTACTTATAGTAATAAATGCGTAATTATTAACTCTTTATGCTTCTACTAGTGTACCTATATTCCTATTTTTTAGGGTAACGCTTACGCTAAGTGCGTTTAGTAGTTGTACAGCGCTTGTTATACCTATTGTGGTTGAGATGTTGATTTGTCTAATAACCTAGGTAATAATAATAATAATAATAATAGTAGCCTTAGTAACTATAAGGCTCTTAACGTCACTAATGCTTATAAGCCTTATACGCTTAGCAGCAAGCTTAGTAAGAATGTTGGTAAGGGCAGTTATTTCTTTAGTACTTTTCCTAGCCTTATAGTTATTAATAAGAAGTAATTATATAACTTCTTTTTTTTAAAATCTTATATAATAATTAAATAGATTATATAATATAGTAATTTAGGAAGGTTATAGATATAGTAGAAGTATAATTTGATATTAAGATTAGTATTAGTAGTAGTTAAGTATATTAGATATTTTTTTAAGGTTATACTTTGTTTTTAGATAATTAGTAATATATAGTAATAAGGTTATATAAATTAATTATTAAATGTTTTCTTTTAATCTTTTAATATATACCTTAATTTAAATCCTTAATATGTTTATTATAATTAATTGTTTAAGTGTTAAGTTTAGTGATTTCTTAGTAAAGGCGTTAGTAAAGTTATTTTTTCTATTAATTTATCTTACTTCTAAGATCTTTTTCTTTTTGTATAACTTATATAGACTTATAATATTAATTATAAGCCTCTTTTTATCTATTATGTTTAGTTATATAAAGTACTTATATAGAGATTATAAGTCTAAATAGATAATAACTGGAATCCTTAGGAGTTATAATATAAAAAGGATCTTAGTAAGTATTATATTAAGGGATATTTTACTATTAAATCCTATAGTTATTTTATATAATTTACTTATAAGTATACTTTATATAACTTTTTTGTACTTTATTAAACTTTAGTGTATAATGTTTTTTTTGATCTAGAAGTCTATTGTTATATAAGCTATTTCCTTAGCTAGTATAATAATAAATCCAAGTTGTAATAATAGATCTAAGTTATTTGTAAATAATCTATTTATAAAGATATATATCTTTATATAATAGAGATTAAGAGGGATATATATAAGACCTTGTGTAAGGTTATTAATTTGCTATTAAAGTTATATATTCAAAGCTTTAATATTCTTCTTATTAGGCTTCTTAGTTTAGGTTATAGTTAATAAGTTATATAATACCTTTAGTTAATAGATAGATATAAGGTATGCTCCTTTTGTCTTTTAGGAAATATACTATTAATATGTATTATATATATCAGGATTAACGAGTTTCAGGTGTTTTGCTTAGCCTTTTTAAGTAAAAGTAATATAGTTATTATATAATTAAATCTTTCCCTTATTAAAGTTAATTTTATTATTAGGTAATAAGGTAGTCTTTAGTTTTATATAAAGCTTTTTCTTTTTTAGCTCTTTTTCTTCTTTTTAAAAAAAAATAAGTATAATAAAGCTAAGTATATTATTTATTTATATAGCTATAATCCTAAAGGTATCTAGTCTTTCTATTATATATAGTAAATATAAATTATATATTAACTTTGTTATCTTTAGATTTTTCTTGTAATGCTTAGAATAGGTTTTGTACTAGTATAGGCCTAACTCTATTAGGCTGTATAGTAGTTTTAAGATATAGAGAAGTATGTTCTTAAGGTATTTGTCTTTTAACTCCTTAGGTAGTTATATAATAATTGTCCTAGTTAGATGATTATCTGATTATGTATATGCCTAGGTTATGTCTCTAAGTTCCCTTTTGTATTTGTAGTCTTGTATAAGAGTAGGTCTAATTGTAAGTATAAGTCTTTAGCTTATCTATTAGATAGTAGGTGCCTAGGTTAAGAGTTCTTCTTTCTTTTAGTTCTTATACCTTTATATAATAAGTCTTAACTTCTTATATAGCTTAAATAATAAGTTCTTAATCTCTTATATTATCTGTGTTTTATAGATATAGAGGTAATTATGCTTTTTTAGATTATATAGTATAAAAGTAAAGACTCTTTAGTTAATAAGGTTATTTATTTTTGTTTAGTTTAACTTTTTATATAAAGCACTTAATGTTATAATTATATTATTAAGCTATAACTTTTTTGTTAACTCTTTATAGTCTTTTTTTTTTTAAGATAAAAATATTTAATTAGTATATAGTAATTATTATATAGCTCTTTTTTAGCCTTTTTTTAGTCTTCTTTTTTTGTTTAGCTGTTTCTAAGGAATAGGTTATGTAATATTTGAGTCTAATTATGCTATGTCTTGATAGTATAGTTTAATATATATTGTATAAAACTGTATAGGATTATTGATTATTTTGACTATTACTATATGGCCTTTTATAGCCTAGACTTTATATAGTCTAGTTTATTTCTTATTTTCTTTTTATACTAGAACCTTATTCTGGATTAGTAGTAATAATATACTTTAGAGGTTAAGGCTATTTCTAGTATTAATTATATAATTAATTTCTATTTTTATATAAATGCTTTAAAGTATTTTTATTACTTTTTAGATTATTTTTACCTTTTAGGTAATTTTAGGTAATAGAAGTAAGTCCTTATTAATCCTTAGATATATCCTAAAGACAAGTAATATAAGTATAATACTATATAGACTAGCTATATTATTTAATACCTACATAGCTATTTAGAGGATAATTTCCTTGTTTATGTTATACCTAAGCTTAGTATATAAGATATTATATATATATTTTAGAGGAGTATAAGCTTTTTTTATTTTACTTATTGCCTAGTAAGCTTCTATTAGTATTTCTTTATATAATATATTTATAATATTAGTATAGTTCTTAAATTCTAATAATATAAAGTTTATATTTAAGTTATATATAATATAGTCTAGTGGATTAATATATATACTAATCTAGTACTTATAAAATATATTTTATATATTTTATATAAATAAGGACTTTAAAAAGGTAGCTTTTTAGAAGCTTATTTTTATATTAATAATATATAAAGCGTTTTTATCTTTTAGTTATATAATATTTATAACTATTTTATAGTTAAAGTAGCTTTTGTTTTTAAGTATAAACTTAAACCTCTTTAGTATTAAGTTATATAATTAATAATAATAATAAAACTTCTAGACTTTTTTTAGAATGTTAATATTAATGTTATAATACTTAGCTTTTTTTAGGAGGTAATAAAGATAGTTTATATAAGGATATCTAAATTGTTTGTGAAGCCTTTGGAGTTATTCTTCTATAAAGAACATATTAGCTTTTATGTAACTAAGGTTAAAGAATAAGTAACCTTATTTCTATATAACTAAGATAGGTTTTCTATTTTACTATATAATTATATTATTAATATTATTAAAATATATACTTAACTTATTTATATTATATAATAGAAATAGGAATAGAGTAGAAGTATTAAGGATATAATATATAACTTTTCTAAGCTGATTCTCTATTTTTATAGTATTAATTAATATAATTAAGTTATTGACCTTAAATTATATGTTTACTGATCTTAGTTTTTAGGATATTATTATATAAGGGTTCTCTTATAAGTATATAAGGACTTAAGGTTTCCTTATAGTAAAGAACTTTATTACTCTTATATTTTATAGTTCTTCTTAGTATAATGAGATATAAGGATTATATAATAAGAATTAATAAGCCTTTAATGTCTTTAGTAATAAAAAGATATCCTTTTTTGTTATGTAATAGAAGAATAAAGAAGATATTAGGAAAGCTAATGTCTTTTTATTTCTTATAAATTCTCTCTTTTTATTATATAATTTATTTACTAGGTTTTTTTTTTAAAGTTAAGAAGGTATAAAGTAAAATCTCTTTATAGTTCTTATTTAAGTATACTATATACCTAAAAGTATTAGTCTTTTATATAATTATGTTCTTTGTTTAGATAATTTATAGACTAATAACTTTTCTTTTTATATATAAAATATCTTTTTTTGTTGAATGGATTCTCTCTTCCTGAGAGAACCCGTTTGTACGATCGTACTCGGGTTAAAGTTAGGGTGAACCAAAGATGTATTTTCCGTGATTATCTTCCTAACTACAAGACTTGGCTTTCGTACACGAGATATATGATCTTGTACGTCCCTGAGTCAGTTCGGCATGAATATACTTTTGATCCCCTCAATGGATAACCGAGGGCCGAATATCCAGTCTGTGCCCTCTGCCATGATGTGTGTCCCTGAGTCGTGCGTGTCGTACAACCAGCTGGTGCTGTTATTCCAACACTCACAACTTTTTCTTTTGTGACTGCACGACTCCCTGCGGTGTCCAATCAGGTTGCGCTGATTGTGACATCAATAACCTCATCGTACAACCCTGTGGGTTAGGCCATTTGCGTTGTACGATAAATCACCAATATCAAAACTCCAGGCAACTGTCCATTTCCTTCTTGCCTGGTTGAGCAGGCAAGTCACGTGTTGGTGAAGTTCCTTCCTTCCTCGTTGACTTCACTTCTGCTCCTGCTGTTGACGTACCTTCCTTCCTTCGTACGGCAACCTTAGCTATTTAAAACCCTTCTCACTTGTTTTTCTTTTTCTCTTTTTCTTTTCTTCTTCACCCTTCGCACGCGTCGCTTTCCCATACAATCGATCAACGACGATCTTCCCCTTCTTCCTCAATCAACTCCAACAACAACTACTTGTACGTAGGATTTCCTCTCGTACGTTTCCTCTTACTGATTCATCAATAGCACCTCGCACGATCAATCCATCATGTCTCTCGCTGCCCCCGGTGGTTCGATCTTCGGCAACATCGGTATGCATACCGATGCGTCCGGTGGTCGTTGGCTTCGTCTTCCGACTGGCAACGCCAACAATCGCGCTCTTCTGTTGGCTCTGGCCATCAATGTACGTTACTTTTGTCCTTACCTTGTCTTCGTACGTTAACCTTGACTGCAGGATGAGGAGCGTCTCATCATCAACATGCCGTCGCGCGATATCGAGATCCGCGTCACTAGCAACACTTCTGTCCAGCAGTTTGTTGCCAGCATCATCCGCCGCCAGGGCTACTTCCTTGCGGTCTTGGTTCAGTCTCGTGGTCGTGCGGCCATTGCCTGTGGCAATAAATGCGCGACTACTGACTCCCCGCGCTTCCGCCAGTGCACCCGCATTCCCACCTTTCAGGGTGGCGCCTGCGCCGAGTGCGTCTAGCAGTCGCACGGCGCTCGCTGCACCCACCGCGGTCGAGATGTTGATTCGTCCGACAACCCGGGCGATGATGATGATGATGATAACGGCGGCCCCAGCAACTACAAGGCTCCCAACGTCACTAATGCTCGTGAGCCTCGTACGCCTGGCAGCAAGCTTGGCAAGAACGTCGGCAAGGGCGGTCGCTTCCTTGGCACTTCTGCCAGCCCCATGGTTATCGACAAGGAGTAATCGCACAACTTCTCTTCCCTGAAATCTCGTACGACAATCAGATGGATCGCACGATATGGTAATTCGGGAAGGTTGTGGATATGGTGGAGGTACGATCCGACATTGAGATCGGCATTGGTAGTGGTCAGGTATATCAGATACCTTCTTGAGGTTACACTTCGTTTTCAGATAGTTGGTAACGTACGGCGGTGAGGTCGTACGAATTAATTGTCAAGTGTTTTCTCCTAATCTTTCAACGTACGCCTCGATTCGAATCCTTAATGTGTTTGTTGTAATCAATTGTCCAAGTGCTGAGTTTGGCGATTTCTTGGTGAAGGCGTCGGCAGGGTTATCTTTCCCATCAATCCATCTCACTTCTGAGATCTCTTTCTTTTCGTACGACTCACGTAGACTCATAATATCAATCATAAGCCTCTTTTCATCTGTTGTGCCTAGTCGTACGAGGCACTCATATAGAGATCGTGAGTCTGAACAGATGATAACTGGAATCCTTGGGAGTTGTAATATACGAAGGATCTTGGTAAGTGTCGTACTAAGGGATATCCCACTATCAAATCCTGTGGTCATCCCGTACAACTCGCTTGCAAGTACGCTTCGTGTGACTCTCTTGCACTTTGTTGAACTCCAGTGTATAATGTTTCCTTTGATCTGGAAGTCTGTTGTCGTGCGAGCTGTTTCCTCAGCTAGTACGATAACAAATCCAAGTTGTGACGATAGATCTGAGTTGTTTGCAAATGATCCATCCGTAAAGATGTACATCTTCGCACGATGGAGATCAAGAGGGATATATGTAAGACCTCGTGTAGGGTTATCGATTTGCCACTGAAGTCGTACATTCAAAGTTTCAATATCCTTCTTATCAGGCTCCTTAGTTTGGGCTGCAGTTGACAGGTCGTACGATGCCTCTGGTTGACAGATAGATGCGAGGTATGCTCCTCTTGCCCTTTGGGAAACATACTGCTGATGTGCATCGTGCGCATCAGGATCAACGAGTTTCAGGTGCTTTGCCTGGCCTTTTTGAGTAAAGGTAATGTGGTCATCGTGCGATTGAATCCTTCCCCCATTAAAGTCAATTTCACTGTTGGGCGATAAGGTGGTCTTTGGTTTCGCACGAAGTCCTTTCCTTCTCAGCTCTTCTTCTTCTCTCTGGGAGAAGGCAGGTGTAGCAAAGCTAAGTGTATCGTCTGTCTGCATAGCTGTAATCCCGAAGGTATCCGGTCCTTCTGTTGTATACAGCAAGCATGGATCGTACGTTGACTCTGTCATCTTCAGATCTTTCTTGTGATGCTCAGAATAGGTTTTGTACCAGTATAGGCCTGACTCTGCTAGGCCGTATAGTGGTTTCAAGATATGGAGAAGTGTGTTCTTAGGGTATTTGTCTTCTAACTCCTTGGGTAGTCGTGCGATAATTGTCCTGGTTAGACGATCGTCCGACTGTGTATATGCCTGAGTTATGTCTCTGAGTTCCCCTTTGCATTTGTAGTCTCGCACAAGGGTAGGTCCAATCGCAAGTATGAGCCTTTGGCTCATCCGTTGGATAGTAGGTGCCTGGGTTAAGAGTTCTTCTTTTTCCCAGTCCCCATACCCTTGTACGACGAGTCTTGACTTCTCGTACGGCTTAGATGACAAGTTCTTGATCTCTCGTACCATCCGTGTCTTGTAGATACGGAGGTGGTCATGCTCTTTTGGATTGTACGGTACAAAGGTGAAGACTCCCTGGTTAATAAGGTTGTCTATCTCTGTTTGGTCTGATTCTTCGTACGGAGCACCTGGTGTTGTAATCACATTATCAAGCCGTAACTTTTCTGCTAACTCCTTGTGGTCTTTTTCTTTCTGAGATAGAAATGCTTGATTGGTACGTGGTGATTGTCGTACAGCCCTTCTCTGGCCTTTCTTTGGTCTTCCTCTCTTGTTTGGCTGTTTCTGAGGAATAGGTCGTGCGATATCTGAATCTGACTGTGCTGTGTCTTGATGGTATGGTTTGACATGTGTCGCACGAAACTGTGTAGGACCATTGACCATCTTGACTGTCACCGTATGGCCTTCTATAGCCTGGACTTCGTACGGTCCAGTCCATCCCTTGTTTTCTCTCCATACTAGAACCTCACTCTGGATCGGTAGTGATAGTATGCTCTGGAGGTTAGGGCCATTTCTGGTGTTGATCGCACGATTGATCTCTACTTCTGCACGAATGCTCTGAAGCATTTTCATTGCCTTCTGGATTGCTTCTGCCCTTTGGGTGATTTCGGGCGATGGAGGTGAGTCCTTGTTAATCCTTGGATATGTACCAAAGACAAGTAGTGTAGGTACGATGCCGTGCGGACCAGCTGTGTCGTTCAATGCCTTCACAGCCATCTGGAGGATGGTTTCCTCGTCCGTGTTGTGCCCAAGCTCAGCATACAAGATATCGTACGCACGCCTCAGAGGAGCGTGAGCTCTTTCTATCTTGCCTACTGCCCAGTGGGCTTCTACTGGCATTTCTTCGCACGATATGCCCATGATGTCGGCATAGTTCCTGAATTCTGCTGATGCGAAGTTTGTACCTGGGTCATGTACGATATGGTCTGGTGGACCAACGTACGTGCTGATCCAGCACTTGCAAAGTGCATTCCACGTATCTCGTGCAGATAAGGACTTCAGGAAGGTGGCTCCTTGGAAGCTTGTCTCTGTGTCGATAACGTGTAAGGCGTTCTTGTCTCTTAGTCGTACGACATCCACAACTATCTCATAGTTGAAGTAGCTTTCGTCTTTAAGTGTGAACTTAAACCTCTTCGGTGCTGAGTCGTGCGATTGACAATGATGACAAAACTTCTGGACCTTTTCTAGAATGTTGATGTCAATGTTGTGATGCCCAGCCTTCTTCAGGAGGTGGTAAAGACGGTCCGTACGAGGATGTCCAAATCGTCTGTGAAGCCTTCGGAGTTGTCCTTCTGTGAAGAACATGCTGGCCTCTGTGCGACTAAGGTTGAAGAATGGGTGACCCCATTTCCGTACGACTGGGATAGGTTTTCCATCCTGCCGTACAATCACGTTATCGACGTTGTTGAAATATGCACCTAACCTGTCTGCATCGTACAATGAAAACAGGAACGGAGTAGGAGCATCAAGGATGTGATACGTAACCTTTCCAAGCTGATTCTCCATTTCCATAGTGCCAACCGATGTGATTGAGTCACTTGCCCCGAATCGTACGTTTGCTGATCCTGGTCCCCAGGATATTGCCGTACGAGGGTTCTCCCGTAGGTATGCAAGGACTTGAGGTTTCCCTACAGTAGAGAACTTCGCTGCTCCTGTATCCCATAGTTCCCCTTGGTACGATGAGATATAAGGATCGTGCAACAAGAATTGACAGGCCTCTGACGTCTTTGGTAATGAAAAGATATCCTCCCCTGTCGTGCGATGGAAGAATGAAGAAGACATTAGGAAAGCTGATGTCTCTTCATCTCCTGTAAATTCTCCCTCCTCATCGCACGATTCGTCCACTGGGTTTTCTCCTTCAAAGTCAAGAAGGTACGAGGCAAAATCTCTCTGTGGTTCTTGTTCAAGTATACCGCATGCCTGAAGGTATTGGTCTTTCGCACGATTACGTTCTTCGTCCGAATGATTCGTAGACCAACAACCCTCCTTTTTGCACACAAAACATCTTTTCTTAGATATTGCACGATTAAACCTAGGTCGTGATGAAGGTTGACCTTTCCAAGGTTGTCGAGAAGATCCTCTGTTGTCTGACGGTCTATTGTACGATGGTCGTGGGTAACTCTTGTTGTTAGAGTACCTTCTATCCACGAAGTTGATGTCGTGCGACATAGACTTCCTGTCTAAAGCGACTTGTAGTGATGCTCTTAGACTAGAAAAGAATTGCTCGCACGTGTGATGTGCTTTAAGATTGCTTAGAGCAGTTTCTAGCTCTGGTACACCTCTGCACGCTTGGGTGACTTGCGTACGAAGCATAATCTCCCCCTGAAAACCTGGGCCAAGTGCCCGTTGTACGAGGGGTATCTTGTCTAAGAGTATCTCTAATACGTCCATCAGATTCTTGTCTGGATTGTCTTGTCTGACTCGTGCGAAGGATAGACTTGTCCAATCTGTCCAATAGAGAGTGTGGTTGATGTTAGTGTTAAAATGCATTTCTAACATGTTGTACATCTCGTCCCATCTCCTTGTTGGTCCAATGTGATGGAGATAAAACTCTTCCGCACGATCAGCCAAGATATCAGGAAATACTGCATGGTATTGGTCTTCAGTGATCCTGAGGCGTCGACAAAAACTGATAAAGACCTTTGCCTTGTCGTACAGGATATCGTACAGCTTGCCCGTATAATTCCTGTCCTTTCTCCATCCCTTTTGGAAGATTGAAATTGTAGTTGGCTCGCACAATCCATTCTGGACTATTCGTCTTGGTGGTAGGTCATAGATGCTGTCTCCTTGATGTAAAGGTGTTGTACGACCCTGGATTTGTGGAAAACTCTCAACCTCCTGTGTGAATCTTGTTCCAGGAGGTATGTTTCCTGAAGCTGATTGTGACTGCTCTCGTACGATTGATGTTTGAGTTGTCTGTGTATCGTACGGGGGTTCGATTGGCTCTGTTGTTGGTTCAGCTGTGTTTTGGGGTAAAGTTGATTCAGGGTTTCGAACAGGTGTTTGAGTTGTTGTAATCGTACGACTTGGTGTAAGTGCTGTACGAGTAGAAAGCTGTTCTTCTTGCTCATCAAACTTCCTCCCAATCTCCTTGATGAATTCAACCAACTGTTGATTCACATTTCTTATTGGCGGTAATCGGAATCCCTTTAGCTCAATAAGTCGTATGAACTCTGCCCTGAACGCACGATAGACCTTTTCCCATTGGAAGGTAGACCATTCGTTGAAATCTTCGTACAGTGATATTGTCAGGTTTTCCTTTGATTGCCTAAGATGAAGCATTTCCATGTTGATGTACGCAATGTACGTAGTCATCTCTTCTTCGGACGGTGCCTGTGTAATATCGACTGGATTTCCCCAGCGTCTAGGATTCACAGTCTTCTTCCACGTGTGCAGTGGGACTTCGCTCCTTGCACTTATTTCTTCGTACGTTGGCAGGTATCCATCAATGTTGTCATATTGGCTTTGACGATTGTCTTCTGGATCCTCTTGGGAAGCCATGTTGTGTTCGGTAGTCGTTTCGTATCGTACGACGTCAAAATTGGTTTGTTTGGTGCCGTGGCGCACACTTTGTACTCTACGTACAGTACAATAAAGATTCTCGTCCGGTTCAGCTTAGCAGGCGACAACGGGAATCTGTCTTGTACGATAGTAAAGCAAAAGTCGTCTTTATCCTATCTACCCGGTTCAGCTTAGCAGGCGACAATAGGTAGGATTAAGGCTTCTTAGCACAAGAGACTTTCTAGCGTGACCCCTTAGGTATCCCTGAGGATTTCTCGCCTCGCACGAAGTGCAAGACTACCCGGTAGCCCGGCCGTAAAGCCTAAGTCTTGTCTCTTCACTCTTGCTAATCTGTGATTGCACAAAGCAATCGCACGGATTGCCAAGCAACCACTGATCAGTGTTGAATGGATTCTCTCTTCCTGAGAGAACCCGTTTGTACGATCGTACTCGGGTTAAAGTTAGGGTGAACCAAAGATGTATTTTCCGTGATTATCTTCCTAACTACAAGACTTGGCTTTCGTACACGAGATATATGATCTCGTACGTCCCTGAGTCAGTTCGGCATGAATATACTTTTGATCCCCTCAATGGATAACCGAGGGCCGAATATCCAGTCTGTGCCCTCTGCCATGATGTGTGTCCCTGAGTCGTGCGTGTCGTACAACCAGCTGGTGCTGTTATTCCAACATTTTTTAGATATTATATAATTAAACCTAGGTTATAATAAAGGTTAATTTTTTTAAGGTTGTTAAGAAGATCTTTTGTTGTCTAATAGTCTATTATATAATAGTTGTGGGTAATTCTTGTTATTAGAGTATCTTTTATCTATAAAGTTAATGTTATATAATATAGATTTCTTGTCTAAAGCAACTTATAGTAATACTCTTAGGCTAAAAAAGAATTGCTTATATATATGATATGCTTTAGGATTACTTAGAGTAGTTTTTAGCTCTAGTATACCTTTATATACTTAAGTGATTTATGTATAAAGCATAATCTCCTTTTAAAAACCTAGGCTAAGTGCTTATTATATAAAAGGTATTTTATCTAAGAGTATCTCTAATACATTTATCAGATTCTTATCTGGATTATTTTGTCTAATTTATGTAAAGGATAAACTTATCTAATTTATTTAATAGAAAGTGTAGTTAATGTTAATGTTAAAGTATATTTTTAATATATTATATATCTTATTTTATCTCCTTGTTAGTTTAATGTGATAAAGATAAAACTCTTCTATATAATTAGCTAAGATATAAGGAAATACTGTATAATATTAGTCTTTAGTGATTCTAAGGTATTAATAAAAACTAATAAAGACTTTTGTTTTATTATATAAGATATTATATAGCTTACCTATATAATTCTTGTTTTTTTTTATTCCTTTTAAAAGATTAAAATTATAGTTAGTTTATATAATTTATTTTAGACTATTTGTTTTAGTAATAGGTTATAAATATTATTTTCTTAATATAAAGGTGTTATATAACCTTAGATTTATAGAAAACTCTTAACCTCTTATGTAAATCTTGTTTTAAGAGATATGTTTCTTAAAGCTAATTATGATTACTTTTGTATAATTAATGTTTAAGTTATTTATGTATTATATAGGGGTTTAATTAGCTTTGTTGTTAGTTTAGCTGTGTTTTAAGGTAAAGTTGATTTAAGGTTTTAAATAGGTGTTTGAGTTGTTATAATTATATAACTTGGTGTAAGTGCTATATAAGTAGAAAGCTGCTTTTTTTACTTATTAAACTTCTTTTTAATCTTTTTAATGAATTTAATTAGCTATTAATTTATATTTTTTATTAGTAATAATTAGAATCCTTTTAGCTTAATAAGTTATATAAACTTTACTTTAAATATATAATAGACCTTTTCTTATTAGAAAATAAACTATTTATTAAAATCTTTATATAATAATATTATTAGGTTTTTCTTTAATTACTTAAAATAAAGTATTTCTATATTAATATATATAATGTATATAGTTATCTTTTTTTTAGATAATATTTATATAATATTAACTAGATTTCCTTAGCGTTTAGGATTCATAGTCTTCTTTTATATATATAGTAAGACTTTACTCCTTATACTTATTTCTTTATATATTAGTAGGTATCTATTAATATTATTATATTAGCTTTAACGATTATTTTCTAGATCCTCTTAGGAAGTTATGTTATATTTAGTAGTTATTTTATATTATATAATATTAAAATTGGTTTATTTAGTGCTATAGTATATACTTTATACTCTATATATAGTATAATAAAGATTCTTATTTAGTTTAGCTTAGTAGGTAATAATAGGAATCTGTTTTCTATAATAATAAAATAAAAGTCGTTTTTATTTTATTTACTTAGTTTAGCTTAATAAATAATAATAGGTAAAATTAAGGCTTCTTAGTACAAGAGACTTTCTAGCGTAACTTTTTAGGTATTCTTAAGGATTTCTTGCCTTATATAAAGTATAAGATTACCTAGTAGCCTGGCTATAAAGCCTAAGTCTTGTTTTTTTACTTTTATTAATCTATAATTATATAAAGTAATTATATAGATTACTAAGTAACTATTAATTAGTATTAAATAAATTCTTTTTTTTTAAGAGAACTTATTTATATAATTATACTTAGGTTAAAGTTAAGGTAAACTAAAGATATATTTTCTATAATTATTTTTTTAATTATAAGACTTGGCTTTTATATATAAGATATATGATCTTGTATGTTCTTGAGTTAGTTTGGTATGAATATACTTTTGATCCCTTTAATGGATAACTGAGGGCTAAATATCTAGTCTATGCCCTCTGCTATGATATGTGTCCTTGAGTTGTGTGTGTTGTATAACTAGCTAGTACTATTATTTTAACAATTATAAATATTACTTAAATATCTAGTTAATTTATTCTATTTATTTGTTAGTTTATAGGTAAAAAGTAGTTAATAGCTTGTAATTAGCTTCTAGTTATAAAATTAAGGATTTCTAAAACTTAGATATAAATAGTTTATCTTTATTAAATATAATTTCTTTAGGTAATTTATAGTTATTAATAATATATTTCAAAAACGTATATACTTAGTCTTTTATTATACTTAACTCTAAGTATAAAATAAAGTATATGTATTTTATAAGTTAGTTAATAATAACTAACATGTTATTATAGTAGGTTTTTATAAGTAGTTCTTTTAACTTAAAGAGTTTAATAATAAAGTCTAAAGAGATTAAGTACTAGGCTTTTAGTAGTACTAGTAGTAGTTATAATTATCTATATAGTTTATATAAACTATTTTTGCTTTTTTTATATATATTATAATCCTTAATTGTAGAAACTATTTTAGCTTAAGTAATTTATATATTATAATATTATTAAAATTATTTAAATGTTTTAGTAACTTCTTAATATCTATAGGCTTTAGTACTATAAATCTCTATAATTTATTCAGGTATTATTTTACTAGTTATACTAGTATTAATATAAGTACTAATTATAATAAGTTTTTATATTAGAATAAAGTTATTATTATTATCTTTTTTAAGAATAACTTAAGTTTGTTTTAGTACTAAGGTTTTATAATCTAGTCTTTAGCTTAAAGTATTAGCTTTTCTGTTTTTTAAATCCTTTAATATAAATAATCCTAAAGTTAAATTCTAATAGGAATTTAGACTATTTAATCTATTATTTATTAAGGACTTTAGAGGTAATAAAGTAAGTAAGGTTTTTATAGTTAGTATAAACCTTGACTTTATGTTTAGTTCTAGATAATTAAGGTTTCTATTCTTAAAAAGCTTTAATAATTACTATAAGTTCTTTATTATAAATTTAGTAATTAAGCTTAGTTTTATTAACCTTTTAAAAAAAGAAAGTACAAAAGTGTAGTTTTTTTTTTGTTGTTATATTAGCTAAGTTGTTTACTAATAGTATAATTTAAAGCATTAGTTTTTAGTTTAAAAGGTTTTCTTAGGTCTAAGATAATTAAAACTAGTTTAAAATAAACTTATTACTTAACTTTTTTAAAGGCTTTTTTTTATTCTTTAGTCTATTTAAAGAGTATATTTTTTCTAGTAAGCTTAATAAAAGAGTTAATTTTACTAGAATATTTTTTTAAAGAATTATTAATAAAAGTTAATAAATCCTAAAAAGAATTAGATATTTTTAATATTTTAAGGTTAAGGTTAGTCCTTAATAGCTATAATTTTTTTATTTTCTATTTAGATCTCTTTTAGTATAATAATAAATTTTAAGAAGTTAATTTATTAACGATAAAATATACTTTTCTTAGGTTTAACTAGTAGTTTAGCTTTTTATAGTTATTAAAGTATAATATAAATATACTTTTTATATTCTTTAAGGGTATAAAAGTAAATAAATATATTATTTAGGTAAATAATAATAAGTATATTTAGAAATTTTCTTAAGATATAGTTAATTATTGTTTAGAAGGTAATAAGTATATTAGTAAATTTAAAAGGTATAACTAGATACTTAAAGTTACTATTTTTAGTATAAAAGTATATCTTTTACTCTTTACCTTCCTTTATCCTAATTAAGTTATAGGCTCCTTTAAAGTTAATAGCTATAAACTATTTAGCGTAATATAGCTGGTTTTATAATTCTAAGATAAGAGGTAGTAAATAATAGTTCTTAATTATAATATTATTAAATTATTAGTAATTTATATAGAGTTATAGTTTATTAATTTTTTTTAGTATAAATAATATTAGGTATTTTATAAGGAATATTAATAATTATATATAACTTTTATATAGGTTTTTTTTAAAGTATTTCTTAAGTACTTTATATTTTATTTTATTAAATTTATAGATTTTATAAAACTTTAAGTATATTTTTTTTTAAGTAAAATCTTATAATTATATAAGTTATGTTTAAGTAAGCTAGTTTCTAATTCTTTAGTAAAGAGTTTAGTATACTTATAGTATTATTTTAAGATTAAAGAAAGACATTTTTTATTATTATTTATTAATAAATAATTTAAATTATTTATCTTTTATAAGCTTAATTCTTTTAATATGTATAATATATTTATATTACTTTAATTTACTTAGGGGTTATAGCTTATAATATTATCTTATAGTTAAATCTCTTTATTAGAGTTAGCCTATTCTTTAATCTATACTTAGGTTATATTATTATAACTATAAGATTCCAAAAATAATATTTATATCTTTAATTTATACTATATTAAAGATCAGATATTCTTAATAATTATAGGTAACTATAAAGAGTTATATAGTTTTTTTATTAATAGTACCTTTACTATACTTTATTATTTCTTTTTTTATATTTTATAAGGTATAAAAAACCTCTTTAAATTTCTATATAATTCTTTATTAATTTACTAGTTAAAGTAATATTAAGTTTACTTTTACTCTACTATTAATTATAACCTAAGTAAACTATCCTTTAATATAGACGCTTAGAACAAGATATAAGGCGTTTATTATTATAGTAAAGTATAAAGACTTCTTTAGTATTACTTTCTACTATCTTTATATAGTTAATATCTCTAGCTTTTTAAGTAGTATTAATAAGCTTACTTTTTTTTATATCTACTGGTTTTATTTTAAAGGGTATTTGTTCTCTAATTTAGGTTCTCTAGGCTTTTACCTTATTTATATAATATATTATATATTTATTATATAAATATTTAGACTAGTATTTAATTGATCTATTATAGTATAAAACTAGGTATTTTAGACTAAGTTATATATATAACTAGCTTACTTTAAATTCCTTAACTATTTATATACTAAGTTAGTAGTAAAAATAGATTATAAGAATTAGTTACTATTTTCTTTATTAAAAGAAGAAGTTATTAAGTTCCTTGTCCTAGGTGGTAGAACTAGTATTTATTATAGATATAATTAGCTTAGAATACTTTAGTATAGTATATATGTTTTTAGTTAAGGTATTTATAGTCTTTAAATATAGGTTCCTCTAAGATAAATACTACTAGTTTTTTATTAATTCTAGTATTATTTATTTTATAGAACTAGACTTCTTAATTATTCTTATTCTTTTTATACTATAATTAATACTTATAATAATCCTTTTTAGTAAACTAAGCTTTTTTAACTATTAAGTTATTACTAAAGTTAATACTTATTTATATAGCTATTAGTTTATTTAGGTTATAATAAGTTAGGCTTTAGTTAGCCTTATAGAGCTATATTTCTCTTTTATAAAAGACTTTTTATTTAAGGTCTAATTTATTAAAGGATTCTTTTTTTTAAGAATAATATAAATATAATTATTTTAGTTTTTTTCTTAATATTTTTATAAAATATTAATTATATAGAAGTTTAGCTTAATCTTTTAAGATCTATAAGATACTTAATAGCTTTTCTTTTAAGCTTACTTAAAGGTTTAAACTTATTAAGTGATTTTTTATGTTCTTTTTTAAAGCTTATTTTTTTACTAAGTATTTTAATTAATTTTTAAGGTATAGGTTCAGTAAGAATAACAGGGGTTATTCATAAATAGTCACAAGGAAAAGTAGAGAAGACTAAAGGTAGACAGAAAAGGTATATATATATTAACCGTTAAGGTTTTTGTTATATCTTATTATTCATTTAAAACTGTCTAAGTAGAGGGGATATCTCTTAGTTATATAGAAAGTCCCTTAGATACGTATAGTATCTAAGTGTATATCTAAGCGTATATCTAAGCGCCGAGAGGTACTTATAGTTTCTCGTATATATATATATATGCCCGTATATGCCCGTAGATAAGCATAAGCGCCGACATATGTAATGCTTAGAAGTATATGCGTTTATATGCAGTAGACTGCATTAGTTTGCAGTAGTTTGCATTAGTATAGTTATATATAGTAATATATACTTTTATAGGTTATTTTTCAAGAAGGGTCTAGAAAAAATAACTATATATTTATAGGACTTTTAGTTATAGAGTTATAAAGAGATTTATATATAAGAATTATAAGAATTTTTACTTCTTAATTCTTAGTGGTTCTTTAAACCTAAGTCTTAAAAAAGAAAATCTAGGTTATTATAGTTACTTTTATCTTATAGCTATTATCTTAGTAGGTTTTTTAGGTTTAATGCTTTTTTTTTTTAAGAGTATTTTTAAAGTCTTTTTTAAATACCTATTATTTTTAAAAGTTCTTTTAGGCTTATATATATAGTTAAAGTTATTCTTTAATAACTTTTAAGGTATTAGGTATATAAGGGTTATCTTTTTTACTTTATATAGCTTCTTTAGCTTAGATAAGCTTAGTAATTAGCTATTAGTTTTATTACTCTAGTTATTGAATTATAGTTTATTCTAAGTAGCTTTTTTTCTAGGTTTATTAAGAGATTACTATAGTTCTAGATTTAAGCTATTATAGGTATTATTTAATTTACTTTTTTTGTTTTTAATAAACTAAATAGTTATTATTAAAATAAATAGTTTAATTCTTTTGTTTATAAAGAACTTCTTTTTTTATTATATTAGTTTTTCTAGTACTTTTAAATATAAGTTAATTTTAAAGTTACTTAAGCTATTTATAGTCTTTAGTTATATAACTAGGCTTCTTATAGTTATAGTATTTAAAGTCTTTTAAATTCTAGTAGTTTTAATAAAGCTTTTTAATTATAGTACTAATATTTATAAGTCTATTATATTACTTATAAGAAGTACTTAGCTTACTATATTATTAGTTATTCTATTAGTATAAGTTAAGTTATAAGTTCTTAAGTTCTTATAGTATATACTTTTTACTAGTATTTAACTAAAAGTAATATATTTCTTTTTTTTTCTTTTTATTATTTATACAGTCTAGTATTAATTCTAATTATAATTTCTATATATTCTAAGAAGTTATTTAGTTAATTAAGCTTAAATAGCTTATCTTTTACTTTTTCTTTAAGTTTTTAATAGAATATAAAGATCTTAGTATTATTAATATAATTAAGTTATATATAAATTCTTTAGAACTTTATAGTATAATTAATAATTAATTTAGTTTATTTAAGATTTACTTAGTCTTATTTAGCTTATTATTTTTTATTTAGGTCTTAGAATAAGGATTTTAAGGTATACTTAAATCCTATAAAGCTTTTAAAGATTTACTAGGTCTTTAGGTTATAGTATTTTAGTATTTTATTATCTAAATAGTCTTTTAAATAAAGTTTAAACTAAGAGAAGACTTATTCTTTAAAGAAGATACTTATATAAATAATTCTTTTTATTTCTATATAAAAGTTACTAAAGTAAAACGTTTAGTAAGTCTTAACTTATATTAAGAATCCTTTAAGCGTTTTAAGGGTCTTATTATAAGTAGTAAAGGAATTAAGCTTAAGTTTCTTTTATTTATTTACTAAAATTAAACTAATGTTAATAATAGCTTAGAGAATATAAACTTTTTTTCTAAGGTTATTAGTTTATTAAACTTTAGCTTAAAGTTAGTTAAAGAGTATTATATTATTATTAAATATTTATTATATATTTATAATATCCTTATAGGCCTTTTTAAGTTATTTACTTATTTTAGTATTATTATTTTTATTATTAGAGGACTTAATGCTTTTTATTTCTTAGTTTAAACTCATAAGTTTAAAGGGTATAATTACCTTTTTTTAAATCTATTAGAAAATAAAATTAAGGTAACTTTAAAAAATATTATTACTATTTAATAAGTATTAAAGTTAATTTATTAAATAAAAGTAATTAAAGTATTAAAATTAAATATTTAATAATAGTGTTTTTTACTAATAAGTAACTAAAGTTAATACTTAGTAATAGTAAAGTAAGCCTTATTAGTAATCTTATTAGTCTATTAGTATCTAGTAATTAGTTAAGTATATTTAAGCATAAATAGCTTTATAGCTTTATAATAGAAAAATAATTTAAGAGTTATTTATAAAAAAGTAAATCATAAAGTTAATTACTAAAGAGCTATAAAGAGTCCTTAAGCCCTAAGCTTAAGTCCTGTCTATATACTTGTATCTATTTATTATAATACTATTAATAGTAATTAACTAAAGTAGGTCCTAGGTAAGTTGTTTACTTAGTAATTACTCTTAGTAATTACTTTATCTTTTGATTACTTTCTTATTATTACGTGACCTATCTATAGTTCTTCTGTCCTGACCCTTGCCTGTAAGCGCCGTGATCATACATACATGAGTCTGAATGTCCCCTGGTCCCTCGTGGGTTTGTTCCAGGTGGTTATGTTAACCAACGCTTCTTTAGGTCGTAACAGCTTGCTAGTCTCTAAACCCCCCTCTTTATGCTCTCAACTAACATCAACCTTGTTGAACTAAAATCGTCGCCAATTGTTTGTTTGGGTCGTCCATAATAGATCCCTATGATGTCCGGTTCGATTTTAACAGCGCGGCCCACAAGCAGCAGCTGTGCAAGGATATGTGTTAAATGCCCCATCACAAGAGCATAAACAGTCTGAGGCTTCAGTTCCCGCGAGAAACCCTGCGCCTACGTTAGTTAGCCTCTTTTTTGAGTTTAACCACAGTACTTACAGCAGCAACCTGCCGCTCTATTAGCCAATTTCTGTAGCTAAGTTTAGGTGAAGGTTCAGCTTACGATCTATTAGGACTCTCAAGGAGAGCGTACTGCCTATGGAACATTTAGCATAGTAACTACCATAGGACTGTTTTACCTATACACACTAGTTCTTCAGGTGATTTCCCTAGACCAGGCTCTGGAGTCACAGGCGGAGCTGCAGCGCAGATTGTAGCGAAAGCTGAAAGTAGCAAAAGACTGATCTTCATCGTGACTTTGAGTATCGGCAAGGGGACAGAGCTCTGAAAACCTAAAGCAGTCGAAGGGTACAATTAAGAGAAGAATAAGCTTCTACTAGAGAGAGGTCATGAACTTACTTATGTACTACTCTCCAGGCTATGTGCCTGTCTGAGGAATCATGTAGTTGCGGCACATGCGTCGGCGGAGAGCTGGTACGACAAAACTGACACGGGGTCAACCCGGCCTACTGTGGAAACTGCGAATGCCTCATATAGATTGAGTGGGGCATTTGAGGCTGGTTGAGTCCTTGTCGCTAGCTAGCAAACAATGAAAGTGGCAAATGTGACAAAAAGCCGTTGGTCCAAATTATCGACGCGACTGACTAACCCTAGATGCCAAAACAATCTTACGGCCCAAGAATTTGACTCGCAGTATGTGTTGCATTTTAAGGCAACCATCATCTAGCTTGTCAATGCTTTGCAAATCTACAAGAGCAGTCCAAAAGTATGGAAACGAGATTGATGTAGATGTACAATCACATTATATCAATAACTGTCGTCGCTCTTTGTCAAATCAAGATGTCCAAGTATTAGCCAAAACAAGAAAACCATGTTGAATGTTTTAGGTTAGATGAATTTATGGGTATCATCGGCATTTTCGGCTTTGTCGATGTCTGACAGAAAACCGTATATATTGTTGGCCCTGAGGGTTGCGAGCTGATCGCATTCGGCGGCCAATCCGAGACTCGTGCATTGACGTTTTCGTTCCTCGAATCCTAAATGAAGAACAGGACGAAACGCCCCTCCAACAGTTGCTTTCACCTGAATGCAAATGAACTACCGGCAACCCGTTCTTCGTGTACTCCGTCTCAATTGACTTGGATTAGGCAGCTTCCGATCTCTCGGGTCTAACGGAGAGCACTTAAGAGTCGCTCCTACAGGAATCATTATCTCACATAGTAGTTCCGGTTTGGACTTGCGAGGTTAGTGTACTAAAGCGTTTGTAGTACTTGCAAAAGTTGGGTATCCATTAAGTCGCTGCTGTACGTGGAGGAGTATGTTAATGGAATCGGAGAACCATGGTCCAGGCTCATGAATAAGGTCGTTGGGCTCAGTCAGGTTGATGTAAGTCTCAGAATCGTGCAGTGTATCAATCGTAAGATGACAAAAGGTTCTTGTTTATTTGAATGACTCTTTAGATGAAGTGTTGCTCGTATCAATGCAAGCTGACGTTAAATTAGCGCATCCACAAGCGATGGGTGCATCTTATTGCAGGTTAACAAAACAGCCTGGTCGGGATGTGTAACAGTGAAGATCTGGTCGGAAGTAAGGGCGTATTAGGTGGAGGCGACTTAAGTTGGTTGTGGAGATCCTTGCGGGTATTGTATATGATTGGTTCATTTCACTTCAGCCTGTATCGTTATTTCTTGGCATGGTTGCCTCTCGGAGGGCCGCGGGCTGCGCTAATTTCAAGATGAAATCCCCTGTCTGAGTCTAGCGACCTACATGGTCAGTTCCGTGTCCTCAAGACCGACAAAACAAAATGCAAATCAATTGGACGTGTTTAGACAAATACCGAACAAAGCTCTCGACTATATAACTACACACTTTCCACCACTCATGGGTCATTTATATTTTTTCTAGAACAGTAATTGCTATCCATTGAACAAAGCCTCTTAGCAAGCCGTTTTACATTGAAGTTCTGTTCCCAAGACATGTAAATGCGATGTCTCACTCTTCTTCAGCTATAGACCATTCTTAGACCACCCAGATCCTAATTGTGGGACCAGAACCTGTCAGATTATACATGGAAAGGTTTATTCTGGCTGCTCTTTGATTGCCCTAAATCGGGCCTAGGTATTGGAGAATGTAGACGCTATGGGCTTCAGACTTTTCGGCGTGTGCTGGAGGAAGCAGTTGACAGACAAGGGCCCAAATGTCAGAAAACTTGGAGACTTAATAACGAAGCTGGAATACCCGGAAAGCCAAAATGAAAGTCTTGTTGGTCAAAAGCATTCGATAATACTACAGCAGTACGAGCTCGCAAACCTCTTACTTGGTAATGCCTTGGGCACTGGCTTTGTAAACATCAGCTTCGAGGCTAAGCTGACTGTTCTTCTAGACAAGGGCAATTTGGTCATTGCAACGTTTACCAATTCCAAAACTGGCGCCGCCAACCAGCATCAAGCTTCAATCTTACCTTGGAACTAGTCAGAGAACATAATCCACTTTCAATCTGATAACCCAACTGCGTACGGCAGGCTCTCAGCAATAGGTTTCCATACAGAGATCTGTTTCTACATTGAGATGGATATATCAAACATAGAGCAAATAGAGCTTCTGTTAAGATAAGTGTACAAAAATTCTGTTAGAACTCTAATTGTCTTCGGCTTTCGACTCTACTCTAGTCTTCCCAGTAACGAATTCTAATAGAGCAAATCTTCGGCGACGCTCGTCAGACTATTGCAAAACTTCTCCAAAACACGATTCAGTGCGTCAGCGTTTTCGTCGTCATGGGCATCACAAGTCCTGTCACTGCTGTCCGCCTTTGTCCCAGCCTCAACCTCACCAATACACCTCTTACAAGAATCAATAGCCGCATGCACTTTCCTAATAGGCTCCCTGTACAGCTTCCGGATCAAATCCTCACTCTCGTCAAGGAGCGTCGAGGAGGGGGCCCGGAGCCCTTGGAGCCAGCAGCCACCAGGCAACCCTTGCACCCGTCTTTCAGAACCGTGAAAGCTTTTTTCAATAGCGACTGCGTGTTTATCACAGTTTCTCTCAGCTTAGAGGAGCGACTGTTAGTGGTAACGTCTGACAGGATGCCGACCACAACGTCTAGGCCATCGGCAAAAACGAGTAGAGCATCCTCGTACACGTACATGGGCACCGGTCCACGGCTTGCGTCAAAGGCGCTATTATTGGTGAGCGCGTTTTGAATCCTTACCATGGCATCGATGAGTTTTGCCGTGTTTGTCTGCGTGCCAGGGCCTGTGGTAGCTGTAGACAGACGCCCAATGGCATAGCTTTGGAGATAGCCCCTAATCTCCTGGGCGTGCGGCCCGCCGTGCGTTTCGGCGAAGCGCGCGTCGGCGATGGTGCCTGCTGACTCAAGCAGCGTTTTGGGTCCACCCGGATGGGTGGCCAGGAAGGGAGTCATGTCGTAGACTGTTCCGTCGATGGCAGTCCAGCACGAGGTGATGGAGTTGTGTGCTGCAAGGTTGGAGAGGCTGATGATAGGGTTTTCGGGGCTTGTTGGGGTTGAAGACGAGCGGGACGAGGATGAGGAGCAGGAAGAAGACCGTGAGGTGGAAGGTCTTTTCACCGTAGTGAAGAGATCTTGGTGCAGTTGGTACCAATACGCCGGAGGGGAGGGTATTTGTGTGTGGTTGTCATAGTAGGACTCGTCATTTACGTCTCGTGCTTTGAGTTCTTGCTGCTGCTGCTGCTGCTGCTGTTGAGGTTGGTCCAGTTTAAGACTGCTCATCACCGTAGCTCCAAATTCGGAGCTGCCGCAGACAAAGACGTGGCCGCTCTTTTCCTTGACGAGCCGCTGAACATAGTCCCGGTGCTCTATCAAATGGCGCATTACTCGCCGTTCTCCCTGGGGGAGCCGAGTCCAGGTCCCGTTGCGGATCAAGAGGTGTGTCTCCTGGCTGAGAGCCAAGACTATGGTCAGTGGCAATGTCCTGGTCAGTTGCTCCAGGCTGTCGAGTGGACAGGGGACATGACGACGTGTTCTGGCAGCCACCAGGAGGAGAACCTCGCCTACATCACTGATGTCGTCTTGGCTGTGATCGAGCCGCTGTGCCCATGCCGCCCGGTCGTGCAGGAAGCCCAAGAAGGGGCCGACGCCGCTGCCCTGACCAATCAGCACCAGTGGCACGGCCAGTTCACGTGGCTGGCGGAAACGCGGAGAAGGCCAGGGACGAAGGCGCAGATGTGTGCCTTCAGCGGCAGTGCTGAGGAAGGAGGAGACAAGTCCCTCGGGCGATTGTTGACCGACTGTCAGAGTGATGATCATACCTCTCACCCCTAATTCTGTCGCGCCATCAGCAACATCTGGCATTGCACGGGCGATAGAGTAGAATCTCGGCTCGGTATCATCGTCACTAATGTCTGACGACGAATCATCATCTTCTGGGAGGATGCACGCAACCGTCGCTGGTGCGATGATTTTCTGTTAGCCGTTTTCCTCTTTCTCGGCGGCCAGACTTGCACTCGATCACCCGGCTCGAGCGGCAAATTCGCATCCAACCTCACGACCACCACCACGCTGCCTTGGTACACGCTCTGCGACTGCACATGCGCGTTCTGCCACAGCGGCCGACCGCCCAGTCGTGACGCCATGCCCTTCTTCATTTGCATGCTGAGCATGGTCTCGGGGCGCATCTTTGGTTTTCCTCCTGCCGCGCCTTTGTCCTGGTCGCTGCTCTTGACGCCGGTACTTGTCGAGTGTCGCCCCGTGTTCAAGCTCACGCCCGTAACGCCAACAGCCTTGACGCGGTGCCGCTCGAGGAACCAGATGTACATTTGCAAAAGCCCATCCCACGCTGCTGAGAGATGCTGATATTGTGACTGCTCTTCAGGGGACAGATGTTGTTGCCGGGAAGGGACAGCAGCGACGTAGTCCTTGACGCTTCCGGCTCCGTCACCAAGGGCATCCAGAAAAGCGCGAATGTTGGCCGGCAGCGTGGCCCGTCTATCGCTCTGCATCCCCTTCAAGTCACCCTTAACATCCTGGCGGCCAATGAACGCGTCCAGCGCATGGAACAGTGGTGCATCAACGCCGCTGTTCCCCAGCTCGCCAGACGTCACCGCGCGGCCCATGGCGGGATACGTCTTGATCCAGACGACGGGGTCGAAGTGTGCCGTGTCGCGCGGCGTCATAGCTTCGAACACGTGGGCGCACTTTACGATGCGCGCCGCCAGACTCTCCAGGCAATGCGCGACCAGGTCGGGCTGGTCGGCCAGCACACCGCTCTGCGCGAGCGCCATGGCAGAGAGCGCGGGGGCAAAAACGGCCTCCATCGTGCCCTGAAGCCCCGAGGAGAGCCGCTCCTCGGGGAGACCAAAGTAGGTGCTGCTCAGACTGAAGGAGTCATTGCCCACAGCGTTGTTGAGAACGTCGTCGGCGGGCACCTATCGTGGTAAGTTAGCTACTGTACTATATAGGTAGTTTGTTTCGAGTATTTCTACATACCCGCCCAGTCAAGGGTCTCCCCAACTGCCTGCAAACCCTCTCCCACGCACTGAGAACATGGCGCGGTAGCTGGGGCCGGCCATCGTCCCCTTTGCCCTTGCCCTTGCTTTGCTCTTCGCCAAACATGTACGCGTGAGCCAGCGCACTTAGCACCAGCGCCGCTCTGGCTAGATGGCGCTGTTCTAAGTTATTCCACGCAGCTCTTCCCCCTGTCGCGCGCTCACCCAAAGCGTCGACAGCTTGGCGCACTCGGCCCGCTCGGAGTAACCGCGGCAAATTCCCATGAACCACCTCCCATGCTTCCAGGGACGCTGGCAGGCGTTGGCCTGAGCGTGCCGAGGTATTACTGCCGGTAGTGGCCTGATTTTGATGTGTTTTTTGACCTCCTAGGAAGCCCCTTGTGCGGGTAAAACATCCATCAAGGCCTGCGCCGAAACGGAGTGTTCGTGTTTCCGCTTGGGGTGACCCTGGGCTACGGAACTTAAACTCGGTCGTTGATGACCCGCCAAACAGTCCCGTTGCAAGAGAGGCCTGGGCAAGTAGGAAGCTGGCCTTGGAAATGGGACAGTCGATTACTGTTGCGGATGCAATGCTTAGGGCGTGTTCATCCTTGACCGGAGTTTCTGGTGGCGTGATGATGCCTCCAGCTGATGTTTGGGGCACATTGAGGAAGATCGACGGTGGTAGTGATGATGATCTCGTGTATTTGGCCACATCTTGCTGTGGCTTCTTCCACAAGGAAGAGGATGTGGATGGTGTGGGAGACGGAGACGGTGTTGGAGGGTCTTGAAAGGCAGACATGGTAGTGAAAGCAGATACCAACAAACAAAGTGGAAGTTATTGTTATTGCAACGAAACAAAATGAGAGGCGTTCTCAACGGCCCCAGGTTGCCAAGGATGGCAGGATATATTGGTTTCGTTATTCAGGAAGATCATATGTCAAAGTTATCGGCTTTGTCGGCTAAGGCCTCAATGGATTCCGCGAAGCAGGTAAATTATATATATGTGTATGATGTTGTTGAAGTGCGCAATGCGCCAGACCAACCGATCAAGGTGGGGCAGTCCGGTCAAATGTCGCCAGCCAAGTACTCGGAATCCGATGGAACGTGCATTTAGCACTCAGCAAAAGCAGAGTCGGCAGATGAGGGGATTTTCCTGGGGAAACATGGACCTGATAATTACAACAAGGATAGCCTATGAATTGACGTACGTCGATAGACATGGGTACAGAGAAAGGGACATTGTATGTCATAGCCTCGATCTTCGTCTAGACTTTACTGTGTCGTATGTACATAAAAACTTTGTGAAGTTTGAAGCACAGAAGGCCTTGACTGGAAAATAAACTTATAAGTATCTTTGCACTTTTGTTCCAATTTGGAAATGCCTTGTATTAGTTGATATCCCTCCCCGACTGGCATAAACATCTTGCGCTATTGTCCAGCTAACTTAAGCAGACATGGCTTGGCCGTGTCCAGATGGCTACCAGCCAGACAAAAACTACAGCTCTAAGGGACACCGCTACACATCACTACGTCAAAAACGTACCTAAATTCCTAACCAGTTTAGGTGTGCAGGATAGATATGTCCGTGCACGGCAGATGCTCTCTGCTAGGAGCACATATCGTTCTGCAGAATGCACGTCATCCGAGCGATAGCACGTCACGTTTGGTAAAGTAAAGCCATTCGTCCAAACTTTGACTGTGAGTTTCTAGTTTAGGAAATTACGAGAGAAAGTTCCCAGAGCCCGTGGTCTACTTTGGAAGAAGACCAGAAGGCTCTGCTCGTACAGCTGTCAGCCCTGCAAGCTACGTCAAAGGCCTCCGTCGGACCCCGTGAACCATGGCACTCTCGGCACTCTCAGCTTCGGAGTCCGGTCGTCTCACGTACTATCGTTTATTAGTTGCGAGAAAACTCTATTCTGAGATCCTCGCTTTCGCAAGGTTGGGTTCGCACTTGCAACTCAAGCCGAATTAGGTTAAATTGTCACTGACGCCTTTCATTGTGAGAAGCCAGGACAGTGACGACAGTCTCTTCCCGTTGTCTCTCCTCGTATTCGTCTTGTTGTACGGAGGATAACTACTACTTACAGGAACAGGAACGAAGGAAAGTCAAAGTGAGAAAACAACTCATAGCTCGGTCCAGGGCCGATCAACAAGGACATCATGATTCTAGACATACCTTCCAATGTTCACGTACCCAAGTTGCCGGACCTCCTCTGGAGCCTCGGCCTGGCCATCCTCGGAGTTTTTGTGCTACGCACCATCTACTACGCGACCCTCCATCCCCTGGCGGGATACCCAGGCCCGCTTCTCGCACGCATCACCACCATCACGTCGCTGCGGCACCGCGCCGATGGGTCCAATCATAGCTGGCCATTGCTCCTCCACAAAAAGTACGGCCACATTGTGCGCATCGGCCCTAGTGAGCTGAGCTACAGCCACCCTGATGCATGGCACGACATCTATGCCAAGGCTGGCGGTGGAGGCGACATGCCAAAGGATTTTGTCGGGCTGGGGCCAGACATGGCGGCGCCCGAGAAAGGCATCGTGCGCGCCGACGACGCCAACCACCAGCGGCAGCGGCGCATCTTCTCGCATGCCTTTTCCGATCGTGCCGTGCTGAAGCAGGAGAGCCTCGTGCAGGGACATGTCCGCAACTTGATGTGCAAGCTGGCCGACGAGAATGCGGAACCTGCTTCTTCCCATGGCCGAGTCGACCTCATGACCTGGCTGAGCTATCTGGCCTTTGACATCATGAGCGACCTCATGTACGGCGAGCCGCTCGGCATGCTCGAGAGCGACCAGTCGGCGCGCCAGTGGGTCCGCGACACGTACTCGACCATCAAGACGGTCACGCTCGGCATGGCCATGATGGGGTGGCACCCGCCCCTGGGGCCGCTGCTTCTTGAATACGTCTGGGGCGGCAGTGGCAAGCGCCGCGCCCAGCACAACCGCTTCTCGATGGACCGTGTCGACAAACGCCTGGACCGCGGTGACAACTCGGGCAGCGACCTTTGGTCAATGATCATGCAGAAAAGCGGCAGCGAGAAGCAACCAGGCATCACGCGGGCTGAAATGTACTCTAACGCCGCAACGTTCATGATCGGCGGCACCGAGACCACTACAGCCGCCACGTCGGCTCTGACGTACCTGCTGCTCAAGCATCCGGCCAAGATGGCCATGCTGCGCGCTGAGATCGACGCCGCCATTAATGACCCGCAGGCGGACATGACTTTCACCTGCCTGCGCAAATTGCCGTACCTCAACGCGTGCATCGAGGAGGCCATGCGCCTGTACCCGCCCGCACCGACGCCCATGCCGCGCATAGTGCCCCGCGGGGGCCGTGTCGTCTGCGGGCGCTACGTGCCGGCCGGCACGCGCGTCGATATCCCGCTGTACGCAGTTGCGCATCACCCGGATAACTTTGTCGATCCTGAGGAATTCGTGCCGGAGCGGTGGCTGGACGACAGCGACCGGCCTGCCAAGTATGCTGGGGATCGGAGAGAGTGCGTCAAGGTATTTTCGGCGGGACCGAGAGACTGTATTGGCAAGAAGTGAGTAATGGTGTCTTCTCCATCTGTGTCCACAGTGGTGGTTACTGACCAGCTTCCACGCAGCCTTGCGTACCCCGAGATGAGACTCATAATGGCCAGCCTGTTGTACCATTTCAACATTGAGTTGGCCGACCCCAGCTTTGACTGGTTAGACCAGAACAGTTACGGGATCTGGGACAAGCACCCGCTTTGGGTAACGCTGGTGCGTCGCCAAGTTGAAAAGGTCATTTGAAACTCAGGCTGTAAAAGGCAGAAAATGTTATGCGAAACAGTTCTGTAGATCCAAACTCGCATATTGAATAATCTTCCAATTTGAAGTATTGAAAATACGTTATTTATTATATGAGTTTCCCGTAATCAGCCTTCTTAAACAAACAGCTCAGTCCCCCGGAACAGCTCAGCCTTACGGATGGTCTCGTGTAAGTGAGGAAACCACAACAAAGTGGACCGCATATATAAGATTGAAAGGTATTTAATAGTTTCCTGGGCTCATATCACTAGCTAAACGGTTTTATTCATTCGATGATTTCATAACGGTAATGTACCGGTTGAATATATTCTTGCAAAATCGGCCAATGAAGCTTACTCCCAAAACCTTGGCCCGAAGTAGGCGCTAAGCCCTACACCCTTTTCAGAAAAGGAAATTGATGCCATGGTATGCAGACCCGTCTCTCTCTCGTTCTCGCTTTTTCGGTTCAAAAAAATTGTGAGTCAGCATTTACGGGCGTTCATGAGCCTAAAAAGACTCTCACAGCAAGGACATTACTCACAAGGCGTCTTGGACAGCAGCTCCAAAGTCGCAATCCCCCATCCCCTGCATCTGGAGTATGCGCCCGTAGCGTTCCACAACTGCGGAGTCGTCACGCGCATACTGCCACATGGGCACGTACATCTTGACTTGCGGGACTGCCTTGCCCGGCACCATCTCGAAGGCGAAGCAGAGCCCGCAGTACTTGCTGTCCGGCTCACTGAGCGGCTTTTCCAGGCCGTCCATGATGGCTTGGGGAACGTCTTCCATGTCCATAAGCAGGGGCCAGACTTGTGGTAGAAAGTTGGCGGAAGAAGGGGAAAGACGGCCACCCAGGGTGAGGACGTGACGGGCCGAGGCGAGCGAGTTAGCGTGTGTGTGGGTGTATACCTTGAAGCGAGGCGCCATGTGGGGCGCCAGGCAGTCAATGGCGAGGAAGTATATGTTGATGTTGTCCTCGCTATGGGAGTCGAGAAACGTTTTGAGCAATCCCCAGGCGGCCAACATCCCGCTGTCACCCTCAGCAAGTCGCGTCACGACGGACTCTGTGATATCCACCAGCTCGCGGCCTGTTGCGAGAGCTTGAAGCTGAGGGAACAGGTAGGCCTTCATGCCGATGGCCGCTTTCCCATTCTCGTCCGCGTCGGATTCGAGATCGAATCCGGCATAGCAGATCTGCCGCGGCAGCGAACTAACAGAACCACCAACATTCATCTCCTTTTCCACCAAGCCCGCCTCCTCTTCGGCAGTAAGGAAGACTGAATCGACAAAAGCATCCAGCCAGGTACGATCCGCACCGCAAGCTGACGCCAGATCCTCCAGCTTCTCGCGCAGCCCCTTCTGTCCCAAGGGGTCATCACCCACAGGATCGAGGTCCACTAGCGGCTGCACCGTAAACCGCACTTTGGCCGTTTTGCGAGACGCAAATGCAATGCTTACTTCGTACGGCGAGTGGTTGTGTGTCAGAATGTATTGCAGCCTGTCAGCCGCGGCAGGCGGCTGCTTAAGTCGGGGAACCACGGCCTCGCGCACAAAAGTGAGATGGGAGTCCTGAATGTGGACTGGGTAGGAGCCCGTCCAGCGTAGGAGTGAGGAGAGGGTGTTGTGGACGGTGGGGAGCCATGAAGAGACGAGAGGACCTCCTTTGCACGAAGTGGAAGGGTCGACTTCATTGTAGATGTTTTTCTCCGTGGTCCCATTGGCATGAAGAACGGTGGTTGAATGATGATTTTCCATGTTGAGGTTGTTGGTGTCCATAGTGATCTCCTGGCTGACGGGCTGATACACGTACCCGTGTTGTCTGTTTCCGTTTTGATGGTTGCTTTTTCTGTTTTGGAGATCTAACTTGACCCGAGGTCAATCTGTGGAGTTTACCTAGGTCACTGCTTTGAGCATCTATGGATTGAATGCCAAAGTTCGCAATGAGTTCCCTCTTTAGGACTCCCACTGGGTCATTACCAATAACGCAATACTCTTCAGAAGCTAAGGAATTTCCGGAAAGCAAGTACGCAAACTGCGGGTGTCACCCAAATTAGCCTAACCCAAACTGATCAGGCACGTGTGGGCACTTGAGGTCAAGGCCAAGGGGACAAGACTGTTCTTGACATGTGAAAGAAGGCTTGATGTGACGTTATTCCTCTCGTCCCAAGAGCAGGGCATGACAGGACTGGGCTCGAAGTCTAAAATACATTTTTCATGCGGTAAAAACAGGGAAGGTAGTGTTCTGCTGGGAACTTCTCGGCGAACTGGTGGGATAACTAAGGTTTGGGGAGGCCCTTGTAAACTTCAATGGTTCACGGGCCCTAAGCTAATGCGAAAGCTTCAACATAACGTCATGCAGAGCGGGGAATTCCAAGAGTATTCATTTTAGACCTTTGGTAAGTGACCCCTCCGCCGTTGGTTATCACCTACTGAACGCCCTAGCCTGACCGAAAGAGGTAGTTTGCTCGCGAGGCTCTGTCAGCTAGCTCAGGAGCAATATGTCGTCCTCCTTATCTCAAGATGCAGAAGCCTGACGATGCCGATAGCGCCATGGCATAATGGGCACGGTTAGGGCACGGGTATTCTTGAAATTGTAAGAATACTTTGTAACATGGTAGACTTTCCATTCGGGCTTTTCATGGACGCCATCTCTATAGTAACTCCGAGCACGAACACGAAACACTATGAACTCACTCACCTCTATCACACATCCTCTTTCGCATCCAAGCCTCAAAGCCACCTGCCATTACATCACTCGAACCCGGGAATCCCGCCTATGTCCCCTGCTGAGAACATCATTACGTTCTCTACGATAGTATCTAAGACTACAAGCAGTGGCGAATACGAGACACGATGAACTTACTCATCTGTACCATCACAACTCCTCGGTTAAAGACACTTGCAACTACATCACCCGAAACCGGGACCTCCGCTGGTGTTCATACATGAGGCCCGAGGCTCGGCGACCTCGGAAAACAGTTCACACGGAGTGCCATAAGAATGATGCACTCTGTTTCTCCGAACTTGTTACACTCTTCAACATCCATCCAGTCCATCACCTCGGTAACCAAGCAAGAAACAACAATTTGTAATCATCAATCAACATGGCTACCGCAGAACACCAAATCACTCACCTGCGTTCCCTCCTGGACATACTAACTACCTCAATCAACGACCTTATCGCTGAACTCTCCTCCTCCTCGTCTTCCAAGTCCACGGCTAGCAACGGAGACACAGCAGACCATACAGACGTTCGCATTCCGAAAGATCCCAAGACGGAGGAGGCCCGCAAGCGCGTCATCGCCGCTACAGCTTCCCTCGATGCGGCTGTGTTCACGCCTCAGTGGCGCGTTGGACACCTGGCGCACAACTATTTTGTGTCACGGGCGCTGCACATGGCTGTCGAGTGGGAGATCCCTCAGCTGCTGGCAACCAATGGGCCCATGTGTCTTGACGCCCTCGCCGCAAAGACGGGCATCGTCGACACGCGCAAGCTAGGCCTCGTGATGCGAACTCTGTGCGCACACCACATTTTCGCCGAGACGGCCCTCGACGTCTTTGCTAATGACGAGGCGTCAACCGCCCTTGCGACCGACGAGCGCCTCGCCAACTCGGTGCGCTACGCCTCCTTTCTCTTCCCCACAGCCGACGTGCTCCCAAGCCTCCTCAAAGATCCGGTCCTCTGCGCTAGCTACGCATCACGAGACTCAGCTTTCGCCAAGAGCATCGGCAAGGGCATGGGCCAGTTTGAGTTTTTGAACGCGCATCCCGAGTGGCGCGACTGCTTCGATTTTTACCTCGCCTCGCTAGGCGAGTACCTACACGGGCTGACCGACGTGGGGGGGTACCCGTGGGAATCCACACTCCAGAATGGTGCCGTGATTGTCGACGTCGGAGGCGGAATCGGCAGCTCCATCCAGGCCTTGCGGACCAACTTCCCCGACCGCCAGAACGATTTTGTCGGCATCGTTCAGGACCAGCCCGGCATGATAGAGCACGCCACCGCCCACTGGCAAAAGACGGACCCGCAGGCGTTGGCCACGGGTGCGGTCAAGCTCACCGCGCATGATTTCTTCAACGAGAATCCTGTCAAGGGTGCCGATGTGTACTGGTTCCGGTCAGTCATCGTGGACTGGCAGGACGACGACTTGATCAAGATGTTCACGCACATCAAGAACGCCATGACGCCCGGAAAGTCGCGCCTGCTGATCGGCGAATACATCATGCACCCGACGTGTGGCGACGCCCTGTTACCCAACGCGCCGTCCCCGTTGCTGAAGAACTATGGCGAGTTCCAGGCCATGGGGCTTATCTCAGGATTTATCTTGACCGTCAGCCCAAATGGTCGTCAGCGGACTGTCCATGACGTAAGCAATGTCGTTGAGGCGGCTGGCTTGAAGATTGTCAAGGTGTGGATTTGCCGAGGCCTAGGGAATGTGATTGAGTGTCGGTTAAAGAATCATGTGTAGATGCTATGAGTGAGAGCACTCAAGCAAATTACTAGACTGTTGAATAAGTTTCTTTTCTTCTGGTCGCATAAACATCCATCTGCATGTCGACAGGTCCAAGTCTAAGTTTCCCACAGTCACACTTCTAAAAGTATGTCCCAAATTCACCCCCAGGGCGGAGAAAGCCCAAAAACTATATACTAGACTCCGACAGGTACAAGCACACGACTGAACTCCTAGAATTCCATTCCAATTAACTAGTGTTAATCGAATCTTTGCAAACTGCAGTTTGGCATAGCTGCAGGGTAATGTCCCGACATAATTATACGCTGTTGCACGATCGTGGTATCAGTTCCGCAGGACTACTCTGCAAGTGTCACATCTCAATACCCATGATAAACAAATTCACTATAGTGAAAATCAAATCATATCTTGCTTCCTTCACAAGGGCTAGAGCCAAACACCTTAAGTAATAACAAGCCCATGGGATTAATAAGATGTGGACTATTGAGTAGATGTAGAAGGGTGCATAATTTATAAACCATTTGTGATTAAGTTCTGCATTTTCTACAAGTTTAACTGGAATCAACCATAATGATCCTTTATCATCAAATCCAGTATTGAGGAGTCGCGGGTGGCCTTTGCATCGAGAAGTAGCCTATAGGTATGTCCTGATCCCCTTCTTCGCCCTCACTCAAATCCTCCAACCCACTTCCCCCTTCCTCATTCTCTTGTGCTTCATTGTCAAGTGTGTGTATATCGTCAACGTTGTCCTCGTCGTCATCCCAGTACCTCTTGCCACTGCTACCAAGCACCTGTATACCGCCGCTGACAGACGACCGAAGCGATCCCGACAGTTTCCTTACCCGCGTGGCCTTCAAGGTGTGGCCGCTCAAAGACTTGTCCGAGCGTTTCTCCTCGTCATACAGAAGATTTGACGAGCCCTCATCGGCATCGACCTGCCCTTCTTCCACCGACAGACGGTCCCAGGACTCTGCAGGAGGCTTTGTGCTGCTGCTATCTTGGCCTGATAGTTTTTTAGAAGGTGGTGATGTAACATGTTTGTCTTTCTTGGGCTTGGGCACACGGATCCAGTACAAAGCAAAAGCCGCCACGGCATTGAAGAAGACGTACGCGGACAGGATTCCCAAGTCGCGCCAGCGATTGCCGAACTCGACGTGCACCCCAGCCAATACCTCGTTTGTGTTACTCGTCGTGCAGAAACTGCAATTTCCGGCGGCGGCCGGATCAGCAAGGTACCCACCCGCTTGCGCGATATAGGGCTGCAAGTACTGACCGCACGTCTGCCCGGGCGGCGGGTTTATGTGCAGAAACTCGTTCTCCGCGCAGTGGATGCTCGCATTCGCGAGCCCTGTTCCCAACAGCCCCTCGACGAGGTACGTGAACGGGTTGACACGGTACACCCACACCCAGAAGCTGGGCGGCGTAGCAAGGATCCCGTTGAAGATAAACATCATGACAAATAGAAGGTTGCCAATACCGGCGGCCTGGTCGGCGAGGTCGAAGACGGCCCCGATCATGTGCGAAAACGTGCTGGCCTGCAGGAAGAAAACAAGCATAAACAGAAACGCCAACCCTCCGCGCGAGGCAGTGTCGTTTGTTTCTGCTGCGTTGCGGTACAGCCCAACGAGATAGTACCATGCCAGGAACGCCGGCGGGGCCATCAGCGCGTTGTAGGCCATTTCGACAGCCATTTGACCTCCCATAAATGCGGCCCACGAGTACGTCCGCGAGGGCTGCTCGCGACCCTCATAAAGTGTGCGCTGGGCTACGAAGACCGGTACAATCTGCTGCAGCAGGTTGAGGTGCGTCGTGAGGAACATGAAGATGGCGATGGTCTGGATCGTGATGCCTGTCTGCGTGTTAGGCAGGTTGAGCAGCGAGAGGCCGATAAAGAGGGCCGAGCCGAAAGTCAACAGCATCTTTGCGTAGATATAACTCGGGGTGCGCCAGTAGTGTTGGGCTACACGCTTCGTCACCTCGGAAAGCTGGATTGGAAAGGGGGCTGCAAAGGGGGGTCCTGCTGCTGTTGCGTTGGGTGTGTTGTGCGTTGCCCCCTCCCCGCTTCTTCTTTCAGTCGGGTCAAGTGGGCCTTGACTTCGTCGTACTCGGTGCTCTGCCGCCATATGTCGGGCCAGTCCATGGTCTTTTCCCCGCTTGCGCGGACTTGTTCGAGGATGTACTCAGCTGGGTTCTGCCCCTTTTTGGGTCGCGGCCCGCCATTGCGAATGAAATAGTCGACTAGGACATTGGCGTTGCGTCCAATCTGGCCAAAGTAGACTGTGCGTCCGCCGCGAGCAAGGAGAAGAAGTCTATCGAACCGCTCAAAGAGCTGGTGGTTGATCGCATGCAATGTTAGCGGTGTAATAGCAGAAGGGGAAAGGAGAGGGCCTGGGTGGGAAATAACTTACGACCGCCGACGGCTGGTGAATTGTGCACAGTATAGCCTGACCATTCTGCCTCAACGTCTCGAGCAAATTGCAAATTGACAAGCTCGTCTGCGAATCCAAGCCTGAGGTGGGCTCGTCCAAAAATAGTAGTAGCGCAGGACGTGCAGCCAGCTCAACACCAATTGTCAGTCTCTTACGCTGTTCCACATTCAGACCCTCCCCGGGCACGCCGACCACCGCGTCGGCATATTCCTCCATGCCAAGGATGTCAATGACCTTATCAACATATGCAATCTTCTGCTTGTGCGAAAACCTGGCTGGCTGGCGGAGCACAGCACTGAAAGTGAGAGCCTCACGCACTGTTGAAGTGACCAGGTGCTGGTCTTGCTGCTTGACGTAGCCCGTTTTCTGCTGGAAAGAGGCATCGCGTGGGGCCCCGTCAACCAGCATCTCTCCCGTCACCACGCCGGTGGACAGGCGCGAGGCGAGGGCGTCTAGGAGGGTGGTTTTGCCAGCGCCGGAGACGCCCATAAGCGCAGTGAGCGTCCCCGGCTTACACCACCCGTCCACACCATCCAGGATGCGCTTCGTCTCATTCTTCTTGACCTTGACCTCGTAGCAGACGTTGCTCCAGTGAAAGATGGCCGTCTGGCGGTCAATACCCAACTCACCATCGTTATTGCCGCCGCTACGATCTTCGAACCTGTCTCGCTCCTGCGGCCAGTTCCAGGACTTGGCTGGCGGGCTCGTCCTGGCAGTATAGGACACCTTTCCACTCCCCGTTGTAGTCGGGGAACCCCCATCAGTATACGTGCCCGTAATTTCACTCTCCCAATGTCCGCCTTTCGTAAAGACGGGTGCGACAGGCGTGACGGGTAAGGAAGCCATGGGTGTGCTCGTGCTCGGTGCCTCTGTCCTTCCCTTGGTGATATGGTCCTCCACATCTCTTGCCCGCCGTATCGGGACTTTTCCCCTAGGGAAAACAAGCATCTCCCCTTTGCTCTTCTCGCTGCTCACCAGCTCCGTGGCGATGAGGTGCAGCAAAAAGTACGCCGCCGCAAATGCAAAAATTACACCGACGTTCCGCCACCGATGGTTGTCCAAATACCCAAACGCACCGGTGATGTATGCGCTCCCATCGATGAACGTTGTGCCCGCGACACCCCCTTGCGCGGCACATACACGCGTCTGTGCGATCATGGTCGCATTATAGGCTGGGCCTGACGGAACAAAGGCCGTACAAGGAAATCTACGCCCGCCGCCAAATTCATTGACCATGAGGGCCTCGAACCCATATGCCACAGGGCTGAGCGTGGCAATCCATGCGGCATACGGTTTGTAATACATAGGTGGGACCGCGAATCCTGTATACAGCGCCAGCGCAAGCATTACTATGGTCGACGGTGCCATGGCCGCTGTGTGGCTCTTTGTCACAGAAGCGACGAGCCGGAAAAGCAAGCTTACGGCGAGCGTCATGGCGAACTGGACCAGCACGAAAGTTAAAAAGGCCCCAGCTTCCGTGCGCATGTTGCACATCCAGTAGAAGATGGTGTTGACCGTGATGGCGTTGAGCAGCTTGTACGGTAAGCTCATGACCAAGTCCGCAATGGCCTCGGACGAGGCGTGATACAGGGCATACCGCACATGCTTCTCAACGATGGCGCGCTTGGCATACAAGGCCGACACCTCGAGCACGCACCCAAAGGCGTTGACCAGCGTGGTAGTGAAAAGGAGCGTGCTACGCGCCTTCATGGACTCTGCCGTGTCGGGCAGCCGGAAGAAGACGCTGGCCACGATGAGCGTCTGAAACAGGTTGATGACGAGCATTGTCACCGTCATCTGTGGCGCCGCCTTGAGCAGCGCAAACGCGCGCCATAGGCACAGCTGGACCTGCCGCGGGTACGAGATGGTGTAGGGTGACTTCCACCGCTGCAGGGACGACTGATCGCTTTTCTTGCTGGCTAGGAAGTCGGCATAGTGAGTGCGCGAGCCGCTCAGGCCGAAGGATCCGTCATAGGCGTCCAATTCCTGGCTCAGCTGACGGCGGTTGCTGCTCGTCCGCCACGCCTCCGCAAACTCGTCGGGGGTATGCGGGACTTTTGCCTCGTAGCCGGGCTTGATGACGCCCTCACGCTCGACTGGGCTGGTCATGGACGTCAGGAAATCCGGCGTCGTCTGGTTCCGCGGACAGATGAAGCCCAGTCGCTGGAAGTATCTCTTGGCTTGCGCCGTCTTGCCAAAATAGATTTGTCGTCCTTCGTAGAGGACCAGGACCTTGTCAAACAGCTCATAGGCCTCTTGCGGGGCCTGATAGATGGCCACCGCACTCGCCATGCCCATTATGTCGCTCTGGACGCGTAGGGTCCTGCAAAAGTCGACTGTCGTGGCGCTGTCGAGCCCACGCGTACTGTTGTCCCAGCACTGGATCGGCGCAAAGCTCAGCGCCGCCTCGGCAATGCTCACGCGCTTCCGCTCGCCGCCCGACACGCCGCGCACCGTATCGCCGTCAGTGCCGCCGACAGGGGTCTGCATCGTGTGCTGGATCCCCAGCATGGCCATGGTCACATCACGAACGCGCCGCGCGTACTCGTCCGTCGTGAGCCCCCCGGGCCGGGTTTTGGGTGCTCTCGCCCGCGCGGCGAAGAAAAGCGTGTCCGCCACCGAGAGTACCGGGAAATGCACGTCCTCCTCAGCGATGTAGACGGCGTCACCCCTGAAATAGCGCTTCATCTCGTCGGCACTCACGCCGCGGTAGTTGAGATATGCATTCTCTGCTACGTGCGTACCTTGCGTGTCCCCAGCGATCGTCCGCAGGAAGGTCGAACACCCGCTGCCTGGCGGACCTAGCACACACAGCATCTCGCCATCGTTCACCGCCCCCTCGAGGTCGTGCAGGATGCGAACCTGTTGACGTTTCATGCGCAACAACCCGCCCACAGTGGCCACAGCCTTGAGCCACCACGCGTTGCCCACCGTCTTCTGGAACGCCGTGTCAGACCCATAGCCCGAGATCCTCAGATTGCGAAACGCCACCCCCGCCTTGCGCACCTCACAGCTGTCGGAGCGGAGGCGGTAGAAGGACTTGGCCCACTCACGGGCGTCGAAGTTGGCGCCAAAGGGGTCAAGAGGCCCGTCCTGCTTAGGAGGCTTCGAGACGTCGAGAGAGCCGCTTTGGGTAGACGAGGCCGAGACATCGCCGGTTTGTTGCTTCTCGAGAAAGTCCTTGGCGAGCTCGACGAGGTCGGTGATGGCCTTGTACTCGTCTGCAGAAATGTGCACAGATTTTGGTCGTTGACCGCTGGGAACGCCCGGAAAACTAACGAGAGAGGAGCGAGGGCGAGACCGGCGCGAAGATCTGGGTGGGGGCGCCGGCTGTGGTTGGGGTTGTTGAGCGGATGTCGGCCTGCTCCGTAATACCGGCCGCCCGCTCTCTACGTTCTTGTTCGTGGAGAGTGTGGCAGCCATGGTTGTTGACCAAGACTGCAGGTGAGTTAAGGTGCTGATACCAGTCAGGGAAACAGTTCACTTGGCTCAAATACTGCTCTCCGAATTATTTGAACTGGAAAAACAAAAACGAAGCTTCAGTTGAGATGCAGTTTTGAACTTCAGTATGTGGAATGGCACAAGATCAATTCAAGACCCAGATACCACGCCTTGATCAAGATGTTTCAATGCCTGCTGCTATCTAACATTATATATTTGTAGTTTAATGCTGAAGCGCATGTCAGTCCGACCTATCACATGGGATCTGTTAATAGTAAAGTGAAAGGCAGGAAAACTCGAGTCGAAGCCCCCTCCCTAATGCTCAGCATCGGGGTGAGATGAATTCAACCCTGAAATGGCAAGAAAAAGAGTTGGCTGAAGTTTAAGTGCCCATATGTCGCCATGACGTATAGCGACCGGAGACAGTGGAGGCGATTACTCAAATAGAACCTCCGGCCCCGTCTGTCAAAAGACTGCCCCGGCACCCCAACGAAAAGAATGAAAGTATAACGCGCATAAACTTTCGTTCTTAGCACGGCTTTGACATAGAATGAAGGGGGGCGCCTAGACCTCTCTTCTTGCCTCCCGTCTGAACAATGGGTAATTCCGCAAGTTTGCACATTGAACCCGAGCCATAGACAGCTCTAATCTCATTACATAAATCCCTAGCACTAGAGAGTACGCAAAAGCTAAAGCAACACTTTTCACACTCAAATCCGAACCGAATGCTACCAACAACACATGTCAAAAAGCTCAAACAACCCACCCTTACTGCGTTCAACTCTGAATTGCACAGTAAATATGCAAGGAGTAGGGGTTACTAGGGTATATGATCAGGTCTTCACCTGAGTAACCCCGTATATAGCCCATAAGGTGGAATATAACATAAACCGTAAGAGGCATTTTGCATCATGGCTTGTAACGCAACAGTAACTATGATCGCAACCACTGTATTTTTTATCTTGAACTATCTTAGTGTCGACAGTATCTCCGACCAGACTCAGGACAGCAAACAAAGTAGTAATGAGTCTCGTTTGCAGAACATTGAGAGAGCAGAAACGTATGAGGCAATGCGGCAAAGATAAGTAGGGATATCTGGGGGTTCAGATAGAAGTGGCCGACAACAAATGCGTGTAAATCTGTAAATTTATACCTGTAGATCAAGAGCAATTGTCCGGTGAGAATTGCACTGGCCAAAAGGCAGGTTTCATGTTGCTACACTAACTCATCCACTCTATGAGTACTTAGGTAGTAAATATGATAGTAGCCTGCTTCAAATTGAATCAACTTCTTCGGTCTTCTAGCCATTCAACAAGTTTTGCAGAATATGATGATTTAGCATGAAATGGCTCTTACTAGTCTCTCACTAAGACGCGACCATGTTGGGCCAGGGAAAGTCCCGAAGAATGGACCAAACTGTGTCTCGTGCAAGCTGGGCTGATGCCAAACTAAAATATGATTGATGGCATGGGAGAGTCCACAGACGAACAAGACAAGGAGCGATTCATGTCCCATACAAAATAGACTTGACGTTTCACGGAATGATAAAGTCAGCTCCGTGGCTCAAGTGTAGCTGGCATCAACGCGCAATAAACTCTATTTGAATCTGCCCGGAATATGAATGTGAAGGAAAGAAGAGGTACGGGGCTGGAAAGGACTCTTCTAGCAAGGGAAACTGTCGACAAGCAAACTCGTATAGCACTAATGAAGTAACCGTCCTATCTTGCGCACACTTTCCCTTGATCCAGGTAGTCCGTGACCGCATCGTCCGCCTGGCCCTGGCTATCCACATGCAGCAGCACGTGGTGGTCCGGTCTCACAATAATCCCTTTCCCCCCCTTGATTTCCGGGACAACGTCATACCAAGCTTCGGGCAGACCAAGGCTTGCCACATTGATAGCCCAGTCGCAGGATGCGAACACGGGATTGGCGTAATGCAGCAAGGTGAATCGATCGTATGGCACGAGGTCTAAGAGAGACAGCCCATCACCGATGGTCCCGTGTGGCAGCCTTGCTCCAGGACACGCTCGTGGGATGTATATAGTCGGGTTGTCAAGAAGGCCTCGAGTGCAGGATGGGTCGTCGTAGATGAATCCGAGCTGGAGGGCTAGCGAATCAAAGTTCTTGCTCGCCTCCGTGACAGCTCCCGCTGCCGCTGCGGAAATGGCGGGTTGTTGGAGGAATGCATCTATGGCGAGATCCGGTGCTTGTGCCCTCGCTTCTTGGTACCGAACGGCGAGGCCTCCCAGAGTGGTACTGACAGAGTAGAAAGCCGCTTCGCTGGCCTTAGAGTACTCGAGACTTGCGAGTGCGACGGGTTTGCGCTCACGGGTGAAACTGGCGAGAAGGTTCGGGGTGCCTTTTCCCTGGATGATGGCAGCCAGCTTCCACACTAGGTTGTGTGCATCGGCGATGCCCGTGTTGAGACCCAGTCCACCTTGGGGCGGCAAGCTGTGGGCAGCATCTCCCACAAGAAACACGCGATGCTTCGCGTCGCTATACGAGGACGCCACCCGCGGGGTCGTCTCCCAGATGGTGCGAAGAACCTCCGAGTACTGCAGACCTGGGAGGCAAGCCTCCACTGGTGGTGTCTTGCGTTGTCCGCCAGATGACGCGGGGTCCATTAAGGGCGTGACGTGGACGAAGGAGGTATCGAGATTGTTTGCGATGAACTCGCTGGGATGCTCGGGGTGGAAGCAAAAGTAAAGCATGGCCTCACGACCTGGTGGAAGCGCGGAGCGCAGGCTGGCTTTACAGACAATCGACTGGTAAGCATGGCCGGGTCCCATGGATTTGAATTCGATGCCGGCTGTCTTGTCCCGCACAGTCGAGTTGACTCCGTCGGCGCCAATGACAAAATCGGCCTGAATGCTGTATCTGTTGGCGTCGTCGCCTCGCCCAGTAGGACTGCACGAGACGACGCAGCCAGCTTCCTTCGTCTCCGTGATGTCGACTGCATCGAACTGCCACCCCCTTCTGATTTGGGCGAGCTCTGTCTCGGCCACTGCCTTCTCGAGCAGGTGCTCTAGCTCTGTCTGCGGCCAGTTCACCAAGGGTTCGGCGGCCAGGCTGCGCACCTCGTCGTCCTGGCGTTCGTAGGGGAAGCAGCCAATCTCGGCATCGGCCAGACCATAAAAGAGACGCACCGATCCGGCATCTTTGGCTGTGGCTGCATTTTGCCGGATGTAGGCAACATCCAAGTCGGCCTGGCGGAAGATCTCGAGTGTCCTCGCGTTGATGGTGTGGGCTTTGGGGTGCTTTGCTACGCCATTGCGCCTCTCCAAGACGACACACTTTATCTTCTGGTGAGCGAGGAGGTAGGCCGTGAACAGGCCAACAGGTCCTGCGCCTACAATGACGACATCCGTCTTTTCCATTCTTTTGCGTTGGTGTGAGTGGGCCGATAGCACAAATCCGGGTTGCCCTCTAGGATAAGGACGAGGAACTGTGTAAGGCTAGGTACCCAATGAAACTTGCACCCCCGGTGTATTTATTCAAAACCTACACCCAGCTACTTACTTACGCAAGACAACCAACAGCTGATTTTTAATGATTGACAACTTTGAAAAGCCTCGAGTCCAAGGCCGATGTAGTTGAAGTACTAAAACGTGTGAGCAGGGAACAAGCAGTCGGAAGTGGCAAAGCGGTTAAACAGAAAAATGTACTTGCCAACATAATAAACAGCCGACCCTAAAAGATAATCCAAGCCGGGAGATCCGGGCGCACAGTCAGTTCATCCGCGGAAGCCCGAAAAGAACGACTGGACTAGGTCGTCAATTTAAGCTCCAACCTAGTAAATATGATGCAGGTGTGCGCTCCACGTAATCGGGATGACCCAATTGTTATTGAAATATGTAGGTAATGTCGTCAAAGCAGACAATGCGCAATCTAACCTAGGCCAAAGTGGGGTAGTCCGGGCAAATGACGGATACATATTTGGGACGGATTTTGTTGAAGCGGGTAATGCAGCAACACAACCCAGACGAAAAAGTAAGGCAATCTAGGCCAAAGCTAGATACATACCTAGGACGGACTTCGCCAGCCAGATACGCGATATCCGATGGCACGTGCGTTTGGCACCCGACAAAAGGTAAGCTAGCAGATGAGGGTGTCATAACGGCGAGTTCTGGGCTGGTTGGCACGTGTCAAAGTTTGTTGATTAATAGGATATCCTTGTTGTAAGTATTAAGCCTATGTGTTTCTAAGAAATCCCCTTAACCTGCCGGTCTGCCTTTCGCTTGATGTTTAATACATGTGCCGTTGTCTTTTGCTTGTTTTGCTACCAAATCCTAGCCGGTAGGAATTCAACAGTATGATCAACTTTAGTTTGGACATTATTCCTTATGGTCAAATGAGACTCTGTGATTAGTGTTTTTGTTCTTACTTAGATACCTTAGTTGGAAACTAGTTGTTGCACTCTAAGTCGCCTCTGGATTGCTATAACGTTCCAAGCAATTAGTAGCCCTTGGATTAATGCTGGGTTCCTGCGCGTGAATCAATTAGCTTGACAAAAACTCCAGAATAATACATACCCTTAACCGTAGTCGAGTTTGAATGTTTTCCTCTAGCCGACTTATGGTCAAGCTGCACCTGAGACTAAGGATATAGTCCCCAAGGTGCTCTTCAAACCTTTTGAATTTATTCCACGTAGTTATAACAAACGCTCTTTAGGTATAATTAATCTTTAATATGTGACATGCTTTTGTTTAGCTGGGGCTCTGACAAGATATTGCGGTTGTCTCGTTTCTGACCCTTTCTATGGATGAGCACTATGGCAGGGAATCGATCAGGCGCAGCCATAGGAGAAATCAACGCCTCAATCGAGTTTCAAAGGGCCATCCGCAAAGTGCGCATCCTAACGACTGAACTCTATATTTCACGGCTGTCACTATACAAAGCGTGCTGAGATTGGCACGTACAGTTTAGATCTCGAAGCCGATGGTTATAAGAACACCAGTAATGTCAAGGCGTTACCTCAAAATGCCAGACGGTCGCGTTGCTTTGTCAGTCATTCAGCGATTCACTCCCTTCCTTCCTTCCATATATAGTTACCACCTGCCCCTAAGAAAGGGATCCGTAACAAGATCCTGACGAGTTAATTGAAGGTCGGAAGTTTATGACATAAAATATTCCAGTTGCAGGTAGAAAGGGAGGTCGTCGGTTGTTTCGGCTCCTTGAGGCCAGAGAAGAGGTTCCAAAGTAGGATCCATTTCGTTTCTTCCCAGCATTGCACCAGGATACAGCATGTTCGTCTTAAAAACCTTGATGAATCCTGCGATCATGATATCGATAAAGACCCAGAAGGAGTTTATACCCCCGTCACTGTCGGCAAAGCTCGCCTTAAAGCTCCGGATGTAGCGCAGCAGCTGACCGCAAGACTGGTGAATATACTTCTTCCAAAATTGAGTATTTTTTCTGCATCTTCTGGCGTACCGCAGGGCTCCGCTTCGGCCGAATATCTTGTTACTACTTTTTGCCCATTCGTTGACGGCATGCCGAGTTTGCCGCGGCTCTTTGGTGGACCGAGAACACCTTAGGAATTTTAAGGATCTTCTCACTCTCGAGAGTTTCGAACTCGAGTTTGGAAAAACGTACAGGGTCTCCGTGGTAGTGCTCATTCGATCTGGTCCTCGCGTGATCTAACATGCTGCAAAACGTGTCGTTGCTGGCAATGTCGGCACAGTCCACTGTCACGGTCGCGATGGTGGCCTTAAAAGACTCAATGCTTTGGATTCCAATGAACGACCCATCATGGAAAATGCGAAGGGATGCTCACTGGGACCGAGAGACAGCCGTAGCGAAAGCAACTTGCCTCGTCCTCCGAGTGAAATTAATATCGACGAGAAGGAAGCATGAGATAGCCTAATACCTTGAGGCTTGGAGTGCCGGACAAGGCTTTCAACTCCAGGATTGCCTCCCAGTGTAAATGCGACTCAATATTGGCATAGTTTAAGTAAGCATCGAGGACTTGAGATATGGGCGAATCTTTGCTTAGGCCACCGTGAGCTGCTTACTTGTCGGAACTCGCCGAAAGTTCCCACAAGACTGTTAGATGCTAACGCGAATGATGTCTGTTCAAAGTGATAGGTCTGATTTTCGTGGAATTCACCTCGGAAGTAACACTTGCGGACAGAAACCTATGATTCGTCAACTGGGTCAAACGACAAGTGGGACCTGCAGCAAGGCAACGAAACGCAAGGCAGTTTAGACCCTAGGATCGTCAGTTTGTACACGCATATTCATCAAGGCAGCGATTTTGATAGCTCGGCTGGGTTCTATTATCGACCAAATCAGACTCCGGGAAACTTGATCGGCAGTAGCTGGCGACTAGAACCTTAGAGAACAGCCCGTGCATTCCGTTGGACTCGAAAATCTGCTTTGGGCTGATCTCTGTAGGCGCCGTGACCTTGCCTCTAGACGGAAATTTGGATGGATTCGAACACACAACGCAGAGTTGGAAAAGACAAAATTGACAGCTTTCGAAAGGGGCCGCGCTTCCACGTGGATGATCAATAACAATGATCTTTGAAGGCGATTTGGGGGTGGCGTGATTGCTCAGATCCGGCTGCTTTGAGCAGGCGTAATCGGATGTTTCGTGCTCTGATGAAATTGCCAGTACGTCACCAAGAGCGAGGAGAATACATTTCTCCAGCATCCGCCGTTTAGATAGTCGACGATCAACGTGTCCTGACTCGATGCATTGTGTCTCTCAGAATTCGTCGCGCATTAGCAACGGCAATTGCAATATGTTCAGCTTCATGTCCGTAATGTGAGAAGCTGCAAAATGTCCACTGTTATTTCGGAGAGGTTGACGATCTCAGAATGAATCGAGTTAAAGGTCAAAACTTCCATGACTTGGATGGACTAAGATGACAAGATAGATTGGAAAATGGGGGCAACGATACGATGGTGGCGAGTTGTCGACGCTCTGAAAGGTCCCAAACTTTGACGATAAAAACTATGTGTGGTTCAGGGGACACTTCATCGTTGTCCATGATGGTAAAATTTGCCTTGCCTTATAGGCTTTAAGTACGGAACCTTAGTCTCAGTTCGCCAAAGTACTGTTTGATGCTTTATATCTGAGCGTCCATAGCGATCCGTCAGAATCGCATCTCCAACCACCTTATGGAACATGCGCAAGATGTATTGCCGGCTCGAATATTACTTGATCGACCGAGAGTGTCTTGCACTGTTCACGAGTACCCTGGACTTTGATCCCGACGAGCATGGAAGTCCCGACGCGGCTCAGGGCCAGCCAGATCGGGCATCTATGTTCCGACTGTCACGAAAGCCGGTAGCATTTTTGTGTACTGAGATATTCATCATCGAGGAACTGGAGGCGCATTCGGAATTGCTCTATTACACCGACACGTCGCTAGAAGCCGTGGATGAGCCGCGCCGCCTCAAAGTCGTCTACCACATCGTGCAGCTGTTCAACCGCATCCGACAAGACAATCGGTAAAGTTGTGGAGGTTCCCTCCCGAAACTTGTCACTTCCGGCAAAAGGATCACTTACATTCGTCGCCTTAGCGGTCTTGCAGACCAGAAAACGTGGCGTGGCCCCCGCCTTTTTGCCATGCCTCTGATTAGCAACAACCGCTTGATGGCATGCGCTTTACGTCTCTGTCTCTGAGAAACCTACAGCGCTCCATTCTAAGACTAGAGAACTATCTCAAGACTACGGATGTTTTAGATTATCGGGCTGGATCCGACATGCCATTTTATCACGCTTGTTGTCACCCCAGTCTCGGCGTTTTTCAATACGTGGTGAATCTGAGCCCCGTCATCATGAGCATTCACTGTGTCTTTCAAGACTCCGGAAGCATTCTGACAATAACTAGCGGCGGCGCTGACACAGCTGTGGTCGTGAGCCTGCTCATCAAGTGGGAGCCGCGGGATGCTACCTAAATGCCAAGACGTCTTGCTGCCATTTGCTACCATGACAATGTAATTCAAAAAAGTCACCATGGCCAATGTATTAAGGTTTTTCACAAGCAGCTGTGTTTTGGCTCCCGTTGTTTAAACAACGACTTTTCTTTGCTTGTTCCGAGTTAACCCACCCACCCCACAAGAGAGCCACCCCCACATCCGAGCCATCCGAAATTGCTGTATTATCAAGAACATCCCTTTTTTTAAACTATTGTAACAATTGCTATTTGTTGCTAAATAACGTTATCTTTTTGGGATACCTTCTCTATTATACTATAAAGTAATATATTAAGTTTAAGCTTTAATAAGCCCTTATAAATATAGTAAATAGTTACTTTATTTATTAAGTTATTTATAAGTAGAGTATATTATATTAGACCTTTTAGTATTAGTTATATAATAAATAAAATAAAAATATTATATAAGTTAATTATTAGTAATTATTATAGTTATAAAAAATTAATTTAATTATTTATATATTTATTTAAGTTACTTTAAGTAGTACTTTTATTTATTAGTAAATAAAAGGCTTAGTAAAGTATATAATAAGTAATACTTAGTAACTTTTAAAGAAAAAATAAATAGCTTAATTTTTATAGTAATATTTATTAATTAAGACTTAAAGATATTAATTTATTAATTTTAAGTAATATAAAGCTTATGTTATAAATATTATATAAGAATAATTTAGTTATTTAGATTTATTAGTAATTAAAGGTATTTATTTATTTAACTAATAATATAATAATATAACTTTTTTAGTTAAATAATTATATATTATAAAAGTATATAAGTAGTATTAATAATAAGGCTTATATATAACATACATACATAGTAAGTCGCTTATTATAGTAAGTCGCCTACTTCTACCTACCCTTTAGCTATTTATATAAGTCAATCAAGCAGTATTATACAAAATCAATTAAAACTACTTATTATCCTCTTCTTTAGAAGTCTCCTATACTACTTAACATATTTATACATTACATCTAGTTTTTCTATAATTACTATATTACTAACCACACAATTCATTCCCCTCTATATAAGCCTCCTTCTAGTATATATTTTTACCTCTAGTATTAATAACCCCTTTTTTTACTTAAATTACTTTAGCTTTAGTTATATTAAGTAACCCTCTAAGATATAGTTAGGTTTTTTTAGCCTTTTAGTACTTATTTAATACTTTATTTATTATATAAAGCTTATAGTTCTTAGCCTTAAAAAGAACTAATTAATATATTAACTTAGTAATACTTTTAGCTTATAAGTTAACTACTTTATATAAATATATTAATAAATTATATTAATAACTATAAATCTTTTTTTTAAGTAATATAAAGCTTTATATAGTATTATATACTATAGTTAATGTCTTTAGGTCCTAGGAGCCCTAGCTACTTAGGCGTAAGTTAGATAGTGTTAATATCTTTGGCTTAAAATCTAGGCAAGAAATAACTACTTTTAGGTTAAAAGGTATAAGGCTAGTTTATCTAAAACTAGCTTATATATTTTTTTTACTTATTAAAATAAAAAAAGCTACTGTAAAAGTAAAAAAAACTTATTTTTAGTAATATATATAATTTATATTTATATTATTTTCTTAATTTCTTTGTTATATAATACTTTTAGTAGACTAAAATAGCTAACATTAAGAGGCTAAAGCTTATGTAATAAATAAAGAGGTATATAAAGAGTAATAATACTATATTTTTTATAATAATTATTAGACTTAGTAGACTTATAGCTATTATAACTATTAAAAATTAAAAGCTATTTAATACCTTTTATATAAGACTTTATATACTTTTTAAAATACTATAGCTAATCTAAGCTAATTTTATTTATAGTTTATTTATTTTTACTAAGGTAAATATACTATTAAGGTAAGATTTAGCTATTAGTATACTATAAGAAAAGGTAATATTTACTTTTAATAATAATGTATAGAGGTAATACTTAGTTATTTATATATATACCTTAAATAATAGAAACCTATTTATAATTACTAGGCTACTTTATATAAAGCCTTCTCTTATAATTAGAAGTTATAATAACCTTTGTATATAATAGTATTCTTATTAAGAAGCCTATTTTATTAAAATTATAAATATTATTATTATAGATTTTATACTTTATAATTATATTTTATATAAAAATAAACTAAGTTTATATAATTATAGGATCCTTAGCTAATACCCTTTAATAGTTAATTTTATGTTAAAAACGCGTCTTTAGTTATAATTAGTATTATACAAAGTTCTTTACCTATTAAGGTCTAACACATATTATGTTATGTTTATTAAAGAAGTAATCAGCTATATCTTATATATCGTTAAGTCATAGTAGAAATCCTTAATTAATTAGGTTAATAACTTATTTAAGAATCACTATTTCTTCTAGCTTAGTTATCTTTATTAATTTTAGTAAGAATAACAGGGGGTTATTCATAAATAGTTACAAGGAAAAGTAGAGAAGACTAAAGGTAGACAGAAAAGGTATATATATATATTAACCGTTAAGGTATCGTTATACTTCATTGTTCTTATAAAACTGTCTAAGTAGAGGGGATATCTCTTAGTTATATAGAAAGTCCCTTAGATACGTATAGTATCTAAGTGTATATCTAAGCGTATATCTAAGCACTGAGAGGTACTTATAGTTTCTCGTATATGTATATATATGCCCGTATATGCCCGTAGAAAAGCATAAGCGCCAACATATGTAATGCTTAGAAGTATATGCGTTTATATGCAGTAGACTGCATTAGTTTGTAGTAGTTTGTATTAGTATAGTTATATATAGTAATATATACTTTGATAGGTTATTTTTCAAGAAGAATCTAGAAAAAATAACTATATATTTATAGGACTTTTAGTTATAGAGTTATAAAGAGATTTATATATAAGAATTATAAGAATTTTACTTCTTAATTCTTAGTTTTCTCCTTAAGTTATATCTAAGTTATAGATATAACTTACTTTATATAAAAACTTATAAAAACCTTATATAAAAAAAATTATAAGAAAAATAGTTATAGTTATAGTTATAGTTAAAAACCTTTAAAGGAGAAAAAAATATTTATAAAGGGGAAACCTTAGTATTTAAGCTATATTATTTTCTTTTTAGAAAGTATTTCTTTATTATCTATAGTTTCTTTAGGTAAAAACCCCTTTTTATTAAGATTTATAGTCTCTATAAAGTATTTAAATATTTCTTTATTAATAGATTTAGTAAATATATCTGCTATATTATTCTTTATATAGATATGATATAAAGAGACTTGATTATTATAGATAGCTTGTTTAGAAAAGTAATATCTTATATCTATATGTTTAGATTTCTTATGAAGCTCTAGGTTTTCTGTTATACGTTGTGCTGCCTCGTTATTTATTAAAATAATAGGCTTATTTAACGTTATATTTAACCTTAAGTTATTATATACATAGAAAAAAGAGTTATATAAGTATATAGATTCCTTTCTAGCTTTATATAAAGCCATATATTCAGCTTCACAAGTAGATAAAGCAACAGTCTTCTGTTTTATACTATTCCAGCTTATTATATTATAGTACCTTAAGATACTTATATATCCAGTAGTAGACATTCTATCGTCTAAGTCTTTAGCTTAATTAAAGTCTGAAAATATAACTAACTATAAATTAATATTCTAGTTATATATTAATCCTAGATTAGGATATTTATTTATATATCCCTATATCCTATTAAGCGCAATAAAATACTCTTTAGATAGGTTACTTATATAACAAGCACATATATTTACTAGATATGTTATATCTAGCTTAGTCTTAAGACTTAAGAAGAGTAGAGATCCTATTTCTTGTTAATATTAAGTTATTTCTTCTTTTGTTATTTGCCTTGTATTTTTCCTAAGCTTAATAGTAGGATTTATAGGCGTATTATAAGAATAAGTATCCTTTTTATTATACTTTTTTAGTATTTTATTTATATATTTGGTTTAATAAATATATAAGATCTTATTTGCTTTATTTATATATATTTTGTTTTTTAAAAACATATATAGAATTCCTAAGTCTTGTATTTATAAATCTTTATTTATATTATTATAGAAATATTCTATATCTTTATTTATAAAAGCTATTATTATTATATTGTTTACGTAATAGGCTATTATAGCTTTTATATTATTATTATTAGCTATAAAGATACCTTTATTATAAGAGGATTCTTTAAAGCCTAGTTTTATAATTATAGATCTTAACTACTTATACTAGAGTCTAAGGCTCTGTTTTAGACTATATAAGGCCTTTTTAAGTTTATAATATAAAGCTTTTTTTGTTATATTATTTATATATTCTAAGGTATTTGTTTTATAGTTATAAGAAAAACTTGTAGGTAATTTTACCTATATTTCTTTATTTATATTAGTATAGTAGAAGGCATTAGAGATATTAAATTACCTAAAAAACCAGCCTAGCTTTATTCTTATTATAAATATAGCTTTATAATTCTTAGGTTTATAGGTAGTATTAAAGGTTTCTAGATAATCAATACCTATATATTAATTAAAACCTTGTACTACCTACCTAGCTTTATATTTTAATGGGTTATTATTTATATTTGTTTTTAAATTATATACTTATCTTTTTCCTAAGGGCTTAATTCCTTTAGGTAAAAGAAGTATTATCTAAGTATATATATTATATAAGTTATTAACTTTTAAAACTATTGCTTAAATCTATTTATTTTTAGAAGTAGAGATTATAGCCTTTTTATAAGTAGTAGGGTTTTTATTTATTGTTATAGTAAGGATATATATAGCTTTATTAAACCTATTTATTTTATTATTTTGATTATTTATAGTAGAAAGTATTGGTTTAATTATAAGGTAGTCTTTTATAGTATATAAAGCGTTTTTTTAGTTTATTACTTATTTATAGTCTTTAAGCTTATTATTATTCTACTTAGAAATTTCTACTATTATCTTAGATTTATTATTATTATTATTATTATAATTATTATAATTATTACAATTGTAATTATTATAATTATTATTATTTATTATATTATTATTATTTATTAGCTTTATATTTATACCTCTAGGATTTAAGTCTTTCCTTTTACTTTTATAGTTATATAGAAATATCTTATTATTACTACTATTTTCTTTATTATTTATATTTATATTATTATTATTAATAGTAAAAGGTATAAACTAATTTTCTAGAATAACTATATCTCTAGTCTAAAAGAAAGTTTTCTTTTGAAAATCATATACTTTATATATATTATTTCTATAGTTAAGTACTATAGCTTTTATAGCTTTATTATCTAGCTTTTTTATCTTAGGATCCTTATTCTTATAGTAACATATAGATCTAAAAGTTACTATATTATTAATATTAAGCTTTATATTATTACCTATTTTATAAGGGGTCTTATAGTTAAAAGCTTTATAAGGGATTATATTATATAGATTTACTACTGTTAAAGCAGCTTCTCCCTATAGATATAAAGGCAAATTTGCCTATAAAAGCATAGCTCTTATTTTATTAGTTATAGTCCTTATTACTTTTTCTATTATACTATTAAGCTTGTAAGTATAAGGCACTTTTATATTATGATTTATCCTTTTAATTATATAAGTATGATTTATAATATTATTATTAAATTCTAGACTACTATTTATATTAAAGTCTTTTATCTTATTTTTATTTATATTATTCTTATTTATATATTCTAGAACAATAGTATTAACTTCTTTTACTTCTTTAGTTCTAAGTAGTTTTATAAATATAAGTCTAGATTTTCTTTTTAAGAAGATAATAAACTATCAATATTTATTATAAGTAGAAGGTATTATAAGTCTATAGAGATCAAAAGAGACTTTTTCTATATATTTGTAATCCTTATTATAGTTATTAGAATGCTTATTAACTTTAGTAATAAAGTTTACTTTTATATAAGTATTATAAGTATAGTCTTTTTCTATTATATTATTAGTTATATTTATATTATCTTTAAGTTATATTAAGACTTTTCTACTTATATGTCCTAGTCTATTATACTACTTTTTAAAATTATTAATCTCTTTATTATATATAACCTTCTTATATTTATAAAGTTTTCTTCTTATATTTATAGTATTTATATATTCTTTATAGTTATTAAGATCCTTTTTATTTAAAACCTTTATATTTAAATAATATAGACTGTCTTTTATTTTCCTCTTATAAAGGGTTCTTTTATTATTTATATTTATTAAAGATACTTTTATATTCTAAAAAAGGGAGGCTATCTTAAGTCTTTTTAGTCTATTTTAATTTAAAAGATTAATACCTATTTTAAACATATAATAACAGTCTTTAAGAATATATATATTGTTAGAATAACAGCACTAGCTAGTTGTATAACACGTATAACTTAAGGACATACATTATAGTAGAGGGCACAGACTGGATATTTGGCCCTTAGTTATCTATTAAAGGGATTAAAAGTATATTCATACTAAACTAACTCAGAGATACATAAGATCATATATCTTATATATAAAAGCTAAATCTTATGGTTAGAAAGATAATTATAGAAAATATATTTTTAGTTTACCTTAACTTTAACTTAAGTATAATTGTATAAATAGGTTCTTTTAGAAAAAAAGAATCTATTTAATACTAATTAATAGTTACTTAATAATTTATATAATTACTTTATATAATCATAAATTAGTAAAAGTAAAGAGATAAGACTTAGGTTTTATAGCTAAGCTATTAGGTAATCTTATACTTTATATAAAGTAAGAAATTCTTAAAGATACTTAAAGGGTTACACTAGAAAGTCTCTTATACTAAAAAGCCTTAATTTTATTTATTATTATTTACTAAGCTAAACCAAGTAAATAAAATAAAGATAACTTTTATTTTACTATTATATAAAATAAATTCTTATTATTATTTACTAAACTAAACTAAATAAAAATCTTTATTATACTATATATAAAGTATAAAGTATATACTATAACACTAAATAAACTAATTTTAATGTTATATAATATAAAATAACTGCTAAATATAATATAGCTTCCTAAGAGAATTTAAAAAATAATTATTAAAGCTAATATAATAATATTAATAAATATTTACTAATATATAAAAAAATAAGTATAAAGAGTAAAGTCTTATTATATATATAAAAAAAGACTATAAATCCTAAATACTAAGAAAATCTAGTTAATATCATATAAATATTATCTAAAAAAAAGATAACTATATATATTATGTATATTATTATAAAAATATTTTATTTTAAGTAATTAAAAAAAAACCTAATAATATTATTATATAAAGATTTTAATAAATAGTTTACTTTTTAATAAAAAAAAGTCTATTATATATTTAAAATAAAGTTTATATAACTTATTAAGCTAAAAAGATTTTAATTATTATTAATAAAAAATATAAATTAATAGCTAATTAAATTTATTAAAAAGATTAAAAGAAAGTTTAATAAATAAAAAAAGTACCTTTTTACTTATATAATACTTATACTAAGTTATATAATTATAATAACTTAAACACCTATTTAAAACCCTAAATTAACTTTACCTTAAAACATAACTAAATTAATAATAAAGCTAATTAAACCCTTATATAATACATAAACAACTTAAACATTAATTATATAAAAGTAATTATAATTAGCTTTAAGAAATATACCTCCTAAAATAAAATTTACACAAAAATTTAAGAGTTTTCTATAAATCTAAAGTTATATAACACCTTTATATTAAAAAGATAATATTTATAACTTACTACTAAAATAAATAATCTAAAATAAATTATATAAGTTAACTATAATTTTAATCTTTTAAAAGAGATAAAGAAAAGATAGGAATTATATAAATAAGCTATATAATATCTTATATAATAAAACAAAGGTCTTTATTAGTTTTTATTAATACCTTAGAATCACTAAAGACTAATACTATACAGTATTTCCTAATATCTTAGCTAATTATATAAAAGAGTTTTATTTTTATTACATTAGACTAATAAGGAAATAAAATAAGATATATAACATATTAAAAATATACTTTAATATTAATATTAACTATACTCTCTATTAAATAGATTAAACAAGTTTATCTTTTATATAAGTTAAATAAGATAATCTAAATAAAAATCTAATAAACATATTAGAAATACTCTTAAATAAAATACCCCTTATATAATAAATACTTAGCCTAAGTTTTCAGAAAAAGATTATACTTTATACACAAATCACCTAAACATATAAAGGTATATTAGAGCTAAAAACTACTTTAAGTAATCTTAAAGCATATTATATATATAAGTAATTTTCTTTTAGCCTAAAAGCATTACTATAAGTTGCTTTAGACAAGAAATTTATATTATATAATATTAACTTTATAGATAAAAGATACTTTAATAACAAGAGTTACCTATAACTATTATATAATAGACTATTAAATAACAAAGGATCTTCTTAATAACCTTAAAAAAATCAACCTTTATTACAACTTAAGTTTAATTATATAATATCTAAAAAAAGATATTTTATATATAAAAAAAAGAATTATTAGTCTATAAATTATTTAAATAAAGAATATAATTATATAAAAGACTAATACCTTTAAATATATAGTATACTTAAATAAGAACTATAAAGAGATTTTACTTTATATTTTCTTAACTTTAAAAAAAAAAACTTAGTAAATAAATTATATAATAAAAAAAAAGAATTTATAAAGAATAAAGAGATATTAGCTTTCCTAATATTTTCTTTATTCTTTTATTATATAACAAAAAAAAATATTTTTTTATTATTAAAGACATTAAAGGCCTATTAATTCTTATTATATAATCCTTATATCTTATCATACTAAGAAGAACTATAAGATATAAAAGTAATAAAGTTCTTTACTATAAAAAAACCTTAAATCCTTATATACCTATAGGAGAACCCTTATATAGTAATATCCTAGGGACTAGGATTAACAAATATATAATTTAAAGCAAATAACTTAATTATATTAATTAGTACTATAAAAATAAAGAATTAGCTTGGAAAGGTTATATATTATATCCTTAATACTCTTACTCTATTCTTGTTTTTATTATATAATATAAATAGGTTAAATATATATTTTAATAACGTTAATAATATAATTATATAGTAAAATAGAAAACCTATTCTAGTTATATAAAAATAAAGTTACCTATTCTTTAACCTTAGTCATATAAAAGCCAGTATATCCTTTATAGAAAAACAACTTTAAAAGCTTTACAAATAATTTAAACATCCTTATATAAACTATCTTTACTACCTCTTAAAAAAAGCTAAGTATTATAACATTAATATCAATATTCTAGAAAAAGTCTAGAAGTGTTGAATGGATTCTCTCTTTCTAAGAGAACCTGTTTATATAATTATACTAAGGTTAAAGTTAAGGTAAACTAAAGATATATTTTCTATAATTATCTTCCTAACTATAAGACTTGGCTTTTATATATAAAATATATGATCTTATATATCTTTAAGTTAGTTTAGTATAAATATAGTTTTAATTCCTTTAATAGATAACTAAGGGCTAAATATTTAGTCTATGCTCTCTACTATGATGTGTATTCCTGAGTTATGTATATTATATAACTAGCTAATGCTATTATTCTAATACTTATAACTTTTTCTTTTATAACTATATAACTTTTTATAGTATCTAATTAGGTTATACTGATTATGACATTAATAACCTTTTTATATAATCTTATAGGTTAAGCTATTTATGTTATATAATAAATCACTAATATTAAAACTTTAAATAATTATTTATTTTTTTCTTATTTAGTTAAGTAGATAAGTTATATATTAGTGAAGTTCTTTTTTTTCTTATTGACTTTACTTCTGCTCCTGCTATTAATATACTTTCTTTTTTTTATATAATAACTTTAGTTATTTAAAACCTTTTTTACTTATTTTTCTTTTTTTCTTTTTTTTTTTTTTTTTTTTTTTTACATATATTATTTTTTTATATAATTAATTAATAATAATTTTTTTTTTTCTTTAATTAACTTTAATAATAACTATTTATATATAAGATTTCTTTTTATATATTTTTTTTTACTAATTTATTAATAGTACCTTATATAATTAATCTATTATATCTTTTATTACCCTTAGTAATTTAATTTTTAGTAATATTAGTATATATACTAATATGTTTAGTAGTTATTAGCTTTATTTTTTAACTAGTAATACTAATAATTATACTCTTTTATTAGCTTTAGCTATTAATATATATTACTTTTGTTTTTACCTTATCTTTATATATTAACTTTAACTATAAAATAGGAAATATCTTATTATTAATATACTATTATATAATATCAAGATCTATATTACTAGTAATACTTCTGTCTAGCAGTTTATTACCAGCATTATCTATTGCTAGAGCTATTTCCTTGTGGTCTTGGTTTAGTCTTATAGTTATATAGCTATTGCTTATAGTAATAAATGCGTAACTACTAACTCTCTACGCTTCTGCTAGTGCACCTATATTCCTACCTTTTAAGGTAGCGTCTATGCTAAGTATGTCTAGTAGTTGCATAGTGCTTACTGCATTTACTGCGGTTAAGATGTTAATTTGTCTAATAACCTAGGTAATAATAATAATAATAATAATAGTAGCTTTAGTAACTATAAGGCTCTTAATATTACTAATACTTATAAGCCTTATACGTTTAGTAATAAGCTTAATAAGAATGTTAATAAGGGTAGTTGCTTCTTTAGTATTTTTGTTAGTTTTATAGTTATTAATAAAAAATAGTTATATAACTTTTTTTTCTTAAAATCTTAAATAATAATTAAATAGATTATATAATATAGTAATTTAGAAAAGTTATAGATATAATAGAAGTATAATTTAATATTAAGATTAGCATTAGTAATAGTTAGGTATATTAAATATTTTCTTAAAGTTATATTTTATTTTTAAATAATTAATAATATATAATAGTAAAGTTATATAAATTAATTATTAAGTGTTTTCTTTTAATCTTTTAATATATACTTTAATTTAAATCTTTAATATATTTATTATAATTAATTATTTAAGTACTAAATTTAGTGATTTTTTAGTGAAGGCATTAGTAGGGTTATTTTTCTTATTAATTTATCTCACTTCTAAGATCTTTTTCTTTTTATATAACTCATATAGACTTATAATATTAATTATAAGCCTTTTTTTATTTATTATGTTTAGTTATATAAGGTATTTATATAGAGATTATAAGTCTAAATAGATAATAACTAGAATCCTTAGGAGTTATAATATAAAAAGGATCTTAGTAAGTATTATACTAAGAGATATTTTACTATCAAATCCTGTAGTCATCCTATACAACTTGTTTATAAGTATACTTTATATAACTCTTTTATACTTTATTAAACTTTAGTATATAATATTTCCTTTAATCTAGAAGTTTGTTATTATATAAGCTATTTTTTTAGCTAGTATAATAATAAATCTAAGTTATAATAATAGATCTAAGTTATTTATAAATAATCTATCTATAAAGATATATATCTTTATATAATAGAGATTAAGAGAAATATATGTAAGGCCTTGTGTAAGGTTATTAATTTACCACTAAAGTTATATATTCAAAGCTTTAATATTCTTCTTATTAGGTTCCTTAGTTTAGGCTATAGTAAATAGGTTATATAATGCCTTTAGTTAATAGATAGATATAAAGTATACTCCTTTTACCCTTTAGGAAATATACTACTAATATATATTATATATATTAAAATTAATAAGTTTTAGGTACTTTATTTAGCCTTTTTAAGTAAAAGTAATATAATTATTATGTAATTAAATTCTTTTCTTATTAAAGTTAATTTTATTATTAAGTAATAAAATAGTTTTTAGTTTTATATAAAGTCCTTTTTTTCTTAGCTCTTCTTCTTCTCTCTAAGAGAAGGTAGGTATAATAAAACTAAGTATATTGTCTGTTTGTATAGCTGTAATCCTAAAGGTATCTAGTCCTTCTATTATATATAGTAAGCATAGATTATATATTAACTCTGTTATCTTTAGATCTTTCTTGTAATACTTAGAATAGGTTTTATACTAGTATAGGCTTAACTCTACTAGGCTACATAATAGTTTTAAGATATAAAGAAGTATATTTTTAAGGTATTTGTCTTCTAACTCTTTAGGTAGTTATGTAATAATTATCCTAGTTAGATAATTATCTAACTATATATATACCTAAGTTATGTTTCTAAGTTCTTTTTTGTATTTATAGTCTTATATAAGGGTAAGTCTAATTGTAAGTATAAGCCTTTAGCTTATTTGTTAGATAGTAAGTGCCTAGGTTAAAAGTTCTTTTTTCTTCTAGTCTTTATACCCTTATATAATAAGTCTTAACTTCTTATATAGCTTAAATAATAAGTTCTTAATCTCTTATACTATTTATGTCTTATAGATATAGAGGTAGTTATACTCTTTTAGATTATATAGTATAAAGGTAAAGACTTCTTAGTTAATAAGGTTATTTATTTCTGTTTAGTTTAACTCTTTATATAAAGTATTTAGTATTATAATTATATTATTAAGCTATAACTTTTCTATTAACTCCTTATAGTTTTTTTCTTTTTAAGATAGAAATACTTAATTAGTATATAGTAATTATTATATAGCCTTTTTTAGCCTTTTTTTAGTCTTTTTTTTTTGTTTAGCTATTTCTAAGAAATAAGTTATATAATATCTAAATTTAATTATACTATATTTTAATAGTATAGTTTAATATATGTTACATAAAACTATATAGAACTATTAATTATCTTAACTATTACTATATAGCCTTTTATAACCTAGACTTTATATAGTCTAGTTTATCTCTTATTTTTTCTCTATACTAGAACCTTACTTTGGATTAGTAGTAATAATATGCTCTAGAGGTTAAGGCCATTTCTAGTGTTAATTGTATAATTAATCTCTACTTTTGTATAAATACTTTAAAGTATTTTTATTACTTTTTAGATTACTTCTACCCTTTAAGTGATTTTAAGTAATAGAGGTAAGTCCTTATTAATCCTTAGATATGTCCTAAAGACAAGTAATATAAGTATAATACTATACAGATTAGCTATGTTATTTAATGCCTTTATAGCTATCTAGAGGATAATTTCCTTGTTTATATTATACCTAAGCTTAGTATATAAGATATTATATATATACCTTAGAAAAGTATAAGCTTTTTCTATTTTACCTATTACCTAGTAAGCTTCTATTAATATTTCTTTATATAATATACCTATAATATAAGTATAGTTCTTAAATTCTACTAATATAAAGTTTATACTTAGGTTATATATAATATAGTCTAGTAAACCAATATATATACTAATCTAGTATTTATAAAGTGTATTCTATATATCTTATATAAATAAGGACTTTAAAAAGGTAACTCCTTAAAAGCTTATCTTTATATTAATAACGTATAAGGCGTTCTTATTTTTTAGTTATATAATATTTATAACTGTTTTATAATTAAAATAGCTTTTATCTTTTAGTATAAACTTAAACTTCTTTAGTACTAAGTTATATAATTAATAATAATAATAAAACTTCTAGACTTTTTCTAAAATATTAATATTAATATTATAATGCCTAGTCTTCTTTAAGAGGTAATAAAGATAGTTTATACAAGGATATCTAAATCGTTTATAAAGCCTTTAAAGTTATTCTTCTATAAAGAATATACTAGCCTCCATATAACTAAAGTTAAAGAATAAGTAACCTTATTTCTATATAACTAGAATAAGTTTTCTATCTTACTATATAATTATATTATTAACGTTATTAAAATATACACCTAACCTATCTATATTATATAATAAAAACAAAAATAAAATAAAAGTATTAAGGATATAATATATAATCTTTCTAAGCTAATTCTCTATTTCTATAGTACTAATTAATATGATTAAGTTCCTTACCTTAAATCATACGTTTACTAATCCTAGTCCCTAGGATATTACTATACAAGGGTTCTCCTATAGGTATACAAGGACTTAAAGTTTCCCTACAATAGAGAACTTTATTGCTCTTATATCTTATAGTTCCCCTTAATATAATAAGATATAAGGATTATATAATAAGAATTAATAGGCCTTTAACGTCTTTAGTAATAAAAAAATATCCTCTCTTATTATATAATAGAAAAATAAAGAAGATATTAGGAAAGCTAATATCTCTTTATCTCTTATAAATTCTCTCTCCTTATCACATAATTTATCTACTAGGTTTTCTTTTTTAAAATTAAGAAAATATAAAACAAAATCTCTTTATAGTTCTTATTTAAGTATACTATATACTTAAAGGTATTAGTCTTTTATATAATTATATTCTTTATTTAGATGATTTATAGACTAATAACTCTTCTTTTTATATATAAAATATCTTTTTTTAGATATTATATAATTAAACCTAGGTTATAATAAAAGTTAACCTTTCTAAGGTTATTAAGAAGATCCTTTATTATCTAATAGTCTATTATACAATAGTTACAAGTAACTCTTATTATTAAAGTATCTTTTATCTACAAAGTTAATATTATATAACATAGACTTTTTATCTAAAGCGACTTATAGTAATGCTTTTAGGCTAGAAAAGAATTGCTTATACGTGTAATATACTTTAAGATTACTTAGAGCAGTTTTTAGCTCTAGTATACCTCTATACGCTTAGGTGACTTGCGTACAAAGCATAATCTTCCTCTAAAAACCTAGGCTAAGTACCTATTATATAAAAGGTATCTTATCTAAGAGTATCTCTAATATATCCATCAGATTCTTATCTAGATTATCTTATCTAACTTATACAAAGAATAGACTTATCTAATCTATTTAATAGAGAGTATGGTTAATGTTAATATTAAAGTATATTTTCAATATATTATATATCTTATTTTATTTCCTTATTAGTCTAATGTGATAAAGATAAAACTCTTCTATATAATCAGCTAAGATATTAAGAAATACTATATAATATTAGTCTTTAGTAATCCTAAGATATTAACATATACTAATAAAGACCTTTGTTTTATTATATAAGATATTATATAGCTTACCTATATAATTCTTATTTTTTCTTTATCCCTTTTAGAAAATTAAAATTATAGTTAGCTTATATAATCTATTTTAGATTATTTATCTTAGTAGTAGGTTATAGATACTATTTTTTTAATATAAAGGTGTTATATAACCCTGGATTTATAAAAAACTCTTAACCTCTTATATAAATCTTATTCTAAGAGGTATATTTCTTAAAGCTAATTATAACTATTCTTATATAATTAATATTTAAGTTATCTATATATTATATAAAGGTTTAATTAGCTTTATTATTAGTTTAGCTATGTTTTAAGGTAAAGTTAATTCAAGGTTTTAAATAGGTATTTAAGTTATTATAATTATATAACTTAGTGTAAGTACTATATAAGTAAAAAGCTACTCTTTTTGCTTATTAAACTTCCTCCTAATCTCCTTAATGAATTTAACTAGCTATTAATTCATATTTCTTATTAGTAGTAATTAAAATCCTTTTAGCTTAATAAGTTATATAAACTTTACCTTAAACATATAATAGACTTTTTCCTATTAGAAAATAGACTATTTGTTAAAATCTTTATATAGTAATATTATTAAGTTTTTTTTTAATTACTTAAAATAAAGTATTTCTATGTTAATATATATAATATATATAGTTATCTCTTTTTTAAATAGTACCTATATAATATTAACTAGATTTCCTTAGTGTCTAGGATTTATAGTCTTTTTTTACGTATATAGTAGGACTTTGCTCCTTATACTTATTTCTTTATATATTAGTAGGTATTTATTAATATTATTATATTAGCTTTAACAATTATTTTCTAGATCCTCTTAGGAAGCTATGTTATATTTAGTAGTTGTTTTATATTATACAACATTAAAATTAGTTTATTTAGTGCTATAGTGTACACTTTATACTCTATATATAGTATAATAAAGATTCTTATCTAGTTTAACTTAATAAGTAATAACAAGAATCTATTTTATATAATAATAAAATAAAAGTTATCTTTATCTTATTTACCTAGTTTAGCTTAGTAGGTAATAATAGGTAGGATTAAGGCTTCTTAGCATAAAAGACTTTCTAGTGTAACCCCTTAGGTATCCCTAAGGATTTCTTGTCTTACATAAAGTATAAGATTACCTGGTAACCTAGCTATAAAGCCTAAGTCTTATCTCTTTACTCTTACTAATCTATAATTACATAAAGTAATTATATAGATTACTAAGTAACCACTAATTAGTATTAAATAGATTCTCTTTTCCTAAGAAAACCTGTTTATATAATTATACTTAGGTTAAAGTTAAGATAAACCAAAGATATATTTTCTATAATTATCTTTCTAACTATAAGACTTAGCTTTTATATATAAGATATATAATCTTATATATCTCTAAGTTAGTTTAATATAAATATACTTTTAATCCCCTTAATAGATAACTAAGAGCTAAATATCTAGTCTATGCCCTCTGCTATAATATATGTCCCTGAGTTATGCATGTTATACAACTAGCTAGTGCTGTTATTCTAACAAGAAGTTTTATTATTATTATTAATTATATAACTTAGCACTAAAGAAATTTAAGTTTATACTTAAAAACAAAAGCTACTTTAACTATAAGATAATTATAAATATTATATAACTAAAAGATAAAAACGCCTTATACGTTATTAATATAAAGATAAGCTTTTAAAAAGCCACCTTCTTAAAGTCCTTATTTATATAAAATATATAGAATATACTTTATAAGTACTAGATTAATATATATATTAGTTTACTAAACTATATTATACATAACCTAGGTATAAACTTTATGTTATTAGAATTTAAGAACTATACTAATATTATAGATATATTATATAAAAAAATACTAGTAAAAGCTTACTAAGTAATAAACAAAATAAAAAAAGCTTATAGTTTTCTAAGGTATATATATAATATCTTATATACTAAGCTTAAGCATAACACAAACAAAGAAATCATTCTCTAGAAAGCTATAAAGGCATTAAACAACATAACTAGTCTATATAGTATTATACCTATACTACTTATCTTTAAGATATATCTAAGGATTAACAAAAACTTACCTCTATTACCTAAAATTACCTAAAAAATAAAAGTAATCCAAAAAGCAATAAAAATACTTTAAAGCATTTATACAAAAGTAAAGATCAATCATACAATTAACACCAAAAATAGCTTTAACCTCTAAAATATACTATTACTACTAATCTAAAGTAAGGTTCTAGTATAAAAAAAAAACAAGAAATAGACTAGACTATATAAAATCCAGGCTATAAAAGGCTATACAGTAACAATTAAAATAGTTAATAGTCCTACACAGTTTTATATAACACATATTAAACTATACTATTAAGATATAACATAATTAAATTTAAATATTATATAACTTATTCCTTAAAAACAACTAAATAAAAAAAGAAGACTAAAAAAAGGCTACAAAAAGGGCTATATAATAATCACTATATACTAATTAAGCATTTCTATTTTAAAAAAAAAAAAACTATAAAAAGTTAATAGAAAAGTTATAGCTTAATAATATAATTATAATACTAAGTACTTTATATAAAAAATTAAACTAAATAAAAATAAATAACCTTATTAACTAAAAAGCCTTTACCTTTATACTATATAATCTAAAAAAGTATAACTACCTCTATATCTATAAAACACAAATAATATAAGAGATTAAGAACTTATTATCTAAGCTATACAAAAAGTTAAGACTTATTAAATAAGAGTATAAGGACTAAAAAAAAGAAGAACTCTTAACCTAAGCACCTACTATCTAACAAATAAGCTAAAGGCTTATACTTATAATTAGACTTACCCTTATATAAAACTACAAATATAAAAAAAAACTTAAAAACGTAACCTAGGCATATACACAATTAAACAATCATCTAACTAGAACAATTATTACATAACTACTTAAAAAGTTAAAAGACAAATACCCTAAAAATATACTTCTTTATATCTTAAAACCACTATATAGCCTAACAGAGTTAAGCCTATACTAGTACAAAACCTATTCTAAGTATTATAAAAAAGATCTAAAGATAACAAAGTTAATATATAATTTATACTTATTATATATAATAAAAGAACTAAATACCTTTAAGATTACAGCTATACAAATAGATAATACACTTAGCTTTATTACACTTACTTTTTCCTAGAGAAAAAAAGAAGAGCTAAAAAGGAAAGGACTTTATACAAAACTAAAGACTACCTTATTACTTAATAATAAAATTAATTTTAATAAAAGAAAGATTTAATTATATAATAACTATATTACTTTTACTTAAAAAGGCTAAGTAAAATACCTAAAACTTATTAATCTTAATACATATAATATATATTAGTAGTATATTTCCTAAAAAGTAAGAGAAGTATACCTTACATCTATCTGTTAACCAGAGGCATTATATAACCTATTAACTATAGCCTAAACTAAAAAGCCTAATAAAAAAAATATTAAAGCTTTAAATATATAACTTTAGTAGTAAATTAATAACTCTACACAAGGTTTTATATATATCCCTCTTAATCTCTATTATATAAAGATATATATCTTTATAGATAAATTATTTATAAATAACTTAGATTTATTATTATAACTTAGATTTATTATTATACTAGCTAAAAAAATAGCTTACATAACAATAAACTTTTAGATTAAAAAAAACATTATACACTAAAGTTCAATAAAATATAAGAGAGTTATATAAAGTATACTTATAAGTAAATTATATAAGATAACTACAGGATTTAATAGTAAAATATCTCTTAATATAATACTTACTAAGATCCTTTTTATATTATAACTCCTAAGGATTCTAGTTATTATCTATTTAGACTTAGAATCTCTATATAAATACCTTATATAACTAAATATAATAAATAAAAAAAAGGCTTATAATTAATATTATAAGTCTATATAAGTTATATAAAAAAGAAAAAATCTTAAAAGTAAGATAAATTAATAAAAGAAATAACCTTGTTAACGCTTTTACTAAGAAATTACTAAACTTAGTACTTAAATAATTAATTATAATAAATATATTAAAAATTTAAATTAAAATATATATTAAAAGATTAAAAAAAAACACTTAATAATTAATTCATATAACTTTATTACTATATATTATTAATTATTTAAAAATAAAATATAACTTTAAAAAGATATCTAATATACTTAACTACTACTAATACTAATCTTAATATTAAATTATACTTCTACTATATCTATAACCTTCTTAAATTATTATATTATATAATTTATTTAATTATTATATAAGATTTTAAGAAAAAGAAATTATATAATTACTCCTTATTAATAACTATAAGGCTAGCAAAAGTACTAAGAAAATAACCACCTTTATTAATGTTCTTATTAAGCTTATTACTAAGCATATAAGGCTTATAAGTATTAGTAATATTAAAAGCCTTATAGTTACTAAGACTAATATTATTATTATTATTATTATTACCTAAGTTATTAAACAAATTAATATCTTAACTATAGTAGGTATAACAAGCACTATACAACTACTAGACACACTTAGCACAAGTACTACCCTAAAAGGTGAAAATGCAGGTGCACTAGCAGAAGCATAGAGAGTTAATAGTCACGCATTTATTACCATAAGCAATAGCCACATAACCACAAAACTAAACCAAGACCACAAGGAAATAGCCCTAGTAGCAAATAATACTAATAATAAACTACTAAACAGAAGTATTACTAGTAATACAAATCTTAATATTACATAATAGTATATTAATAATAAAATACTCCTTATTCTACAGTCAAGGTTAATATATAAAAACAAAGTAAAAACAAAAATAATATACATTAATAGCTAAAGCCAACAAAAAAGCACAATTATTAATATTACTAATTAAAAAACAAAGCTAATAACTACTAAATATATTAATATATATACTAATATTACTAAAAATTAAACTACTAAAAGTAACAAAAAACATGATAGATTAATTATATAAAATACTATTAATAAATCAATAAAAAGAAATATATAAAAAGAAATCTTATATATAAGTAGTTATTATTAAAGTTAATTAAAAAAAAAGAAAAAGATTATTATTAATTAATTATATAAAAAAGCAATATATATAAAAAGTAAAAAAAAAAAAAAAAGAAAAAAAAAAAACAAATAAAAAAGGTTTTAAATAGCTAAAATTACTACACAAAAAAAAAAATATATTAACAATAAAAGCAAAAGTAAAGTTAACAAAAAAGAAAAAAACTTTACTAATATATAACTTACCTACTTAACTAGGTAAAAAGAAAATAGATAATTACTTAGAGTTTTAATATTAGTAATTTATTATATAATATAAATAGCTTAACCTATAAGGTTATATAATAAGGTTATTAATATCATAATTAGCATAACCTAATTAAACACTATAAAGAGTTATATAATCACAAAAGAAAAAGTTATAAGTATTAAAATAATAGTATTAGTTAGTTATATAATACGCATAACTTAAGGACACACATCATAGCAGAAAACACAGACTGGATATTCAGCCCTCAGTTATCCATTAAGGGGATCAAAAGTATATTCATACTAAACTAACTCAGGGATATATAAGATCATATATCTCATATATAAAAGCTAAGTCTTGTAGTTAGGAAGATAATCATAGAAAATACATCTTTGGTTCACTTTAACTTTAACCTAAGTATAATTATACAAACAGGTTCTCTTAGAAAGAGAGAATCCATTCAACATATATTATTATTATTAAAAAAAGAAATTACTATATCTTTTTATAGAGAGATTTTCTTTCTTTTTATATCTCCTTAGTTAATATACCTATTTATATAGGTAGTCTTTCTAAATAAGAATTTATTACTTATAATATTAATAGTAGTAATAATATCTAAGTAAAACGTAATATATTTATTATTTCTAGTTATATATATAGGTTTATTTATATTACTTATGTTATTATTAGTTATAGTTATTATAAAGGAGGTTATATAACTTATATTTTTAAAATCTAAGTTTATTTTACTCTTTTCTTCTTATTAAAGGTTATTTATAACTATAATATCTATAACTATAATATACATATTTTCTATATCTAATTTATCTAATTCTTTTGAATCTTCTTTCTTTATTATAGCTTTTTTAGCTATTAAGGCCTTTTAGGCCTTATAGAGCTTATTTCTCTTTATATTAGTCCTTTGTTACCTTAGGACTTTTTTCTTAGTATTATCCTTATTTTTCTAGCCTTTAAGGGCCTTAATAGGATATAGAAAGTTATAGTCTTTAACTATATGGTTTTTTAACTTGTAGTATATATAATAAATACCTTTTGTTTTTTTCTAAGGCTTTTTAATTCCTTTTTTAAAGGTAAAAGTAGTATATAATACTGTAAAAGAACCTTTTCTTTTTGCTTTATTTATAAGATTTATAAAAAGGGATTTTATAATATAGGAATTTGTATTTCTTTTAAGGGCTTAGGTTATATTAGTTATAAAACCTTTATAACTATTATCTAGACTATTTAATACCTAAGCTATAATAACTTATTTTAGTAAAGCTATATCTTTAGAAGATAAGTTATTTATAAGCTCTTTTACTTTATTAAGCTATTCTTTTATAGATCTAAAGGATTCTAAGGAGGTATTAAAGAACTTTTTATAAGTAAGATATTTATTAGTAAAACTAGTAGGTTTATATAGATCCTTTAGTTTCTTCTAGGCTTTATATCCTATTATAGAGTCTTTTATAACCCTTAAAGAGGAATCCTTATAAAATAGCTTTATAAAAGCTAATACTTTTATATTACTCTTTTATTAAGAAGGTATAGTTAAAGGGGTTTTAAGACTAAAGTTAATATTTTTACTAATAAGTAAAGCCTTAAATCTAGTTACTTAAATATTATAGTTAAGGCTACTAGAAAGGCGTAGTATATAGATTTTTTCTATAGTATTAATTTGGTTTAAATTTGATTGGAATATAAGGATTTTAGTTGATTTTGGTTGAGTAGAGAGAGATATTAGTATTTTAATAATACTATTAAATTTGTCTTAAAAAATAGGCCTTAAAAGTGGTTAAGTTATTATAATGTTGTTATTAATAGTATAGTGTTGCGTGGTTGCCTTAGGTTAAAGATATATATGGGCCTTTAATTAAAGAAGCTTTTACTAGACGATAAAGCAGTTAGTCTAGTAGTTTAGCTATTTTTTAGATTAACTAATTAAATTAGTAACTTAATTAGAGCTCTTAGGTTTAATTCTAGCTTAAGGTATATAGTCTTTGTTGGATATAGGCTAGAAATAACCTTTAACTAGTAGGGTAGGATTAAATTATAATTAGCCTAGAGCTATAGTAGCGTAAAATATAGCGATAGGTGTAGTACTTGCTTGGTAAGCTGGTCCCTCTATTCTGCTGAATATAGACTGTTGGGTGTGAGGTATAGTTGCCTTAGAGTTATATTCCTTAAAATTCTTTTAGCTAATGTGGTATATCCTTTGGCAAGGTTGAATTTCTGTTGTATAAAATAGAGGTATAAGTATAAAGGAAGATAAAAGGTATAAGAGTTGTTTTCTTTACTGAGCTGGGCTTATAACTAGTAAGAATAATAGGGGGTTATTTATAAATAGTTATAAGAAAAAGTAGAGAAGACTAAAGGTAGATAGAAAAGGTATATATATATATTAACTGTTAAGGTATTATTATACTTTGTTGTTCTTATAAAACTGTTTAAGTAGAAGGGATATCTTTTAGTTATATAGAAAGTCCCTTAGATACGTATAGTATCTAAGTGTATATCTAAGTATATATCTAAGTGCTGAGAGGTACTTATAGTTTCTTGTATATATATATATATGCTTGTATATACCTGTAGATAAGTATAAGCGCTGATATATGTAATGCTTAGAAGTATATGCGTTTATATGTAGTAGACTGTATTAGTTTATAGTAGTTTATATTAGTATAGTTATATATAGTAATATATACTTTTATTGGTTATTTTTTAAGAAGAATCTAGAAAAAATAACTATATATTTATAGGACTTTTAGTTATAGAGTTATAAAGAGATTTATATATAAGAATTATAAGAATTTTACTTCTTAATTCTTAGTGTTTTTTATTAAGATCTTAAAATCAAGATTTTAAGGTATACTTAAATCCTATAAAGCTTCTAAAGATTTACTAAGTTTCTAGCTTATAACATTTTAACGTTTTACTATCTAGGTAGTCTTCTAAGTAAGGTTTAAACTAAGAAAAAACTTATCCTTTAAAAAAAGTATTTATATAAATAATTCTTTTATTTTTATATAAAAGTTATTAAAGTAAAATATTTAATAAGTCTTAATATATATTAAGAATCCTTTAAGTGTTTTAGGGGTTTTATTATAAGTAGTAAAGGAATTAAGCTTAAGTTTTTTTTATTTATCTATTAAGGTTAAAATAATATTAGTAATAGCTTAGAGAATATAAACCTTTTCTTTAAGGGTATTAACTTATAATACTTTAGCTTAAAGTTAGTTAAAAAGTACTATATTATTATTAAATATTTATTATATATCTATAATGTTTTTATAAGCTTTTTAAGTTATTTAGCTATTTTAATATTATTATTTTTATTACTAAAAGATTTAAGACCTTTTATTTTTTAGTCTAAGCTTATAAGTTTAAAAGGTATTATTACTTTTTCTTTAGATTAACTAAAAAATAAAGTTAAAATAGTTTTAAAGGATATCTTTTATTATTTAGTAAATCTTAAGGTTAATTTATTAAATAAAAGTAAATAAAGTATTATAATTAAATATCTAATAATAATACTTTTTATTAATAAATAACTAAAGTTAATACTTAGTTTTAATAAAGTGAGTCTTATTAATAATCTTATTAGTTTATTAGTATCTAGTAATTAATTAAGTATATTTAAGTATAAGTAGCTTATAGCTTTATAATAAGAAAATAATTTAAAAGTTACTTATAAAAAATAAATTATAAAGTTAATTACTAAAAAGCTATAAAAAGTTTTTTATTTCTTTAAAATAAGTATTTTTATATCTTAGTTCTTTTTCTTAAATTATTTTTACTACTTATAATTTTAAGTAAATAATTAGTTTTACTACTTAATAATTTTTACTAAAAGATCACATTAGATTACTAATAATCTAACTAATTTATTATATAACTTTTCTTAGTTCTTTTATTCTAAGCCTAGTTTATGCTATTAGCCTACATACTTAAATATCTAGCTGCCCTATTAACTGCTCCAGGGGTTCGCTCCAGGCTACACTAGTTACTAACCAGATTTAGGTTATAATATCTTATTAGTAATTTTATTAGTTTATAAATAATTAGTTAAGTATATCTAGGTATAAGTAATATATAGCTTTGTAATAAAAAAATAATATAAAAGTTACTTATAAAAAAGTAAATTATAAAGTAAATTAGTAAATAGCTATAGAGAGTTCTTAAGCTATAGGCTTAAGTCTTATTTATATATTATCTCTATTCATTATAATACTAGTAAAAGTAATTAACTAAAGTAGGTCTAAGGTAAGCTACTTACTTAGTAATTACTTAAAGTGATTACCTTATCTTTTGATCACTTTCTCATTATCACGTGACCTATCTATAGTTCTTCTGTTCTGACCCTTGCTTATAAGCGCCGTGATCATGTATACATAAGCCTGACTGCCCCCCTGGCTTCTCGTGGGTTCGTTTCAGGTTGATATGTTAACCAACGCTTTTCCGGGTCATAACAGGTACTTAAAAACAATAAAATAAAAAACTTTACCTTTATTATGAGCGTTTTTACTTCTTTTTTTACAAGACTTTCTAACAAACTTTATTATGTTCATTATACTAAGATTTGGATAGCGACGTAAGGTTAATAACAATGTTTACTCTACTGTAACTATATTATATTTCTAGTAAGAAATATACCATAAAAAAGGTTAAACTGTATAACTAACAAAGGCTAGACTAAGAATTGCTACCTGTTCAATATCCTTAAACAGTATTCTTTGTCTAAATCAGTTTGCCTCTTTTTAACCTCTCATTAATATAGTAGCTGACACTGTAGTTTAGAAAATTACACTGTTCTCTATCCTGGAACGTGTCTGTCTTAGAGACAACATCTAGCCGCTTGATAGGGCCTTCTAAACCACTGACAGGCTCCCAAGCATCACTAGCAGCAACGCCAGCGATACTGTCAGTATACCCGCGTACGGAAAGGTACGTGGCCTCTGGGTTTGGCTGTAGCTCGCGCACGAAGGAGGCAAAGTACGCAGAGCTAAGCTGAACTGACCTGAGATCATTGTCATCTCGGATGGTGTAAAGGTTTGCCTTCGGACAGTCAGAAAATTTTGACACAGCGTCGGGCGGGACACCACTCACAAACACCCAAGGCATATCGGCGCCGTGAAGTCGGAAGTACGGCTTCTCTGGGTCACCGTTCGGATATCCCGGCTCGATCGGACCTATCCCGTCCACATTGTTTGGGTTGTAGCCACCGTATGCGCGTTCCAGCTGGTAATAGTAAGAAGTCTTGAAGGCCCCTGAGTGGACACCGGCGTAGACGGTGGCCTGGTCGATGCAGCGGAACGTCTTGTCGGTCGCAATACGCTGGCTAACATTAAACGAGTCAAGAGTTGCGTTTCCAGTGTCCCAGTAAGGAAATAAGCCGGAGTCGATGATCTTCTGAGCGTAGGCTTCGGAGATTCCGAGGCCGACCATAAGACCTTGTGTATGGTTGGCGATCGGTTTAGTTGAGTACGTCGAGAAGGAGGCACCATCATTGACGATATTGCCCCAGATAGTGTTGACGCTAGCAGTCGAGCCATTGCTGTTGTAAACATTCAGGCTTCCAGTCGTGACATAGACGCCATCTTGAACAACGTAGCGGGCGACAGTTGCGAGGTTGACAATGGTTTGTGCGGGGATGGTCTTTAGACACGCAACTTGCGCCTCCACAGTTGCCTGGTTGCAGCCCGCCTCGGAGAAGAGGGCAGCGGAGCGGTTGTACGAGTCGGCAATAGAAAGATAGGAGCTGTAGGTGGTACCATAGTCGCCGTCAAGACCAAGATCGACACCGCCGCCGAGATTGGACATCGCGATGGCGCCGCGAAACTTGCCAATGGACTTTGGGGATCCCAGATGCGTGCGGACAGAGCCGGCCCCGGCAGATCCACCGCTGATGACGATCTTCTCCGGGTCGCCGCCAAAAGAAGCAATGTTCTCAATGACCCATTTAATGCCCACCACCTGGTCCGCGATGCCGTAATTGCCGGTGATGTTTGTCCCAGGCACGGCCAGGAAACCGAGCGTGCTCAAGCGGTAGTTGATCTCGACAACGACAATGTCCTCGCGTGAAGCTAGCTGGCCGCCGTCGCTACCCGGGTCGGCACCATTGCCGCCGGTGAATCCACCACCGTGGATCCATAAGTGTACTGGACGGAGATTCTTGGTAGAGCCGGCCTTAGGGATATATGGTGTCTGAAAGTTCACAAAGAGACAATCTTCACTACTTGTAGGTCAGAACCCTGAGAACAGTCGGGACCGTATGCGGTGGCGTTGATGACCCGGCCTTTAGGGGAATACAGCGTCGAGTACTCGAATCGTGATGGCGGGTTGGCGAAAGGAATGCCTTGGAAACGGAAAGACTTTTGGTTTCGAAACCCGACGAAAGCGTTGCCGTTCGAGGCAACGGTGATCTTGTTGGCGCTGGTGGCAACGGCGTTTTCGGCCATGTTCTGGTTGCTAGACTGGGTGCAAAGCACGGGTAGTGTCTGGTAGCCGCAAGGGACTCGTCCAAAGATGAGTTTCCTCGATGTTTCGTCGACGGTCACGGTGCCATCCTTGATGATGTATGATTGACGCTGACTAGCCCGACCAGCATAGGCGTTGTATGCGAGAGAATGCTGAAAGTCGGAAGTGTAGTTTTGTATGGCTGCTTGTGGGATAAGGGTCTCGCCGATTGCGGCACATGCTTTGGCGCCACTGGCCAGGGTCATGGGGTCCAACAGGATGGTTCCGATGTGGTTGGCATCATCTGTAAAGTTGAGATTGTTCTGGAAGAGCAACGTCAGAGATGTCTCAGAATTACTTGCACTATATAACTTCCCATTGACCGCAGTGGGATGGGTGTTGATACCAGCCAGGCAGGCGAGCCCTACAGCTAAGCTCACGTGAATACTCATCATGGTGTCAGTTTATGCTATTTCTGCCTGCGAACCGAGACTATCATTAATTGAGAGTGCAAACACTCGAACCGTCGTTAATATACGCGGGCTACGAGCCTTTTACACATTGTGGCGTGGAGCAGCGGTTGCGGCTATGAATCACCATCATCAGCAATACGCACTGGAAAATACCCACGATTTGCAACACAGAGCACCGCTTATTGTCTACGACAATGCAGGTGGCCGTTGAAAGAAGACCATCTTAGGACCTAGCTCCGGCATTACGGCACATTTGGTGGAGTCCGGCTCCTCATCATTGATTTTAGCCGCAGCGACAGATCAGCCGGCAGGCATCGATGGGCGAACTATTGCACTTGTAGACATGGTCTCTACACAACTAGTTATGCGGTAGAAAGCGGAGTAGAACATGGGCAAAGGATGATTCGTAAGACTCAACTTGTATTTAACTGGCCGCGATTGCAACAGAGACCAGACTTCGCTTCTTAACAGCAGAATGTCACTGTCATCAACGCTGGCCCTCGTGCTGGACTTTAGCCGTGATAGCTAATGAGCCGGTAGCGCTTGATAGATATATCCACCCTCGACTTCAACCGCCTGCGGACAAGGCAAATTTACAAGCGGGGATTGTGGGGAAGTCACGGAGAACCTGCATGTGCAGGTCTTATGGTATGCCCATTGAGACCCGAGTCATGGTTTTAGTGCGCCACTCGATCCTCGCTTTGAGCCGCGCAACCGAGTTGGTTGTCAGTCTCTGAAGGAGGGTACCATGATACAGGACGTCAGATTTGACTTACAGCAGTCATCTCATGACTTGATTGATCTTTTGGGGGGTCGACAAAGTCTGTTGAGAAATGTACTGAACATGAACGATTCGCGCGGTTATTACACGCACAAACAGAAGTTTGAAGACTTCTCCCCCCACAAAAGTCGGTCATTTATTGGTGAATATCTCTAGAACTGAAGTTATTCGTTCAACACGTGGATGTCTGAGACTATCTATTGCCGGCGAGATCTCTAACTCCAAACCCCTTTTGATTATATTCAGTCCGTCCGGGCTTGTCGGCGTTCTCGGCGTCGATGTGCTGTTATCAGTCGGTGTGGGCCGTCGCCGGTCAAGGTCTGTGACCGGGAAGTGGAGTCGCCCGGCCATGTGCTGTTCGCTCTTATCCGATGCGTAACATCACTCGAGCCGACCCATAGCTCTTTTGTATTGCATCATCAGGATTTCTCTATTAAAGGAGTCAAATCTTTTATAAAACCCTTACTGATCCTTATCCCTTCACCACACATTGGTGAAGGGCTGTACGCGTTAAGAAGCCGGCGGTAATTTGGTTGACTTCTTCCAACACCAGGTGCTGACTTGTATGCTACTTACTGGTAGCGCAACCGTTAATATTCCGTCGCAGTGTGCGACTCGACTCATCAACGACAGTGAGTGAAAGACTTGGGTTCCGCTAATGTTTACCGAAGTCACACCTCCAGCCTGATCTAAACGACCAACTATCACCAGCAGTACGACGCAACTGATGACGGTTTCAAGTCAGAGGGGCTGCCAATTTATATGTCAGCGAGTTAGGCCCAAGAAACCAGCAGTGAATACAATGGTTTTTAACACAAGCTAGCAATGCAGCCAAGTCCAAACACCACTCTTCGAGTCCGCTTTCAAGATGGGGGCTGAGGGCCAGCTTCTGAACACCCGCCAGATCGCCAGCGGCTGTTATCATTTTTGGGTCGTCTTCCAAGAGCCCATCATCACAAGATTTTCTTTCTCCTCCTCTCTTCGTGTATGTTCTTGGCTACTGACTAAACATTATGTCCCTGCAGTGCTTCATCCAGGTGCTGCGGCGTAGGCGTCTGCATGTGCGCCGGGTCCCAAATCTACCTTGTCAACCGCAACAACACAGACCGCGGCCTGCACGGCTGAGATCCCTTATGGGGTTATATCGCCACGGGCTACTCGGACCATCCCAGTTCGTGCTGTAGCACGAGCGTCACGGGAGACATTGAGAAGGTGAATGAAGATGAAAGCATCCAATTCATCGAGTCGTCTCCGGCAGAGGTTTAGTGAGCCTGGTCAATGATGTTTGTACTGTTTCTCGCGTCAGGTTTGGATTGTGATTGTTCGCCGAGGCTATGCATGGACAGGAGAGCTTTTGGGCATATCTAGCAGTAATTAGTTCTTATGATATAGCCGCGAGTGATGTGTTTTCACATGAACTCAAACGATGTAATTATGACCACAAGGAGTTAAACCTCAAGATTGAGAGCTAGCGTATAAGCATGTCACTGCGTGGCTATCTCCACCTTTTTTATTAACGTTCTTGGACAGACTTGTAATCTTTGTAAGCAAAACCTCACATCGATTCTTGATGGCCGCTTGGGCATTCACCTGTGCCGTTGGGTCACGTGTTCCAGTCACTATCATGTATTACGCCAAGTGCTGGGTGCCTGGGTCTCACTGCGTCTCTCAGTCAGTGAAAGGTACGAGATTGGAAAAACACTAGAAAACCTGCTGGCAAAACATCATGGGGTGTCAGATAGCCCAGTTAACCAGCCAAATGTCGAGAATAGGATAAGACGGGGGTTGATTCCGTTACGGCTTGTCGAAATATCCGGTTAATTGACATCTTTGAGCCTGATTGATGACTGCGTTATAAGTGTGGTAACGGCTGTACCGTAGTAAAAAAATACCTCAGGTTGAAATTAAGTAGAGTTTCCTGTATTATTAAGGCTTAAATTAGGTAATGTATTGCTGTTATCCCTATAGAGGTTATTATCTTTATTACTTTCCTTTTTCTCTAGGCTAAATAAGCTTTATTTCCTTTTACTTTTATTTATATTATTATTTCTTATTAGATTATTATAAATAATTACTATAATTACTTATACCTCTATAATAAGTGACTAGTAAAGCAAAGAAGGGCTTTTTATTAATATAGAGGGCTTTATTATTATTTAACTAATTACTTTAGCTTTTATTGCTAATAAATAAAAGGACCTATTACGTTAGTTAAAAAGAAAACTAGTAAAGAAGTAATAGTTTAACAAAGAGGTTACTTAAAACGTTACTAAAGTCTATAATAAAAATAATAATAAAGAATATAATAAAGTTAATAATAAATCCTTAAGTAGTATATTACTTTTTCTTAAAGATTTATTTAGTTAATAAATACTAATATACTCTTATACTATTTAGACTTTAAAGCTTATTTATTGCTTTATAAAGAAGCTTTTTAATTTATATTATAACAAAAACCTTAACACTAATAAGGCTACTATAAAAAAGCTAGTCTTTAAAGATCTTATAGCATAAATCAATATTAAAGGCTAGTTTATTAGTTTTATAACTAATAAGTAAATAAAAAATAAGTATAATAGTAAGAAAAAGAGGTTTTTTATTTAAACGTTTATTACTTATAAGTTAAGTAATATATTTAATAAAGATAATAGAAAGGTCTCTTATAGTAATAAGGTAAAAGAGAACTTCTTAATTACTTACTTAAAGTATAAGTAGGTTTTTAAAAAAGGGTTAAAACTACTAGATCTATATAAAGAGATATAGAGTATAAATACTAGGAAGAGTAATACTATATTATTAGTTAATAAGGTTATATATAGCTAGGAGACTAACTCTGAGGTAGATAAGAATAAGAAAGACGATAGAAATAATAATAATAACTTAGGGAATATATAGGAAAGTTAGTCTTTTTATATACTATTATAGTTATTTATATTATTTCTTAGTACTTTTATATTTTTATAAAACCAGTAATTTAATAGATAATTCTAGTAATAATATATCTCTATTAGTAATAATAAGTTATTAAAAAAGAGATTTACTATTACTAAAGTTAATGCTTATGTTAGTAAATTAATATAAGAGCTTAGGAACAAATACTTTAGTAGTAAAAAAAAGGTATTAGAGTTAAAGCTATAGGAGAAGAAAAGAGAAAAAAGGTAATTATTATGAGAAAAAGCTAAGGTTAATAAGGTAATAGAAGACCTTATAAGGTTTAAAAAAGATCTTAATTATAACGTTTATTTAGTTATTTTAAACTAATTAATAATAAGAGAGAAGAAACTAGTAGTTTTAAGAGTAAGGTATTAGAATTTACTACTAAGCAATAAGTTAAAGAAGATATATTAACGTATATGCATAGCGAGTCGCCCATCATAGCGAGCCGCCCACCTTTCACTACCCTCCAGCCATTTGTGTAAGTCAATTAAGCCACATCGTACGAAATCAATTGAAACTACTCATCAGCCTCTTCTTCAGAGGTCTCCCAAACTACCTGACATGTTCGTACATTATGTCCAGTCTTTCCGCAGTTACCACATCGCCGCCCGCGCGATTCACCCCCCTCCGTACGAGCACCCTCTTGACGCATGTTTTCGCCTCCAGCATCAACAACCCCCTTTTCTACCCGTATTGCCTCAGCTTCAGCTGTATTAAGTGACCCTCCAAGACGTAGTTGGGTTTTCTTAGCTCTCCGGCGCTTACTTAGTATCTCATTTGCCGTACGAAGCCCGCGGCACTCGGCTTCAACAAGAGCTAGTTTGTGTGCTAACTTGCTAATACCTTTAGCTTGCAAATCAACAACCTCGTACAAATGAGTTGGTGAGCTATCTTGATGACTAGTGATTCTTTTCTTAAGTGAAGCAGAGCTTCGTACGGCGTCATGTGCTGTGGTTGGTGTCTTTGGGTCCCAGGAGCCCTGGCTGCTTGGGCATGAGTTGGATGGTGTTGGCGTCTTTGGCTTGAAATCCAGGCGGGAAAGAACTGCTTCTGGGTCGAATGGTACAAGGCCAGCCTGTCTAAAACCAGCTTGTACGTTTTCTTTGCTTATTGAAGTAAAAAAGGCTGCCTTGAAGGCAGGAAAGAAATCATCCTTAGTAATGTGCGTAATCTGCATCCGCATCATCTTCTCGATTTCCTTGCCATATGAAGCCTTCAGCGGACTAAAACAGCCAACATCAAGAGGCTGAAGCTCGTGCGATGAATGCGGAGGCATGCAAAGAGCAATAATGCCGTGTTCCTTGCAGTAATCGTCAAACTTGGTGGATTTGTGGCTGTTGTGGCCATCAAGGATTAGGAGCCGTTTAACACCCTTCGTGCGAGACTTTGTGCACTTTTCAAAATGTTTTAGCCAATCTAGGCCAATCTCATTTGTAGTCCATCCATTTTCGCTAGGGTGGACGCGCCATTCGGGTGGGAATTGGCCATTGGTATACCATGAGAGTAGGTGATATTTGCCCTTAACAATGACGTATGGAGGCAGCGCCCAGCCATCTGCACATACGCCCTGAATGACAGAAACCCATTCGCGATTGCCAGGCTGCTTCGTACGAGGCCTTCCACGGCGGTCAGAGGTTGTAATAACCTTTGCGTGCGACAGCATTCCCATCAAGAAGCCCGTCTCATCAAAATTGTAGACATCGTCATCGTGTATTCCGTACTTCGCGATTGTGTTTCGTACGAGGGCAAACCAGGCCTGCACAATTGCAGGATCTTCAGCCAATGCCCTCTGATAGTCGATTCTACGTCGAAAACGCGTCTTTAGTTGTGGTTGGCGTCGTACGAAGTTCTCTGCCCATCGCGGTCCGACACGCGTCGCGTCACGTTCGTCAAGGAGACAATCGGCCATATCTCGTACGTCGTCAAGTCGCGGTGGAAATCCTCGATCGATCAGGTCAATAACTCGTTCAAGAATCACAGTTTCTTCCACCTGAGTCATCTTCATTGAATTCGTACGAGTTTCGCGTCGTGGTAGAAGTCCAGCGCGTCGGTCGCGAAGTGTAGTTCTCGGGACCTTATAGATAGAAGCTGCTTTTCGAACGGATAGTTTTGGGTCCTTTTTAATAGCTTCAATTGCAAGGATAATGCGACTTTCATTTGAAGAGGAACTCATGGTCGTACGTAGAGGAAGGTTGTTGTGAAGGTGAAGAGTGTAGAATTAAGGAAAAGTGGGCGGCTCGCTATGATGGGCGACTCGCTATGCATATACGTTATATAAAGGTTTATAGGCAGGAAGTTAAGTACTAGTAGTAGAATCTTTCTATTTATAGTAATTCTTTATAGTAATTTCTAGTATTAGCCTACTTATAGAAATGTCTCTTAAGTAGTATTCTTATTTTCTCTTATAGTATCTTCTTTAACTATTAGACTATAGTTCTCTTCCTGAAGCCTTATTGGACTACGGTTCTCTTCCTAAAGCCTTTTACAGTACTACTTAAGTGTAAGCTTTTATGTAGTAGTTAAGCTAGTTTTTCCTTTTTCTTTACCTAAACTAGAACTAGAACTAGATAGCTCTTGTCTAAGAGACTAAAAGGACTTTAAAGGAGGTTAATAATAGTACTAGTCTTTATTTATTAGCTTTATAGTAAAAAGAATAGACTTAATATAGTTTATATTCTTCTTTATAATAGTAACTCTCTTAGTATAAATAGTAGCTAACTAAATAGCTAGAAAGATATAGGTTAGTTATTATAGTAATTAATTATAGTAATTATATACCTTTAAATATAGCTATAAAATAAGTCTTAGTAGCCTCCTAGAGTATAAGAATAATTACCTTCTAAAAGCAAAGGTTATTTTGTTAAGAAATATTATATATAATCTCTTTATAAAGATATTAAAAGGGTACTTTTACTATTAAAAGGTTAGTTAACTTCTAATACTTATGGATTTTGTAAAAAGTAATAGCTAAGAGTAAATTAGTATTATAGTAATTACTTATAATAATTAAATAAATACTTACTACTAGCCTTTTAGTGTCTTTTCTTTAGAGGAGTAGCTTTAACTTTCTTAGGCGTTTTTTTAGTACCCTTTTTAGCTAAGGGTTTTTTTACTAAGGCTTTAGTAGCAAGGGACTTTTTAGCACTATTCTTTTTTATAAAAGGCTTTTTAGTACCCTTTTTTAAAGGGCATTTATAAAAAGCTTAGGCTACTAGTATTATAATAGGTCTAAATAATTAGTAATTTTTAAAAAAAATAAAATAAAGAAAAAAATAACTTATAAAAGTTATTATTATTATTATTATTATTATTAAAAAAGAAAAAGTAAAATTAAAAAAAAAGAAAAAAAGAAAATAAGTAAAAGAATATAAGTAAAGTAGGTGTAATTAATAGTTAAAGAAGGTGTAAAAAATAAAGTGATTTATAGTTATCCTATTTATTATTTTTAACTTATTTTTACTTTTTCTTTTTTTTTAACTTTACTTTTTTTTTTTTAATAATAATAATAATAACTCTAAAAAAAAATTAATTTAAAGGTAAAAAACTAATTATTTTATTTATTCTAAAAGTATTTTAACTTTTATTTAGTTTCTTATTTACTATTAAGGATATCTTTCTCTTAGCCTTCACAAGGTCTATTTATATCTATTTGTTTATAGTAATTAATTATAATAACCTAACTAATATTTCTCTAAGCTACCTACTAGGCTCTAGTACTAGTATAAAGCAAAAGGCTAATAACAACTACTCTAAGAATATATATACTAAAAAAGCTTATAAGCGTATTAAGGAAATAACAGAGGAAATAAAAGAGCTTAAGAGGACTAAAAAGTCCTTTATTACCTAGAAAAATCATAAGCTAACTACTCTTAAGAAGTCCTAGCTATATATTAATAATATAGCTTTAGTTAAAGCTAATATAAAGACTAAGGTAATTAATAATATTACTGTTATAGTGTAAATAACTTTCTTTTTATTTATTTTATATTTATTTTTAACCTTAAAAATAGGTAAGTAAAAAGTAATTATCTAAGAATTATTATTATATAACTTAGTCTTTATTAGGCCCCTTTTAAGAGCTAAGCCCTTATCTAGGTTAATAATAATAATTAAGTTATCTAGAATAATAATAATAATAATAATAACTAAGAAAAGATTTTTTTTCTTAGCCTAGAAAAGTAAATAGAAAAAAAGCTAGCTGATTTTAAAGATTACTATAACTTTAAGGTTAGTTCTTTTTCTATTAAAAGTATTAATATCTAGTAAGAGATATAAGTACTTATTGCTAAACGTAAAAAGGTAAGTAATTACTATAAAAGATTACTATAAATCGTTAATAAAACTAAGATCTTATTTACTAAAAGTACTACTATATAACTAACTACTAGTATATAGCTCTTAACTAGCTTTTTACTAAGGTCTATTACCTAAAGGTTTAACCTTCTATCTACCTTAAAGTTACTTTTAAAGCAGGCTTTCTTTAGCCTGGTTAAAGTCTATTAGCTGCTACAAATATCTTTATAAAGGAGAAATCTCTTCTTTAGTTAGTCCTAACTAAGTATTAGAAGGTCTTTACTTTTAGAGACCATAAGCTCTTAAAAATTATTTCCTGTTTCTATTAAAAAAAGAAATAAATAAAATTAAAATTTTATAACTAATAGATTTTATTAATTAATTATTTTTTAGGTAATTTATTCTCTAATATTACTTTACTATAAGTTAATAGAGTAAAGGTTTCCTTTATACTGTTTAACGTTACTACTTAACTTAAGACTTTAAGCTAACTATTAAGTAGTTAGTTAAAGAGGTAAGCTAATTACTATAACTAATTACTATAAATTACTAATATAAATATAGGTTTAAGACTCTTTTGCTTTATTCTCTTAAGAAAAGATTCTTCTTAGTCTTATAAAGATATAAGATAAAGTTACTTTTAACTTAGAGGTAACTATAGGATTTAGTTACTTAATAATAAAGGCTTTTAAGCCTTTATAGGAGGTTTTATTACTTTATTTTTAGCTTTAGCTACTTATTAAGGTATACTTAACCTTTTAGAAGAAGGTTTTTAGTATAGCTTATAAGGCTATATAAGCTTATAACTTTAATTTTATTAAAGAGATAGTAGAAGATATTTAAAAAAGAGAGGTATAAATTATAGTAATTAGTTATAATAATTCTTATTTCTTTTATATTTATTACTGTTTTTATGTTACTTTAGTTATCTTTTTATAAATTTATCTTATACTTTAACTTAAATATTACCTATTAGCCTTTTTATTAACTTTATTTATATTAAGCTAGTTTTTTATATTACTATTATATTTCTTATCCTTAATATAGTAAAATAAAAAGTTATATAAGCTTATTATTATATAAATAATTTATACTTATATATTTAAGTTATACTTTAAAGCTAAAAAAGTAATTATTTTTTATTTTTATTTTAAGTAACTAAATATTTACTTAATAATTATTTAAAGATAATTATATTAAAGATTATATAACTCTTAAGCTATTTCTAGTAGTTTATTTATATCCTTAAAATCTTATAAATAGTAATAGGTTTTTAAATAAAGAATAATAATATTATTTTAAGCATTAAACCTTATATCCTTTAAGAAATACTAGCCTTTAAAGACTTAAAACCCTTTAATATTTATAAAATTAATTAAATTAGTATTATAGATTAACCCTTTAGCTTTAGTAAGTAAAAATAAAAAGCTACTATTAAAATAAATAATAGTAAAGATATTTTAAGAAACTATTTTTTTTTAATTATATTACTTCTTTTAAGTAGTAGTAAGAATATATATGCTAATAAGCGTATTATTAATTACTTTAATATAACTAGTAAAGTATTTACTTAGTTTTTTATTACCTTTAATTTCTTCTAAGACTTTAGCTTTTTTATAGGGAATAATATATACCTTATAAAGCTTTATAAGGTATAGTAAAACTTTATTTTAAACTAAAGATATAGTTAATTAACTAATATAAAAAAAATAAATAATAGCTTATTAATTAAGATTACTACTATAAGATAAAATAAATAAATAAATAAATACTTTTTGCTTAATAAAAAGGTTTTAAGATAATTATAAAGATATATTATTTATAAGTTATTTTAATAATACTTAAAATTACTATTTATTAAAGTAAAAAAAGTATAAGAAATAGTAGTTTAAACTAAAGAAAAGCTTTTAATATATTTAGTGTATAGTTATAATACTACTATTATTAATAACTTTTTTTTTATTCTTATTTTTATTAGCTTAATATTTTACCATAATAGTACTAAATATAATTATTATAATAAAATAGTTAAATTTTATAATAAATTATTTATAGTAATTAATTATAGTAATAAGTAATAAAGAAATAGTTTTTAAAGTATAGTAATAACTATAGTAATATTAATATAAGTTTTAAATATAGTAAGAATTTATATAAAAAAATAAGAAATAACTAATAATTTATATTATATAAAGTCTCTTTTTATTAAGGTATATAGTAAATGTGTAATAACGTAAGGTTCTATAATCTAGAACTATAATTATGATATACCCTCCTGTTTTAGGCCTAGTGCGACATAATTTGAGTTTAGAGGGTACTTGTGGCTAGTGTTATTGCACATTTGAAATTCTTATTGCACATTTCAGTTCTTACCGCAGTCATTGATCACGCCCTTTATCTGCAACCTGTCGAAGGCCGAGATTCTATTCTGTAGTGTTGTTAAAGAGAGAAATAGGGTGTGACAGTCGGGGAAGCTCGAGTCGGTATGACTACCTATGTAACTCAGGTTGTAGGGGCCAACTTTCTATGTCGAAAAAGGCCTGTAAGGCACGCGGACATATATCTCTGCGCTAAAAGCCCTTTAGCTAGTCACTAAACGCGTATCTAACATTGAATCTGTATCTAATTATGTCTATTCAAAAGCGCTATATGCGTTCTTAACATTCAAATCTGCTCTTAAAAGTCCAAGACGAATGGTTAGAGGCCCACGCACGTGATGTGCAGGAATGCTCTTCTCTCCATCATAGAGTACCCCACCTCACGCGACGACCTGGGTTGAATCATTCATCACAGCTTACCAATGTCTCGTTGAAAGCCTTATCCCTGTACTCTCAGAGAAATAATCACGATAATCTCTGGGTAAATGACGCATCACACAACATCCACCCTCTGATCGCTATGGAAAACATTGATCGCTCTCTGAAATGGACCAGTCCGATCCCCGCCAAATCCCCACAAAGGCCGGAACGGAGAACTCCCCTGCCAACGATGCGATCATGATCGGCAAAGACCTCGAAGCGTGGTACAGCGAACCGGAGAAAGACTGTGAGAAAATTTGGGAGATTCATAGCGCATTAAAAGAGGCTTCTGCCATCGACCAAAGCAATTTGGGTGGTTTCCTGAGGTTGCGGTGGTCGGCATAAATAGTTTAGTTTCAAACAAACCTGACGACAGAAGAAATGACCAGAACATTAGCGATATTAGAGAATCACCTAGTCAGTGAAACATGTGCGTGTGCTTGGGAGCTGCATAATCTCTCATATGCCCTTGATCTTTCTCGAGGCCCTATACCGTCTCCGGTCGAAAGAACCCCCCCTTACAGTAGATAGTCATTCGCCGGCACTCTGGGTGGGAGAGCATCTCCCAGTCTGAGTAGTAAGACGTCACGACGGTGCAAGGGCCATCAACGTTGAACACTGACACGAGCGACCCACCGACATCACCGTTTTGTGATATCTCAATAGGAACCCTTTTGTGGCGATTAGAGGATCTCCTCCTTGGGTGCTCAGCGGCATTCCCTTCACTAACGCTCTCGTTGTTCTCGTGATTAGAACCCAGGTACGTTGTTGCCTCGTCCTTCAACCGATCTGCCCAGAGCTCGCCTCTAGACCAAATTTGCTGTAACAGCCAAAGCTGGAAAAATTCTCCAGCGTCACATCGCGCTCTGTCAAATCGTGACATTGATGATGGTTTCTGGTGCACATTCCTGTACGCGAAAAAAATGGGGCTAACCTTATCCGGAAGGTCACCGTCCAGCGCGCGCAGTGTTGACCCGCAAAGATTGCCATATACTATTTGCAGCGCCTTGAGCGAAACTTTATCTGCCCTCTAGTGCTTCCACATGAAGGTATTGCAAGACATCAAAGATCATGACAGCCAGCATATTCCGAAGCTTTGGGTCACTTTCCGCCCCTCTCGCTAGGCGGATCGAGAAAATCTCGACTCCAGACTCGTTGATACCACTCCAGAAGATGTTGCGGTTCCCAACGATGCCGTGAAGGAGAAGATATTGCTGCACAGCATTCTAGACGTTAGGGTCGCGCAATTGATTCTGAAGTTGATCAGTCCGCATTTCAGACTCTTCAAGTAATTCCCTTTCCAGCATACCAATCTCGAGACCTCGTGATCGCATGATAAACTATGCGTCCTTGCATTTTACTTGGACATGTGTGAGGTCCAGCCCATGCTCGACAGTCCACATGCATGCGTGAAACCTTGAGCACGCTGCGTCACAGACGCTCGTGGCCCTTGTGCTGTTGAATTAGTAGAAAATTGGGAGGTCAAGAGGCAAGAGGCTTGCATCAAAAAGGCCCGTCCACTAAGGCATGTCAACATCGAGGGTCGCTGACGCAACGTCTTGGGTTGTGGTTTGATCTTGGCACCGATGAGTCATTTCTCCGGAAGCTTCTGGCAATGATGCCTTTGGCAATTTCTGGAAAATGCTGGTTATCGTGGGAATGCTGTCACCGGGTCGCCAGAGGAACGGTGGTGCTGTATAACACAACCACCCTGTTAACGAGCCACCCCCACATCCGAGCCACCATCGACACCACCATCACTACCACTATCACCACTTATTTCACTCCCTCTTCCACCCACCCAGATGCAACTTTCGGCTTCACTAGATAATTCAGATGCGCTGGATTCATCTAGACTATCTGTATCGCCGATATCCGTATTTTGTGCCCGCTAGATATAGGCTATTATTGTAAAAGTGCTATTAAAAGATATAAGGACCTTTTTCTTTTTGCCTTTATACTAATTATTTAGATAAGCCTATAGATTATTAACTTATTACTTTATAATTACTAGTCTAGATATTTATTTATTATATTTTTTTTATAGCTTTTTAAATAAGTAATAAATAATATAAGTATTTAAAGTATTTTTATTTAATTAATAAAATAAATATAATTAATATTATAAATTAATAAAGTTATGAAAAGTTAATTATAAAATAATAAATATTATTTTATTTTATTATTAGTTATTATTTTATTAGTTAATTAATTAATTAAATAATACTTTTAATATTAAAGAATTAAATAAAAAGTAATATATGAATATTAATTATAACTTAACTTATTTTTAATTAAATTTTATATTTTAAGTTATTATTATTATTTTATATATATTAAAAAAATAATTTAAAAACACTTTTTTATTAATAATAATTAAGTTATTTATTTAATTACTTAGACTTTTAGTTTTTTTTTAATATATTTACTTTAATAAACTAAAAACTAATATATTTAAAGGCTAAAAAATAAAAAAATAATACAATAATAAAAATAATAAATAAATATAATATTAAAAGTATTATTATATAAAGTTTATTATTATATAGCTATAATAATTATTTAAAAATAGTAGCTTAGCCTTATTTAATTAACTAAGTATAGTCCTTAAAATAAAGACTTTTTCTAGTTACTTAAAAGTAATTTAGTTATTTATTTAGCTATTATCTAATATTATAAAATATTAATTAATATATTTAAATAAAATAAATAACAAAAACTATTAAGCTTAAATTAGTTTACTCTTATATATAATTAAAAAAATAAAAAGGTTTTAATAATAAATATGTACTTAATTAATAATATTAATACCTTAAATTTAAGCTATTTTTTCTAAATATATTATAATACTATAAAACCTAGTATTAACTTATTACTTTTTTTACTTTTTATAATACTAGTTTTATTTATATTCTATTTATAATAAAATACTAAAAGTAATACTTTATAGTAAAGACCTTTAAACTTTATAACTATAACTAATTAACTTAAAGGACCTAAAAGATTTATTAATACTTATATAACGTATATATATAGTGAGTCGCCTATTATAATAAGTCGCTTACTTCTCTTTCCTTTTACACCTTCCCTCTTTCTCTTAGCTTTATTCTATACATAATAATAAGTTTTACTTTAAATAAAAGCTACATTCTTTTTATACTTTAAGCTATTAAAAAAGACCTAAAATTATCTATATAGAAGGCTACTTTTATCTATAATATCCTAAAAATAATACTTTGTAATTAACGCATTAAACAACTACTATAACAAGAAATACAATTAAAATACTAAGAATTAAGAAGTAAAATTCTTATAATTCTTATATATAAATCTCTTTATAACTCTATAACTAAAAGTCCTATAAATATATATTTATTCTTTCTAGATTCTTCTTGAAAAATAACTTATAAAAGTATATATTACTATATATAACTATACTAATATAAACTACTATAAACTAATATAGTCTACTGTATATAAACGTATATACTTCTAAGTATTATATATACTAGCGCTTATACCTATCTATAGGTATATATAGGCATATATATATATATACAAGAAACATATAAGTACTTCTTAGCGCTTAGATATACGCTTAGATATATGCTTAGATACTATATGTGTCTAAGGGACTTTCTATATGACTAAGAGATATTTCCTCTACTTAGATAGTTTTAAACAATAATAAATTATAATAATACCTTAACGGTTAATATATATATATACTTTTTTTGTCTATTTTATTTTTCTTTACTTCTCTTTGTGACTATTTTGAATAACCCCTTGTTATTTTTACTAGTTATGAGCCTAGCTTAGTAGAAAATATAACTCTTATACCTTTTTATTTTCCTTTATACTTATACCTTTATTTTATATAACAAAAACTTAACCTTGTTAAGGGATATACTATATTAACTAAAAGAATTTTAAGGAATATAGCTTTAAGGTAACTACACTTTACACCTAGTAGTCTATATTTAGTAGAATAGAGGGACCGGCTTATTAAGCAAGTACTACACTTATTACTATATTTTATACTATTATAGCTCTAGGCTAATCATAATTTAATCCTATTTTACTAGTTAAAGGTTGTTTCTAGTCTATATCTAACAAAGACTATATACCTTAAGCTAAAATTAAACCTAAGAGCTCTAATTAAGTTATTAATTTAATTAGTTAATTTAAAAAATAGCTAAACTACTAGATTAACTGCTTTACTGTCTAGTAAAAGCTTCTTTAATTAAAGGCCTATATATATCTTTAACTTAAGGTAACTATATAACACTATACTATTAATAACAATATTATAACAACCTAACCACTTTTAAGGCCTATTTTTTAAGATGAATTTAATAGTACTACTAGAATACTAATATCTCTCTCTAATTAGCCAAAATCAACTAAAATCTATATATTTTAATTAAATTTAAACTGAATTAATACTATAGAAAAAATCTATATACTATACCTTTTTAATAGCCTTAACTATAATGTTTAGGTAACTAGATTTAAGGCTTTACTTATTAGTAAAAATATTAACTTTAGTCTTAAAACCCCTTTAACTATACCTTTTTAATAAAAGAGTAATATAAAACTATTAGCTTTTATAAAGTTATTTTATAAGAATTTCTTTTTAAGGGTTATAAAAGACTTTATAATAGGATATAAGGCCTAAAAGAAACTAAAGGATCTAAATAAACTTATTAGTTTTATTAATAAATATTTTATTTATAAAAAGTTCTTTAATACCTCTTTAGAATCCTTTAGATTTATAAAAGAATACCTTAATAAGGTAAAAGGGCTTATAGATAACTTATCTTCTAAAGATATAGCTTTATTAAAATAAGTTATTATAGCTTAGGTATTAAATAGTCTAGATAATAGTTATAAAGGTTTTATAACTAATATAACCTAAGCCCTTAGAAAGGATATAAATTCCTATACTATAAAATTCCTTTTTGTAAATCTTATAAATAAAGCAAAAAGAAAAGGTTCTTTTATAGTATTATATACTACTTCTACTTTTAGAAAAGGAATTAAAAAGCCTTAGAAAAAGATAAAAGTTGTTTACTATGTATATTATAAATTAAAAAACTATATAGTTAAAGATTATAACTTTTTATATCTTATTAAGGCCTTTAAAGGCTAGAAAAATAAGGATAATACTAAGGAAGAAGTCCTAAGGTAATAAAGGACTAATATAAAGAGAAATAAGCTTTATAGGGCTTAAAAGGCCTTAATAGCTAAAAAAGCTATAATAAAGGAAGAAGATTTAGAAGAATTAGATAAATTAGACATAGAAAATGCGTATATTGTAGTTATAGATAATATAGTTATAAATGACCCTTAACAAGAGGAAGAGAGTAAGATAAACTTAGATTTTAAAAATATAAGTTATATAACCTCCTTTATAATAACTATAACTAATAATAAAATAAGTAATATAAATAAACCTATATATATAACTAGGAATAATAAATATATTATATTTTGCCTAGATACTACTATTACTATTAATATTATAAGTAATAAATCCTTATTTATAAAAACTACTTATATAAATAAATATATTAACTAGAGAGATATAAAAAGAAAGAAAATCTCTTTATAAGGAGATATAGTAATTTCTATTTTTTATAATAATAATATTTATATCCTTAAAGACTATTATTATATGCTTAAATTAGGTATTAATCTTCTAAGTTAAAATAGACTAAAAAGACTTAAAATAGCTTCTCTTTTCTAGGATATAAAAGTATCTTTAATAAGTATAAATAATAAAAGAACTTTTTATAAAAGGGAAATAAAAGATAGTTTATATTACCTAAATATAGAGGTTTTAAATAAAAAGGATCTTAATAACTATAAAGAATATATAAATATTATAAATATAAGAAAAAAACCTTATAAATATAAGAAAGTTATATATAATAAAGAGATTAATAACTATAAAAAGTAGTATAATAAACTAGGATATATAAGTAGAAAAGTCTTAATGTAACTTAAAGATAATATAAATATAACTAATAATATAATAGAAGAAGACTATACCTGTAATACTTATATGAAAGTAAAGTTTACTACTAAAGTTAATAAGTATTTTAATAACTATAATAAGGATTATAAATATATAGAAAAAGTCTCTTCTGATCTCTGTAGACCTATATTACCTTCTACCTATAATAAATATTAATGATTTATTATCTTCTTAGAAACAAAATCTAGACTTATATTTATAAAACTACTTAGAACTAAAGAAGTAAAAGAAGTTAATATTACTGTTTTAGAATATATAAATAAGAATAATATAAATAAAAATAAGATAAAAGACTTTGATATAGATAACGGTTTAGAATTTAATAATAATACTATAAATTATACTTATATAATTAAAGGGATAAATTATAATATAAAAGTACCTTATACTTATAAGCTTAACGGTATAATAAAAAGAGTAATAAGGACTATAACTAATAAAATAAGAGCTATGCTTTTATAGGTAAATTTGTCTTTATATCTATAAAGAGAAGCTGCTTTAATAGTAGTAGATCTATATAATATAACCCCTTATAAAGCTCTTAATTACAAGACCTTTTATGAAATAGGTAATAATATAAAGCCTAATATTAATAATATAGTAACTTTTAGATTTATATGTTACTATAAGAACAAGGATCCTAAGATAAAAAAGCTAGATAATAAAGCTATAAAAGCTATAGTACTTAACTATAAAAATAATATATATAAAGTATATGATTTTTAAAAGAAAACTTCCTTTTAGACTAGAGATATAGTTATTCTAGAAAATCAGTTTATACCTTCTACTATTAATAATAATAATATAAATATAAATAATAATATAAATATAAATAATAAAGAAAATAGTAGTAATAATAAGATATCTCTACGTAACTATAAAAGTAGAAGGAAAGACTTAAATCCTAGAGGTATAAATATAAAGCTAATAAATAATAATAATATAACAAATAAAAATAATTATAATAATCACAATTATAATAATTATAATAATTATAATAATAATAATAATAAATCTAAGATAATAGTAGAAATTTCTAAGTAGAATAATAATAAGCTTAAAGACTATAAATAGGTAGTAGACTAAGAAAGTACTTTATATACTATAAAAGACTACCCTATAATTAAACCAATACTTTCTACTATAAATAATTAAAATAATAAAATAAATAGGTTTAATAAAGCTATATATATCCTTACTATAACAACAGATAAAGACCCTACTACCTATAAAAAGGCTATAATCTCTACTTCTAGAGATAAATAGATTTAAGTAATAGTTTTAGAGGTTAATAACTTACATAATATATATACTTAGATAATACTTCTTTTACCTAAAGGAATTAAGCCCTTAAGAGAAAGATAGGTATATAAATTAAAAACAAATATAAATAATAACCCGTTAAAATATAAAGCTAGGTAGGTAGTACAAGGTTTTAATTAATATATAGGTATTAATTATCTAGAAACCTTTAGTACTACCTATAAACCTAAGAATTATAAAGCTATATTTATAATTAAAATAAAGCTAGGCTAGTTTTTTAGGCAATTTAATATCTTTAATGCCTTCTACTATACTAATATAGATAAAGAAATATAAGTAAAACTACTTATAGGTTTCTCTTATAACTATAAAATAAATACCCTAAAATATATAGATAATATAATAGAAAAAGCTTTATATTATAAGCTTAAAAAGGCCTTATATAGTCTAAAATAGAGCCCTAGACTTTAGTATAAGTAGTTAAGATCTATAATTATAAAACTAGGCTTTAAAGAATCCCCTTATAATAAAGGTATCTTTATAGCTAATAATAATAATATAAGAGCTATAATAGCTTGTTACATAGACAATATAATAATAGTAGCTCCTACAAATAAAGATATAGAATATTTCTATAATAATGTAAATAAAGATTTATAGATATAAGACTTAGGAATTCTATATACGTTTTTAAGGAACAAAATATATATAGATAAAGTAAATAAGATCTTATATATTTATTAAACCAAATATACAAATAAAATACTAGAAAAGTATAATAAAAAGGATACTTATTCTTATAATACGCCTATAAATCCTGCTATTAAGCTTAGGAAAAATACAAGGCAAGTAATAAAAGAAGAAATAACTTAATATCAACAAGAGATAAGATCTCTACTCTTCTTAAGTCTTAAGACTAAGCTAGATATAATATATTTAGTAAATATATATACTCGTTATATAAGTAAATTATCTAAAAAGCATATTATTACACTTAATAAGATATAAGGATATATAAATAAATATCCTAATCTAGGATTAATATATAACTGTAATATTAATTTACAGTTAGTTATATTTTTAGACTTTAATTAAGCTAAAGACTTAGACAATAGAATGTCTACTACTAGATATATAAGTACCTTAAGGTACTATAATATAATAAGCTAAAATAGTATAAAACAGAAGACTATTACTTTATCTACTTGTAAAGCTAAATATATAGCTTTATATAAAGCTATAAAGGAATCTATATACTTATATAACTCTTTTTCCTATATATATAATAACTTAGAGTTAAATATAACGTTAAATAAGCCTATTATTTTAATAGATAACGAGACAGCACAACGTATAACAGAAAACCTAGAGCTTTATAAGAAATCTAAATATATAGATATAAAATATTACTTTTCTAAACAAGCTGTATATAATAATTAAGTCTCTTTATACTATATCTATATAAAGAATAATATAGCAGATATATTTACTAAATCTGTTAATAAAGAAGTATTTAAATACTTTATAGAGGCTATAAATCTTAATAAAAAGAGGTTTTTACCTAAAGAAACTATAGATAATAAAGAAATACTTTCTAAAAAGAAAGTAATATAGCTTAAATACTAAGGTTTCCCCTTTATAAATTTTTTTTCCTTTAAAGGTTTTTAACTATAACTATAACTATAACTATTTTTCTTATAATTTTTTTTATATAAGGTTTTTATAAGTTTTTATATAAAGTAAGTTATATCTATAACTTAGATATAACTTAAGAAGAAAACTAAGAATTAAGAAGTAAAATTCTTATAATTCTTATATATAAATCTCTTTATAACTCTATAACTAAAAGTCCTATGAATATATAGTTATTTTTTCTAGATTCTTTTAGAAAAATAACCTATAAAAGTATATATTACTATATATAACTATATTAATATAAACTACTATAAACTAATACAGTCTACTGTATATAAACGCATATACTTCTAAGTATTATATATACTAGCGCTTATGCCTATTTATAGGCATATATAGGTATATATATATATATACAAGAAACATATAAGTACCTCTTAGCGCTTAGATATACGCTTAGATATACGCTTAGATACTATACGTGTCTAAGAGACTTTCTATATAACTAAGAGATATTCCCTCTACTTAGACAGTTTTGAACAACAATGAATTATAACGATACCTTAATGGTTAATATATATATATACCTTTTCTGTCTACCTTATTCTTCTCTACTTCTCCTTGTGACTATTTTGAATAACCCCCTGTTATTCTTACTCTTACAAAAAAAGCAAAAAAATAATAACTTCTTAAAAGAGCTATAATTACACTTTTATATAAAGGCAATTAATTAGCTAACCCTTAAATCAACTACTAAACCTTCTAGTCAAGCTAAGAAGTAAACCTTAGTAAACAAAAGCAACAACATTTATGCCCTACACTTATACATTACAATCAACCTCTCTGCAATAAACAACACCCTTATCTACTAACCTTTAATTCAACCCTATCTATCTAACGCACTTACCAACATACCTACCAACACACTTACCAACACACCTACTAACACGCCTACCAACACGCCTACCAACACACCTACTAACACACCTACTAACACGCCTTCTACTATTACAAAAGAAGGTTACTAGACTAGCCTAGTAAAGCAATAGGGACTATTACTTATTAAAGCATCAAGGGGTAGTTATTACCCCCTTAGCAAGGTAGCTACTACCAGCGTCACGTGATGCCAGCCATCACGTAGGTAGTACGTGCCTAACTATAAGTAGCGGTGTACACGTCAAGATAGACCTTAATACAATCATCCTTCATACATCTCTCTAACTAGTAACAATAGCTCTTTAAAAGCTTGTTTCTATATTAATAATATATAAGGCGTTTTTGTCTCTTAGTTATATAATATTTATAACTATTTTATAGTTAAAGTAGCTTTTATCTTTGAGTGTAAACTTAAACTTCTTTAGTGTTAAGTTATGTAATTAATAATAATAATAAAACTTCTAGACTTTTTTTAAAATATTAATATTAATATTATAATATTTAGCCTTTTTTAAGAGGTAATAAAGATAGTTTATATAAGGATATTTAAATCGTTTATAAAGCCTTTAGAGTTATTCTTTTATAAAGAACATACTAGCCTTTAAGTAACTAAGGTTAAAGAATAAGTAACCTTATTTCTGTATAACTAAGATAGGTTTTCTATTTTATTGTATAATTATGTTGTTAATATTGTTAAAATATATACTTAACTTATTTATATTATATAATAAAAATAAGAATAGAGTAGAAGTATTAAGGATATAATATATAACCTTTTTAAGCTAATTCTTTATTTTTATAATATTAATTAATATAATTAAGTGTTTTACTTTAAATTATATATTAATTAATCCTGGTTTTTATAATATTACTATATAAGGGTTCTTTTATAGATATATAAGGACTTAAGGTTTTTTTATAGTAAAGAACTTTGTTACTCTTATATCTTATAATTCTTTTTAGTATAATAAGATATAAGAATTATATAATAAGAATTAATAAGCCTTTAATATTTTAGTAATAAAAAGATATTTTCTTTTATTATATAATAGAAAAATAAAGAAGATATTAGGAAAGCTAATGTCTTTTTATTTCTTATAAATTCTTTTTTTTTATTATATGATTTGTTTACTAGAATTTTTCTTCAAATTTAAAAAGGTATAAAGTAAAATCTTTTTATAGTTCTTATTTAAGTATACTATATACTTAAAGGTATTAGTCTTTTATATAATTATATTTTTTATTTAAATGATTTATAGACTAATAAGTTTTCTTTTTATATATGAAATATTATTTTTTAGATATTATATAATTAAACCTAGGTTATAATAAAGGTTAACTTTTTTAAGGTTATTAAGAAGATATTTTGTTGTTTAATAGTTTATTATATAATAGTTATAAGTAACTTTTTTATTAAAGTATTTTTTACTTATAAAGTTAATATTATATAATATAGACTTTTTATTTAAAGTGACTTATAATAATACTTTAAGCCGAGAAAAGAATTACTTATATATATAATATACTTTAAGATTACTTAGAGTAGTTTTTAGCTTTAGTATACCTTTATATGTTTAAGTAACTTACATATAAAGTATAATCTTTTTTTAAAAACCTAGGCTAAGTACTTGCTATATAAAAGGTATTTTATGTAAAAGTATTTTTAATATATTTATTAGATTCTTATTTAGATTATCTTATTTAACTTATATAAAGAATAGACTTATTTAATTTATTTAATAAAAAGTATAGTGAATATTAATATGAAAGTGTATTTTTAATATATTATATATCTTATTTTATTTCTTTATTAGTCTAATATAAAAAAAATAAAACCTTTTTGTATAATTAGCTAAAATATTAGAAAATATTATATAGTATTAGTTTTTAGTAATCTTAAAGCGTTAACAAAAACTAATAAAGACTTTTATCTTGTTATATAAGATATTATATAGTTTACTTATATAATTCTTATTTCTTTTAATTTTTTTTAGAAGATTAAGATTATAGTTAACTTATATAACTTATTTTAGACTATTTGTTTTAGTAGTAAGTTATAAATATTGTCTTTTTAATATAAAGGTATTATATAACCTTAGATTTATAAAAAACTCTTAACCCTTTATATAAATCTTGTTTTAAGAGGTATATTTTATAAAGCTGATTATAACTGCTCTTATATAATTAATGTTTAAGTTATTTATATATTATATAAGGGTTTAATTAGCTTTATTATTAGTTTAGTTATGTTTTAAGGTAAAGTTAATTTAAGGTTTTAAATAGGTGTTTAAGTTATTATAATTATATAACTTAGTGTAAGTATTGTATAAGTAGAAAGCTATTTTTTTTATTTATTAAACTTTTTCTTCATCTTTTTAATAAATTTAATTAGCTATTAATTTATATTTCTTATTAGTAGTAATTAGCATCCTTTTAGCTTAATAAGTTATATAAACTTTGTTTTAAATATATAATAAACGTTTTTTTATTAGAAGGTAAACTATTTATTAAAATCTTTATATAGTAATATTATTAGGTTTTCTTTTAATTACTTAAGATAAAGTATTTCTATATTAATATACGTAATATACATAGTTATCTCTTTTTTAAATAGTATTTATATAATATTAACTAGATCTCTTTAGCGTCTAGGATTTATAGTCTTTTTTTATATATATAATAACACTTTGCTTTTTATACTTATTTCTTATACGTTAATAAGTATCTATTAATATTATTATATTAGCTTTAACGATTATCTTTTAGATCCTCTTAGAAAGCTATGTTATGTTTACTAGTTATTTTATATTATATAACGTTAAAATTAGTTTATTTAGTATTATAGTATATACTTTATACTTTATATATAGTATAATAAAGATTCTTGTTTAGTTTAGTTTAATAAGTAATAATAGGAATTTATCTTATATAATAATGAAATAAAAGGTATCTTTATTTTATTTACTTAGTTTAGCTTAGTGGGTAATAATAAGTAAAATTAAGGCTTCTTAGTATAAAAGACTTTTTAGTGTAACCTTTTAGGTACCTCTAAGGATTTCTTACTTTATATAAAGTATAAGACTACTTAGTAGCTTAGCTATAAAACCTAAGTCTTATTTCTTTATTTTTACTAATTTGTAATTAAATAAAGTAATTATATAGATTACTAAGTAACTACTAATTAGTATTAAATAGATTTTTTTTTAAGAGAACCTATTTATATAATTATATTTAGGTTAAAACTTAAAGTAAACTAAAGATATATTTTTTATAATTATCTTCTTAACTATAAGACTTAGCTTTTATATATAAGATATATAATCTTATATATCCTTAAGTAAGTTTAATATAAACATAATAGATAACTAAGAACCGAATATCTAGTCTGTGCCCTTTACTAGAATATGTATCCCTGAGTTATACGTGTTATATAACCAGCTAGTGCTATTATTTTAATAAATATATATTTAAGTAGTAGTATTACCTATATATTAGTTAGTAGAGTTTAGCTTATATAAAAGCTAGATTTATTAGATATCTAGGACTTAAAATATTATTAGTAATAAATATAATAACAGTTAAGTTTTATTATTATATACTTTTAGTAGTATATAAGTTATTTTAATAATAATTAAAATTAATAAAAATAATTAAACTAAAAGAAATAGTAATTCTTAAATTAGTTATTAACTTAATTAATTAAGAATTTCTATTATAACTTAATAATATATAAAACATAACTAATTACTTTTTTAATAAATATAATATAATATATATTAGACTTTAATAAGTAAAGAACTTTATATAATAATAATTATAACTAAAGGTATATTTTTAAAATAAAATTAATTATTAAAAGGTATTAACTTAAGATCTTATAATTATATAAGCCTAGTATTAAAATAATAGTATTAGCAAATTATATAATATATATAACTTAAAAATATATATTATAAAAAAAGTATAAACTAAACATTTAGCTTTTAATTATAAAAATTAATATATAAGTATAAAAAACTAATATCTAAGTATGTAGCTTATATAAGTATAGTTATTTACTTATTTTATTAGCTAAAAAATTAGGTATATTCTTATAAAGGTAATAAAAGTAATTATATTAATATACTTTACTAAGCTATTATTACTATAAAATAATTACCTTATAAGCTAATATTTTATAGCTATAAAAAAGACTATTAGCTTATTAACTTTTTATAGCTATAAAAAGCTATTTTTTTATACTAAGCCTTTATAGCTATAAAAAGCTATTCTTTTTTTACTTAATAACTAAGATTTATAAAAGTATGAATTATAATTTACTTATATTTACTTTTATTAATCTTAAATAAGCTATTTATAATAATAAAAAGCTACTACTTTTTTTATAATATAAATATTATAATAGTAAATTCTAGGTTAGTTAATATATAACTATATTACTTATTTATAAAAACTTAAAGGTAAAAAAAAAGAAATCTATAGTTATACTAGGCTAATTACCTAAGCCTTTAAGAGTATTAGCTAATTCTTTTATTATATACTTAAAACCTTTCTTTTAGTTACTATAGCTATATATATAAGCTATATTTATCCTTAGAGGTTATATGTGTTATATAACTAGCTAGTACTGTTATTCTAACAAATAGTTTATATAAACTATATAAATAATTATAACTAACGTACATACATAGTAAGTAGCCTATTATAGTAAGTAGCCTATTTTCTCCTTTCTCCTTAAACTTTAACTTTATATTAATATTCCTCTATATACAATAATAGGTTCTTCTTTAAATGAAAGTTGTATTATTCTTGCAATTAAAGCTATTAAAAAAGACCTAAAACTATCTATATAAACAGTAGCCTTTATCTGTAATATCCTAAAAATAATACTTTAATACTAATACACTAAACAATTACTATACTATAAGGCTTATATAAAATCAATAAAAATAACTAATCTAAAAGAAATAGTGATTCTTAAATAAGTTATTAACCTAATCAATTAAGGATTTCTACTACAACTTAACAATATATAAGATATAGCTGATTACCTTCTTAATAAACGTAATGTAATGCGTATTAGACCTTAATAAGTAAAGAACTTCGTATAACGCTAACTATAACTAAAGACGTGTTTTTAATATAAAATTAACTATTAAAGGGTATTAGCTAAGGATCTTGTAATTATATAGGCCTAGTTTACCCTTGTACAAAATATAATTGTAAAGTATAGAATCTATAATAATAATATTTATAATTTTAATAAGATAGGCTTTTTAATAAGAATACTATTACACACAAAGGTTATTATAACCTCTAATTACTATAGAAGGCCTTATATAAAGTAGCCTAGTAATTATAAATAGGTTTCTATTATTTAAGGTATATATATAGATAACTAAGCGCTACCTCTATACATTATTATTAAAAGTAAATGTTACCTTTTCTTATAGTATACTAATAGCTAAATCTTACCTTAATAGTATATTTACCTTAGTAAAAATAAATAAACTATAAATAAAATTAGCTTAAATTAGTTATAGTATTTTAAAAAGTATATAAAGTCTTATATAAAAGGTATTAAATAGCTCTTAATCCTTAATAGCTATAATAGTTATAAGTCTACTAAGTTTAATAATTACTATAAAGAACATAGTATTATTACTTTTTATATACCTCTCTATTTATTATATAAGCTTTAGCCTTTTAATATTAGCTATTTTAGTTTATTAAAGGCGTTATATAGTAAAGAAATTAAGAAAATAATATAAATATAAATTATATATATTACTAAGAATAACTTTTTTTTTACTTTTAAAATAACTTTTTTTACTTTAATAAGTAAAGAAAACGTATAAGCTAGCTTTAGATAAGCTAACTTTATTCCTTTTAACCTAAAAGTAGTTGTTTTTTACTTAGATTTCAAGCTAAAGACATTAACATTATTTAACTTATACCTAAGTAGCTAAAGCTCCTAGGACTTAAAGACACTAACTATAATATATAACGCTATATAAAGCTTTATATTACTTAAGAAAAGGATTACTAGTTATTAACATAGCTTATTAACTTATTTATATAAAGTAATTAACTTATAAGCTAAAAGTATTAGTAAATTAATATATAAACTAGCTTTTATTAAAGCTAAGTATTATAAGCTTTATATAATAAATAAGATACTAAGTAAGCGTTAAAAGGCTAAAAAAACCTAATTACGTTTTAAAGGGTCCCTTAATACAGCTAAAGTAGAAGTAATCTAGGTAGAGAAGAGGGTTATTAATACTGGAAGTAAAAATATACGTTAAGAGAAGGCTTATATAAAGGAGAATGAATTATATAGTTAATAATATAGTAATTATAAAAGAACTAGATATAATATATAAATATATCAGGTAATATAAGAGACCTTTAAAGAAGAGGATAATAAGTAGTTTTAATTAATTTTATATAATACTGCTTAATTAACTTATATAAATAGCTAGAGGGTAGGTAAAGGTAAGCTACTTACTATAATAGGCTACTTACTATATATATACGTTACTACTAGTACTACTTAAAGCTAATATTTAATTTCCTTAAACTTTATAGTTAAACTCTTTAAGTTAAAAGAACTACTTAATTAAGTTTATTATAATAGTATACTTATTATTATTAACTAATTAATAAAATATATATACTTTATTCTTTACTTAAAAGTAAATATAGTAAAGGAATTAGTATATATATTCCTTAAGTATATTATTAGTAACTATAAGCTACTAAAAGAGATTATTTTAAATAAAGATAAGCTACTTACCTCTAAGTTTTAAAAATCCCTAATTTTATAACTAGAAGCTAACTATAAACTATTAACTACTTTTTACCTTTAGACTAATAAACAAATAAAACAAATTAACTAAATACTACAATAATATCTATGATATTGTATTAACTATAATTAATATAATTAAGTATTACTACTATATATAGCTTAATTTATATATAATACTACTATTAGAGAAAGTACTATAAACTTCTTATTTTACTTTAATTATACATTTTAACTAACTACTTATAAAAAACTATAATAAGACCTATAAACAAATAAGGCTATAATTAGTTATAATAAGTTATAAGAGATCTAAGAGAATATGATAAAAGATTTAGAATTTATTAAGATATAAATAGCTAAATCCGCTAATACTTTAAGGATAATAAGACTATCCTTTAAAAAAGAAAACAGTTTATACTTACTATACTAAAACATTAAGATAAAACAACTAAGTAATAAGCTTAACTATAAAAACTTAGACCTTTTAAAATTACCTAAAAAATCTTAAATATTAACTATAAGCTTAATTTACTAAAAACAATAAGATTTTACCTAGTCTATTATATTATACTACTAGAACCTATACTATAAAGATTAAATATTCATAACTATATTATTATAGACTTAAATAAACTAAAATATAAAGTTAAAGAAATTATTAATAAATAATATAAAAATAAAGAAATATAATATCTTGTAAAATAGAAAGATTATAAACCTAAAGATAACTTATAGAAACTAGTTAAAAACCTCTAATATTATTAAGAGCTAATCTAATAATATTATACAAAAGACTTAGAGGCTCTAAGTTAATAAACTCTAGACTAACCTTTAATAAACTCTAATCTAAGATATTACTTATACCTTAAAGAACAAGGTTATATTTAACTTTAGCTTTTATTTTAGTTACCTCTTAATCCTTTACCTTTAACTTATTTAAAGACTATATACTTTACTAAAATAATTTAAAATTATAATCTTTTAAAAAATATTTTTATTTTTATAAATAAGAAAAATAACTTAAAGTAATAGCTAATTAAGTCTAAAGAATCTTTATTTTCTTTTTAGCCTTTTACTTATCCTCTTTAATTCTTTATTATTTTATTAAATAATAATTTATTATAAAATTAGCATTCATCTTTTATATATAATAACTAAAAAACTTATAAGTATTTATAATAATATTTTATTATACCAAGTATAACTAACGTATATACATAGTAAGTTACTTATTATAGTAAGTTATTTACTTTTATTTACCCTTTAGCTATTTATATAAGTTAATTAAGTATATTATATAAAATAAATTAAAACTACTTATTATCTTCTTCTTTAAAGGTCTCTTATACTACCTAATATGTTTATATATTATATCTAGTCTTTCTGTAATTACTATATTATTAACCACGCAATTCACTCCCTTTTATACAAGCCCTCTCCTAACGTATATTTTCGCCTTTAACATTAATAACCCCTTTTTCTACCTAAATTACCTTAGCTTTAGCTACATTAAGTAACCCTCTAAGACATAGTTAGGTTTTTTTAGCCCTCTAGTGCTTACTTAATACCTTATTTACTATATAAAGCCTATAGTTCTTAGCCTTAAAAAAAGCTAATTAATATACTAACTTAGTAATACTTTTAGCTTATAAGTTAACTACTTTATATAAGTATATTAATAAATTATATTAATAACTATAAATCTTTTTCTTAAGTAATATAAAGCTTTATATAGTATTATATATTATAATTAGTGTCTTTAAGTCCTAAAAGCCTTAGCTATTTAGGTGTAAGTTAAATAATGTTAATGTTTTTAGCTCAAATTCTGAGTAAAAAATAACTACTTTTAGGTTAAAAGGTATAAGGCTAGCCTATTTAAAACCAGCTTATATATTTTCTTTACCTATTAAAGTAAAAAAGGCTACTTTAAAAGCAAAAAAGAAGTTATTTTTAGTAATATATATAATTTATATTTATATAATCCTTTAATTTCTTTATTATATAATACCTTAAATAAACTAAAATAACTAATATTAAAAGGCTAAAGCTTATATAATAAATAAGAAAATATCTAAAAAGTATTAATATTATATTTCTTATAATAATTATTAAACTTAGTAGACTTATAGCTATTATAGCTATTAAGGAGTAAAAGCTACTTAATACCTTTTATATAAGACTTTATATACTTTTTAAAATATTATAGCTAATTTTAGTTAATTTTATTTGTAGTTTATTTATTTTTCTTATAGTATATATACTATTAAGGTATAAATTAGTTATTAATATACTAAAAAAAAAAGTAATATTTACTTTTAATAATAATATATAAAAGTAATACCTAGTTATTTATATATATACTTTAAATAATAGAAACCTATTAATAATTACTAAGCTATTTTATATAAGGCCTTTCTTTATAATTAAAAGTTATAATAACCTTTATATATAATAGTATTTTTATTAATATACTTATCTTATTAAAACTATAAATATTATTATTATAGATTTTATACTTTATAACTATATTTTATATAAAAATAAACTAGGCCTATATAATTATAAGATCTTTAGCTAATACCTTCTAATAATTAATTTTATATTAAAAATATATCTTTAGTTATAATTATTATTATATAAAGTTCTTTATTTATTAAAGTCTAATATATAATATATTATATTTATTAAATAAATAAATAATTATATTTTATATATTATTAAATTATAATAAAAATCCTTAATTAATTAAATTAATAACTTATTTAAGAATTAATTTTTTTTTAACTTAATTATTTTTATTAATTTTAATTATATTCTTTATTATAATAGTTATTTAATATATTAATTATAAAGTATTATTCTTAGAACGTTATAAATAAAAGTAGCCTTTTATATAAATAATTTTAGGTCTTTTTTAATAGCTTAGAGTATAAGGAGAATACAGCTTTTATTTAAAGTAAAACTTATTATTATATATAAAGTAAAGCTAAGAGGAACAGGGAAGGTGTAGAAGGAAAGAAAAGTAGGCGACTCACTATGATGGGCGACTCACTATGTATGTACGTTAAGTAACTCTTAGATTATCCTTCTATTATAAAGCTATAAGCTACCTACGCTTAGATATACCTAACTAATCACCAGACACTAACAGACCAGCAAGATTACCAACAGGACTTACCTTAATGTTACCGAGTATCGACTTCAGCTACCTATTAGTAGAAAACTCTACTGTCGGATATCTGACCATAACAAGTGAATTTAAATAAGGATTAACCTTTGGACGAAAGGAACAGGAAAAACTTAACCTAAAAGGTTAGGTTATTTTAATTGTTAACCTCTGGTTCACCTGTTGTTCATGAGCCCAATATTAATTTATGATAAAATGTTGGTTTTTATAAGTGATGTTACTTTCACTTAAGTAAATTTATATCACATGTACAGCAAGAAAGCTAAGTTAGTTAAAGATAAGTGCTGAAAACATATAGGCACGAAGGTTATCTCAAGAAATTTTCAATTTACGTAATATAACTAGTTACTACTACGGCATAACATCATTATTATTTAATAGGCTTTGTTTGTAATGATCTAGAGATTTTAAGATACAAAGCACTAATTTCAACCAAGCCAACATCAGCAACCGCGTGTCAACGACCCTTTCAAATGGCTCTGTTATCGAAGTTCCCGCATCAATCTACATGAATTCGAGCAGAGAATTACCAGTAAACAGCACGTTCAGAAAGCTTTTCGCTCACAACCGAGGCTTGATCGTTCATTTGGCAGCAATCGCCAAAGAAAATGAGTGGCAGAAACCGGAGGCCGTAGAATGCATTTTGTTTTGGCAAGTGCGATCGAGTGATGAGATTATCTAATACGTCTCGGATATCTTCATCACGGGATCTAACAGTATTAAAGCAGTGGAAGGTTTCAAAAACCATACTGCAGCGGTTGAACTTTCGAAGAATGGCGGCAAAGTTATCGTCTTAGAAGGACCATGCAACGACGTTCGATCAGCCGATAAGGGAGCAGGGAGACGATTCCACTCACCTGGTATGGATGTACGGGGCGAGCAAATAGCAAAATGTAGCTCTATGGGATGAACACGATGGTCTAGGTCTGAACTTCGAGCTATTAACTATCAATGTCCTATACCTTAGCTATTAGGTGGCCTTATTACCTAAAGACACTAACCTATTAAATCAACTCGTTAGTTAAGCCTTTTTTCATTTACTAAGCGTTCAATCAGGCTAGTTAAAGGAACATAGGCTACTATTAGCTCTGTAAAAGGCTAGGCACTTTACCCAGAGGGGGAAAAAACCGACAGATCAAGCCAGCTAACAGGTAGGCGCGCGCATTAGATCAAGGGATTTTCCAAAACACTAGCCATCAGCTTTAGTTCTTCAAGTGATGAGTTGCCTACATTTAGATGTCTACTCTATGCGGTTGCAGAGGCAATACAACGAGTACCTCAAGACATTGGAAGCACTAGAACAGCAGACCATGTGGACAGCAACATTGTCGGAAACAGGGATCCTAATAGCGCAAAAAGACCGCCATGATAAGACTTAATAGCAAGCTGGACCTATTGTATGTATTGAACATGATTGACGGTGAATTCAATGGGTACTGGCTGAGAGCATGGGCCGAACTGTGAATAATGCATTAGTTGATCAGCGTTTAAATACTTACCATTTCAGCGGGTGACGAGTCTTGGAGTTCCAGTTGTCCTGTCCCACTGAGTCCAGGCTGCCCTTATTACAACAACCAAAGTGTACCAGAGCTTTGCCGCCAGCCCCATGTCCGCAACAGCCACATTGACGTAACGACAGTTAGGCATCTTGACTGTGTGAAAGCGGATATCAACCCAATACAGCATAATGGGCCGGAACAATTGTCTGGAGAATGCATTGAGAACTCAATGCCATTTGTACTACGTCTAGTATTTTACGAACTTTACCGACCTCTCAATCTATGTTCCCACCCGGTGGTAGTGTTATATAGCTGAATGTGCTTATTTCTGAGAATAAACGTGCGCACAGATAAGTCCCTGATGTCTGGGGACAACCAACCGGCACGTTTTGCGATAACAAGTTTTGGCAAGCCTGGAAACACACGGGATGAAATTTCCTGGTTAAGGAATGACAACGTTTTTTGAACGCTATGTTTGGGCCGCAAATCCATTGAAAGCCCGCAAGTGTGGCGCTGACAACACCTGAGAGAACCAAAGTGAGTGAGCATCTCAACGCTATCGGCCTCTAGCACCACACCTTGTTCTCTGTGAATCACATGCGCTCCTTGCACGTTCACCTTCTGCGTAAATTGACTGCTTTTATTTGTGGCGTGGTAGGCGTAAGAATTCCTGATCAACGCGGATGTCTGTTGCACCCTTCACTAAGCCGCCGACGAATGTTACGGACCGACCGGTCAGTGCAATCTTTTGTCGCTCAATCTCTCAGCTCTCATAACACCGATTATCATCGACGTCTAATGAATGCGTCAAGAGAGCATGTTGAATTGATTTTACGTTGAATACGCGACGAGTCGCGCTTACACTCTTGCTACACCCCTGATCCCTTTAGTTAAATAGCCTACCAGCGTGACCTGCAGTGGCGCGTTTTACTGCCAAACAGAGTACTACAAAATGTAAAGCTTGTCACAGATGGTTGCTTTGTATCAAGAATTAGAATGCTTATATAAGAGACTGGACGTCTTAATACTGTGTTAACCACACCAAAAATACCCTCTTATAAACTCGCTACGCCAGTAGCGCACAGGCCCCCTACCACAAAATCTGATCTTATTATATTCTACTTACAATATGCAACTAATTGTGGATAAGTAATAAAGTAAGGAGGCATGAAGCGACGCTAATATGGCGAGATGTAGGCGAGACTTTCCACTTAAGTCGTTAGAATTAACATGACCAGATTCGGTAAGCCCATCAAGGTGGTTTAGTGTAGTGGGGTAGACTAGAGACAGGCCTATGTTGCGCTTGCCGATTTACGTCCCTTGAGAGAGGGGTTTCATAAGCAGGAAATAGGACCTGTGTCGTAATTAATATATCTTAAATGTAATCCTGGTCGCAGTTCGTGTTTCCCTTAAGCTACCAAGTGGAGTAAATGTAGCAAGAGATTTTCTCTTAGGCTTCAAGTCATCCGCAAATTTACAGGAGTGTTTGTCATCAATACAGCCAACGAATGAATTGGATTTCGGAAGGTCCTCTGGGCGGCGCGCCCGAGTGTGGGTATAAATTAGCTGCGAAGGTGGCGCATTCTAGCAATGGGGCAGAAGGCTGAGGTAGCAGTCGAAGATTTGAGTAGTTGTGGTCATGAAGCCAAAAGGCCATTAGCTGATGAGGTGACAAGCGAAACTAATAATCGTTGCTAACAATTGTTCCACAAGCACGACACAAGGCCATGGGCCCTAATCCTCTTACTTGACTGTTCCCTTATGTATATATATTAGCTACTGCTTTACTGCAACCTTGTGATACCTATGCTGCTTTACCGTCGCTCTGTACAGCCTTGCGAGACCGCCGTGTTATAAAACCGGCACTACTGCAGTCCACGGCCTCTCTAATACAATGGCCTACCTGAGAGACTGCATCACCCAATTTCTCACGCTTCCAGATCGCACTAACAATACGATTGTCCCTTGACCAGGGAAAAGAGTTACCACGTGGGCATTTCAAGTCCAAAAATGTGTTAGTCTGCCTGGGATACAAGGAGCACAGTCATTTACAGGAATCTAAGACATGATTATATTAAACTTCTCTTATACCTACATGGCCACTCAACAAGACTGGGAAGGTTAATCTGTATGACCCTCCATTGCCATATCTCACTTTGTTCATGAGTCATCAAACCCACTTTTCACAACGATCAAGCCTCCTCAATACTCAATATACATCCACACACTCTGCCTAAGCGGGAACAGTTTTAAGGGGAGACGGGCAATACACCAATCATGCGCAAAGATAACGCCACATGCATGTTAGACATTTGTGGATATTCAATTAAAGTACCTAATTAAGCTTAGCATTTCGGCCCCTTCATCCGAAACTAGTAACCCAGTTTACCTAGTGTAGCTTCTCCGGGCTCTTTATCCGTGGATTTGTAGGCGTTTAATCTCGACTATGTACTGACCGCCGTTCTAACTAAATTTACAGTGTCCAGCTGGATTTTACATTGCTGGAGAGCTCCTGGCAAGCAAGGTATCTTAGTCGGGTAAGGACTCTTCCTATCTACGGCTCCGGAACAGAATGCCTGATTCGGAGGTCTCTCATCTCATAACTCGGCGCACGGAACTCGGCGCCACTTTGATTGGAACTCACCAGGGTAAATCAATTTATCACTGATAGTGATCCGGCAACTATTATGCAATCTAGAGCGACGTCAGAGGGCTGTCCAAAAATACAGGAGACCAAAATGCTACCGCGGTGAGATATAAAAAACCTCAACAGTCAGTAAGTAATCCAATTCTTTTGGAAATCTCCAAACATAGGTCACTTTACCAACCACCAATCTTAAAACGAGTCACTCACCTCACTACTCTCCGTCTTACCATCCCCAACAAACTACATAACAACCGCAGCCATGCAGTTCAATTTCGTTCTCTTCGCCGCCCTCCTCACCCTCGGCGTCTCGGCCCAGAAGAGCGGCCCCAACGGCAAGCGCATCTGCGTCGGCGGTGCTATCTCCTGCGAGTACCAGAAGGGCCGCTGCGCCAACATTTGCAATGACTCCCGTGTCAAAGGCACCGGAACTCCTGCTTTCATCGACCCTGACTGCTCGTGCCCTGCGGGCCAGGCCGACAACAAGTACACCGGCGCCGCTTGCATTGATGTTTTCCGCGCCCTTGGTCGCTCAGGCTGCTAGATTAGGAGGCACTGCCTAGAGATAAGTGCCTGGCTGGAAATACAAAAGGGTGTTCATAGAACAGCAGTTGGGATTCTGGGTTTCTGAGGTCTGAGTCCTTTTGGATTTCAGGGTCGTCACAGTATTCTTAGGGTTGCTTAGTCATCAGAGCAAATTAATTAACAAGATCTGGTTTGACTAATCTATGAGTTTCTGTTTAGAATAAGCAGACGTTATATCTTGAAAGGTGTTTAACTAATATTAGTAAACATATAACTATAACTAAGTTTAGTAGACTACATATTAGTAATTAATATATAGGCGTGAGTTAATATATAACACAGCGCTAACAGTAACACTTTGTAACAAGGACCTCTAGAATCTATGACTATAAATAATTAACTAAAATAACATAAAAGATCTGTTGGTGCTTATATATATAAGCTCTGTTATTAACACTTCTTGTATATTCTTCTAACATGCAACTATTCAGCTAAACGAGTTATACTGTTATAACTATACCTTTTCTTAGGTTACCTTAGTCTAATATATATATTAACCTACAAGTCAAGGAAACCGTTTACGGTAAGCCTGGTGTGTACTGTACAGTACCTGTATAAGATTTTAGAGCAGCCGGTGGGATTGTGGATCAAGCCACAAGGAGACAGGCTGTAGCCGCTTACAAAGTCCAAAGTCGTTAAGTCCAATAGAGAAGAAGTGTTCTATTCAGAAGCTTTCATTAAATGAGCGCGGTCTCATAATCACTAAAAGGCTTGAAAAAAACAACATCAATGCATTGAAAACGAAACACAGATATACTAAGCTGACCGCATTGCTTCTCCAACGAAAAGTAGGTTCCCGCCGTCTGATGTCCTGAGTCGTACTCTAGTGGCTCCTGCTGCACGCTCCATCTGGTTCAAAGTCGTTAAGCTATGGACTCCTTCGGGTGCGTCATCCTTGAGCTCGGGTTTACTCTCTAGTGGATGACACAAATATGGTAAGCTAGATGACTTCCAGAGCGGTCCACGATGCAACCAGTTTGAATACACTGCGAGAAGCAGCAGCAGGGCTGCGATTGACACAACCCCGGCGGGGAATATAAACCACGACCAGTTAATCTGAAAACAGATTCGCTGTGGAACGCAGTACCTTGCACTGAAGAAATAGTGTCAAACGTGGCGTTCTTCGCAGTATCGTTTCCCGGGCGGTCTGCATTCAAGCGCACTGAGTCGACGCTCCGTAAATAGTCAGTGAGTTGGTTTGAAAGTGCCTCTGCCATCGTTGTAACGTTCTCGGTATTGTAAATGTTTTTGCTGCAGGCCGAACGTATCTGTAGAGTTCAAATTGCTTTCCGAAAATAGATCAAAACTGAATGCTAACGGAAACATCGATTTGATGCCTTCTATGTCTCCGAAATTGACCGTGTAGTTGTCCCCGGTCTTAGTGTTGTAAACAACGTTAAGGAGATTAAGAAAGTTTTGGCGGCCACCTGTGGCCAACGCAGCCGCTGTAAAAGAGACGAGGTCATTGACCTCGAAATTTGATCTGGTGGCAGAACCACTGGTTGCGTTGAAGGCCTCATATTTACGTTCGAATAAGCTCAGAGTGCACTCAGTGACCTTTTCTTTGGTTGCATTTTTCCAGAAAGCGAAGTCGGTGACCACGGTAAAGTAGTCCGGTGCATCCGCTTCCCGAGAATATGATGTCGCCCTTGAGCTAAATAGCGTCCACCACGGGGTTTGCTCTAGAAGCTGAGTCGTAGCGCCGAAAGCAGTTCGAAGCATCAAGCCGCTAGACGTGGTCATGTTGTAAGTTTTTATGTTTGTGATGGTAAAGCATTTAGTTATAAACTAGGCTGTTTTATTACAAGAGCTATAAATAGCTAATGTTATAGTTTTAGGAAAGGCGTAGTGACTTGATGTGCAATTCAACAAAGGGCGGCCTGGTTTTCCCTTAATAGCTAAGTAAACAAATAGTTATATTGTAGAAACCAGAGATCCTTGTTACGAGTAGGTCAGGGCAACCAACTGCACCACAAAGCAAAAGCTTCGGTAACGATGCGCCTGCATCATTATCCCCTGTTCTGCACTATATAGTTACGCCGGCCAGCACCCTAACTGGTTAGGCCGTAACAATCCTCTAATCCTGGCTAATGTATTAAGGATTTAGGGTAGTAAAGCATAATGCAAGAAACAAAGGTTCCTTGTGGGAGTTACAGTAAGACGTAATGCTGGTAAAGGCTGACTTACTACCGCGTACCGTAATTCTATCTCCTTTATTATACCTAAGGGCTATAAGTACTAGACCTATTTATTTAGACTTTTAACTATGTAGGATTAGTAAGTAATAATCTACGAGGTAAAAAGTTTAAGCGCTAATATAATTATAGTTATAAAACATAATAAATACGCTAACGTACATACATAGTAAGTTACCTATCATAGGAAGTCGCCTACTTCTTTTTCCTTCTACACCTTCCCTTTTCCTTTTAGCTTTACTTTATATATAACAATACGTTTTACTTTAAATAAAAGCAATATTCTTTTTATACTTTAAGCTATTAAAAAGACCTAAAATTATTTATATAAAAGGCTATTTTTATTTATAATATCTTAAGAATAATACTTTATAACTAATATATTAAATAATTATTATAATAAGAAATATAATTAAAACTAATAAAAATAATTAAGCTAAAAGAAATAATAATTCTTAAATAGGTTATTAATTTAATTAAATAAAGATTTTTATTATAACTTTTTAATATATAAAATATAGCTATTACTCTTTTAATAAATATAATATAATATATATTAGACTTTAATAAATAAAGAACTTTTTATAATACTAATTATAACTAAAAATATATTTTTAATATTAAATTAACTATTAGAAAGAGTAAGAATAACAAGGGTTATTTATAATAGTTATAATAAAAAGTAAAGAAGAATAAAGGTAAACAGAAAAGGTATGTATATATTAACTATTAAGGTATTATTATACTTTATTATTATTTAAAACTTTCTAAGTAAAAGGAATATCTCTTAGTTATATAGAAAGTCCTTTAGATACGTATAGTATCTAAGTATATATCTAAGTATATATCTAAGCGCTAAAAGGTACTTATATGTTTCTTATATATATATATATATACCTATATATACCTATAGATAAGCATAAGCGCTAACATATATAATACTTAGAAGTATATACGTTTATATACAGTAAACTACATTAGTTTATAGTAGTTTATATTAGTATAGTTATATATAGTACTATATACTTTTATAGGTTATTTTTCAAGAAGAATCTAGAAAAAATAACTATATATTTATAGGACTTTTAGTTATAGAGTTATAAAGAGATTTATATATGAGAATTGTAAGAATTTTACTTCTTAATTGTTAGTTTCCTCCTTAAGTTATATCTAAGTTATAGATATAACTTACTTTATATAAAACTTATAAAAACCTTATATAAGGAAAATTATAAGAAAAATAGTTATATTATAGTTATAGTTATAATTAAAAACCTTTAAAGGAAAAAAAATTTATAAAGGGGAAACCTTAGTATTTAAGCTGTATTACTTTCTTTTTAGAAAGTATTTCTTTATTATTTATAGTTTCTTTAAGTAAAAACCCCTTTTTATTAAGATTTATAGTCTCTATAAAGTATTTAAATACTTCTTTATTAACAGATTTAGTAAATATATCTGCTATATTATTCTTTATATAGATATAGTATAAAGAGACTTAATTATTATATATAGCTTGTTTAGAAAAGTAATATTTTATATCTATATGTTTAGATTTCTTATAAAGCTCTAGGTTTTCTGTTATACGTTGTGCTGTCTCGTTATCTATTAAAATAATAGGCTTATTTGACGTTATATTTAACTCTAAGTTATTATATATATAGGAAAAAGAGTTATATAAGTATATAGATTCCTTTATAGCTTTATATAAAGCTATATATTTAGCTTTACAAGTAGATAAAGTAATAGTCTTCTGTTTTATACTATTTTAGCTTATTATATTATAGTACCTTAAGGTACTTATATATCTAGTAGTAGACATTCTATTGTCTAAGTCTTTAGCTTAATTAAAGTCTAAAAATATAACTAACTGTAAATTAATATTACAGTTATATATTAATCCTAGATTAGGATATTTATTTATATATCCTTATATCTTATTAAGTGTAATAATATGCTTTTTAGATAATTTACTTATATAACAAGTATATATATTTACTAAATATATTATATCTAGCTTAGTCTTAAGACTTAAGAAGAGTAGAGATCTTATCTCTTGTTGATATTAAGTTATTTCTTCTTTTATTACTTGCCTTGTATTTTTCCTAAGCTTAATAGCAGGATTTATAGGCGTATTATAAGAATAAGTATCCTTTTTATTATACTTTTCTAGTATTTTATTTGTATATTTGGTTTAATAAATATATAAGATCTTATTTACTTTATTTATATATATTTTGTTCCTTAAAAACGTATATGGAATTCCTAAGTCTTATATCTGTAAATCTTTATTTACATTATTATAGAAATATTCTATATTTTTATTTGTAGGAGCTACTATTATTATATTGTCTATGTAACAAGCTATTATAGCTCTTATATTATTATTATTAGCTATAAAGATACCTTTATTATAAGGGGATTCTTTAAAGCCTAGTTTTATAATTATAGATCTTAACTACTTATACTAAAGTCTAGGGCTCTATTTTAGACTATATAAGGCCTTTTTAAGCTTATAATATAAAGCTTTTTCTATTATATTATCTATATATTTTAGGGTATTTATTTTATAGTTATAAGAGAAACCTATAAGTAGTTTTACTTATATTTCTTTATCTATATTAGTATAGTAGAAGGCATTAAAGATATTAAATTGCCTAAAAAACTAGCCTAGCTTTATTTTAATTATAAATATAGCTTTATAATTCTTAGGTTTATAGGTAGTACTAAAGGTTTCTAGATAATTAATACCTATATATTAATTAAAACCTTGTACTACCTACCTAGCTTTATATTTTAACGGGTTATTATTTATATTTGTTTTTAATTTATATACCTATCTTTCTCTTAAGGGCTTAATTCCTTTAGGTAAAAGAAGTATTATCTAAGTATATATATTATGTAAGTTATTAACCTCTAAAACTATTACTTAAATCTATTTATCTCTAGAAGTAGAGATTATAGCCTTTTTATAGGTAGTAGGGTCTTTATCTGTTGTTATAGTAAGGATATATATAGCTTTATTAAACCTATTTATTTTATTATTTTAATTATTTATAGTAGAAAGTATTGGTTTAATTATAGGGTAGTCTTTTATAGTATATAAAGTACTTTCTTAGTCTACTACCTATTTATAGTCTTTAAGCTTATTATTATTCTACTTAGAAATTTCTACTATTATCTTAGATTTATTATTATTATTATTATAATTATTATAATTATTATAATTGTGATTATTATAATTATTTTTATTTGTTATATTATTATTATTTATTAGCTTTATATTTATACCTCTAGGATTTAAGTCTTTCCTTCTACTTTTATAGTTACGTAGAGATATCTTATTATTACTACTATTTTCTTTATTATTTATATTTATATTATTATTTATATTTATATTATTATTATTAATAGTAGAAGGTATAAACTGATTTTCTAGAATAACTATATCTCTAGTCTAAAAGGAAGTTTTCTTTTAAAAATCATATACTTTATATATATTATTTTTATAGTTAAGTACTATAGCTTTTATAGCTTTATTATCTAGCTTTTTTATCTTAGGATCCTTGTTCTTATAGTAACATATAAATCTAAAAGTTACTATATTATTAATATTAGGCTTTATATTATTACCTATTTCATAAAAGGTCTTGTAATTAAGAGCTTTATAAGGGGTTATATTATATAGATCTACTACTATTAAAGCAGCTTCTCTTTATAGATATAAAGACAAATTTACCTATAAAAGCATAGCTCTTATTTTATTAGTTATAGTCCTTATTACTCTTTTTATTATACCGTTAAGCTTATAAGTATAAGGTACTTTTATATTATAATTTATCCCTTTAATTATATAAGTATAATTTATAGTATTATTATTAAATTCTAAACCGTTATCTATATCAAAGTCTTTTATCTTATTTTTATTTATATTATTCTTATTTATATATTCTAAAACAGTAATATTAACTTCTTTTACTTCTTTAGTTCTAAGTAGTTTTATAAATATAAGTCTAGATTTTCTTTCTAAGAAGATAATAAATCATTAATATTTATTATAGGTAGAAGGTAATATAGGTCTACAGAGATCAAAAGAGACTTTTTCTATATATTTATAATCCTTATTATAGTTATTAAAATACTTATTAACTTTAGTAGTAAACTTTACTTTCATATAAGTATTACAGGTATAGTCTTCTTCTATTATATTATTAGTTATATTTATATTATCTTTAAGTTACATTAAGACTTTTCTACTTATATATCCTAGTTTATTATACTACTTTTTATAGTTATTAATCTCTTTATTATATATAACTTTCTTATATTTATAAGGTTTTTTTCTTATATTTATAGTATTTATATATTCTTTATAGTTATTAAGATCCTTTTTATTTAAAACCTCTATATTTAGGTAATATAAACTATCTTTTATTTCCCTTTTATAAAAAGTTCTTTTATTATTTATACTTATTAAAGATACTTTTATATCCTAGAAAAGAGAAGCTATTTTAAGTCTTTTTAGTCTATTTTAACTTAGAAGATTAATACTTAATTCAAGAATATAATAACAGTCTTTAAGGATATAAATATTATTATTATTAAAAAAAGAAATTACTATATCTCCTTATAAAGAGATTTTCTTTTTTCCTGTATCTCTCTAGTTAATATACCTATTTATATAAGTAGTCTTTATAAATAAGGATTTATTACTTATAATATTAATAGTAGTAGTAGTATTTAGGTAGAACGTAATATATTTATTATTCCTAGTTATATATATAGGTTTATTTTTATTACCTATTTTATTATTAGTTATAGTATTATTAGTTATAGTTGTTATAGAGGAGGTTATATAACTTATATCTTTAAAATCTAAGTCTATCTTACTCTCTTTCTCTTATTAAGGGTTATTTATAACTATATTGTTTGTAACTATAATATGCGTATTTTCTGCGTCTGATTTATCTAATTCTTCAGAATCTTCTTCCTCTATTATAGCTTTTTTAGCTATTAAGGCCTTTTAGGCCTTATAGAGCTTATTTCTCTTTATATTAGTCCTTTGTTACCTTAGGACTTCTTCCTTAGTATTATCCTTATTTTTCTAGCCTTTAAGGGCTTTAATAAGATATAAGAAGTTACAGTCCTTAACTATATAGTTTTTTAACTTACAGTATATATAGTAAATACCCTTTGTCTTTTTCTAAGGCTTTTTAATTCCTTTTCTAAAAGTAAAAGTAGTATATAATACTATAAAAGAACCTTTTCTTTTTACTTTATCTATAAGATTTACAAAAAGGGATTTTATAGTATAAGAATTTACATCCTTTCTAAGGGCTTAGGTTACGTTAGTTATAAAACCTTTATAACTATTATCTAGACTATTTAATACCTAAGCTATAATAACTTGTTTTAGTAAAGCTATATCTTTAGAAGATAAGTCATCTATAAGCTCTTTTACCTTATTAAGGTATTCTTTTATAGATCTAAAGGATTCTAAGGAGATATTAAAGAACTAAAATAACTTTATAAAAGCTAATACTTTTATATTACTCTTTTATTAAGAAGGTGTAGTTAGAAGGGTTATAAGACTAAAGTTAATATCTTTACTAATAAGTAAAGCCTTAAATCTAGTTGCTTAAACATTATAGTTAAAGCTGCTAGAAAGGCGTGGTATATAAATTTTTTTCCATAGTATTGATTCGGTTCGAATTTAATTAGAATATAAGGATTTTAGTTAATTTTGGTTGATTAGTGAGAGATATTGGTATTCTGATAGTACTATTAAATTCGTCTTGAAAAATAGGCCTTAAAAGTGGTTGGGTTGTTATTAATAGTATAGCGTTACGTGGTTACCTTAGGTTAAAGATATATATAGGCCTTCCACTAAAGAAGCTTTCACCAGACAACAAAGCAGTTAGTCTAGTGGTTTAGCTATCCTCTAGATTAACTAATTAAATTAGTAACTTAATTAGAGCTCTTAGGTTTAATTCTAGCTTAAGGTATATAGTCTTTGTTAAATATAGACTAGAAATAACTTTTAACTGGTAAGGTAGGATTGAATTATGATTAGCCTAGAGCTATAAGAGCGTAAAATATAGCGATAGGTATAGTGTTTACCTAGTAAGCTAGTCCCTCTATTCTGCTGAATATAGACTACTAAGTATAAGGTATAGTTGCCTTAGAGCTATATTCCTTAAAATTCCCTTAGCTAATATAGTATGTCCCTTGGTAAGGTTAAATTTTTATTATATAAAATAAAGGTATAAGTATAAAGGAAGATAAAAAGGTATAAGAGTTATCTTTTCTACTAAGCTAGGCTTATAACCAGTAAGAATAATAGGGGGTTATTTATAATAGTTATAATAAAAAGTAAAGAAGAATTAAGGTAGACAGAAAAGGTATATATATATTAACTGTTAAGGTATTATTATACTTTAACTTAGAATATGTTGGTAATATTCTTAGATAGTTACAGGGAAGTAAAGAGACTTAGTAAAGGTAAAGGTAGAAAGATAAGGTTATTATATTCTTCTATTTTGTTATATCTCCTTTTCTTTCTAAAAGGTAGGAATATCTTAGGCTTATATCCTTTTCTTAATATCTTATTAGTAATATGATTATCTAATAAAATAATCTTATCTGGAATCTAGGAGTTGGTTTTCTGGAATCTAGGGTTAACTAGATCTAAGGCTGGAATTCTAGGGTTAACTAGATCTAAGACTAGAATTCTAGGGTTAACCTGATTCTTATAAGCTTATCTTATATATAGACAAGTTATATATAGTTATAAAGCTCCTATTTTACTTAATCTAAATATAGATATAGTAAGTTTATATAGTTATTGGATATAAAGATATAATTAGATAAGATAAGAGTTTTTATAATAAATCTTATTCTTAGTTTCTTTTTTAAGTTTATTCTAAGTTAAAATAAACTTATAGTATATTATTTCTTATAGTAAAAACCTTTATATATAAAGGAAAAACTATAGTTATATATTTATATATATTATTATAGTTATATATATTATTATAGTAAAAAACCTTATATTATAAAAAAAAAGTATATAAAAAATTTATTAAAAGGGAAACCTTAGTATTTTAGCTATTTAACCTTCTTTATATTAAGGTTATTATTATTGTTTTTGGTTTCTATAGATAAAAACCCCTTTATATTAAGGTTTATAGTCTCTATAAAGTAATTAAAGGTATTTTTATTTATTGCTTTAGTAAATATATTAGTAATATTATTACTTATATATATATAAAATAGGGATACCTTATTATTATTAACAGCTTATCTAGAAAAGTAATATTTTATATTGATATACTTTGCTTTCTTATGTAGCTCTGGATTTTCTGTTATTTATTGTGCGGCTTTATTATTTATAAGGATAATAGGTATATTAAGATTTGGTTTTAAATCTAAATTTAGTATTATATAATTATATGAATTATATAAGTATATTATTTTCTTAATAGTTTAATATAAAGCTATATATTTAGCTTTATAAGTAAATAAAGTAACAGTTTTTTGTTTTATACTATTTTAGCTTATTATATTATAGTACCCTAGAGTAGTTATATATCCTGTAGTTAATATCTTATTATCTAGGTCTTTAGCTTAATTTAAGTCTGAAAATCTAACTAATTAGAGGTTAATATTATAATTATATACTAATCCTTTATTAGGGTATTTATTTAAATATCCTTATATTTTATTAAGGGTAATAAAATGCTCCTTAGAGGGATTATTTATATATTAAGTATATATATTAACTGGATATGTAATATTAGGCCTAGTTTTTAGGCTAGTAAAAAGTAGGGATCTTACTTTTTGTTAGTATTTTGTTATATCTTCTTGTGTTACTTACTTTATATTTTTTTTTAGTTTTATATTAAGGTCTAAAGGTATATTATAAGGGTATATATTTCTTTTATTATATTTATTTAGAAGTTTATTTATATATTTTGTTTAATATATATATAAGATTTTATTATATATAGTTATCTTGTTTCTAAGAAACGTATATGGTATTCCTAAGTCTTTTATTTGTAATTCTTTATTTATAGTATTATAGAAGATATTTATATATTCTTTTAATAGAGCTATTATTATAATATTGTCTATGTGACATATTAATATAGCTTGTATAGTATTATTATTAGCTATAAAGATTCCTTTATTATAAGGAGATTCTTTAAAACCTAATTTATTTATTATAGATCTTAAATATTTATACTAAAGTCTAGGGCTTTATTTTAAACTATATAAAGCTTTATTTAGCTTATAGTATAGGTTATTGTTCTTATAGTTATTATTTGTATATTGATAGGTATTATTTATATAGGAAAATCCTGTAGGTTATTAAACCTATATATCTTTATTTATATTGGTATAGTAGAAGGTATTAGTTACGTTAAACTACCTAAATATTTAGCCTAGTTTAATGCCTATTATAAATATAGCTTTATAGTTTTCTGGTTTATAGGTAGTACTAAAGGTTTCTAGGTAGTTTATACTTATATATTGGTTATAACTTTGTACTACTTATTTAGCTTTATATTTAATAGGTTTATTATTATTATTATATTTAATTTTATATACTTATTTACATCTTAAAGGCTTAATATCCTTAGGTAAAAGCAGTATTTTCTAAGTATTTAAATTATATAAACCTAATATTTCTTCTAATATTGCTTAAATCTAATGATCTTTGTTTATAGAGGTTATAGCTTATTTGTATATAAAAGGGTCTTTTGTAGTAGTTATAGATAAAATATAAGAAGCTTTATTAAACTGATTTATTTTATTATTATAGTTATTTATAGTAGAAAGTATAGGTTTAATAGTAGGGTAGTCTTTTATAGTATATAAAGCGCTTTCTTAGTCTACTACCTATTTATATTTATCTTTAAGCTTTCTATTTAGCTTAGGAAGTTTAATTATTATCTTAGATTTATTATTATTATAATTATTACAATTATAGTTATTATAATTATAGTTATTATAATTATAGTTATTACAATTGTTATAATTGTTATTATCTATTATATTACCTCCTTAATTCAAGGCTTTCTTTCCACTTATATTGTTACGTAGAATATTATTATTGTTATTATTATTAGTATTATTATTACTAGTATTGTTTAGTATTTTAGGAAGTAAAAATTGATTTTCTAGTATAGTAATATCTCTAGTCTAAAAAGAGGATCTTTTTTGAAAATTATATACTTTATATATATTATTTTTAAAGTTTAAAATAATAGCTTTTATAGCTTTATTATCTAATTTCTTTATCTTAAGGTCTTTATTTTTATAGTAGTATATAGAGCTAAAAGTAACTATATAGTCTATATTTAGCTTTATATTATTTGCTATTTTAAACGGTGTTTTATAGTTTAATGCTTTATGTGGGGTTATATTATATAGGTCTATTGCTATTAAAGTAGCTTCTCCTTATAGATATAGAGGTAAGTTAACTTGTAATAGTAAAGCTTTTATTTTATTAGTTATAGTCCTAATAACTCTTTTTATTATACTATTAGGTTTATATGTATAAGGAACTTTTATATTATAGTTTATGCCTTTTATTAGATGTATATGATTTATAGTATTATTATTAAATTCTAAACTACTATTTATATTAAATTCTCTTATTTTATTATTATTTATATTGTTTTTATTAATATATTCTAATATAGTAGTATTTACTTCTTTTACTTTTTTAGTTTTTAAGAGTTTAATAGAGGTAAGTCTAGATTTCTTTTTTAAAAAGATAATAAACTATCTATATTTATTATATGTAAAAGGTGTTATAGGTCTACAGAGATTAAAAGTAACTTTTTCTATATAGTTATACTTTTTATTATAGTTATTTAAGTTTTTATTTACCTTTGTAGTAAAGTTTACCTTTATATAGGTACTATATGTTAAGTTATCTTCTTTTATAGTTATATTATTACTTATATTAGTGTTATTCTATAGTTCTTTTAGAACTTTAGGACTTATATAACCTAATCTATTATACTACTTTATATAGTTATTTTCTTCTTTATTATTAACCTTTTTAAACTTATAAGGTTTTCTTTTTATAGAGTTATTATTTTTTATAGTATTTATATATGTGTTATTATTATTATTTTAGTATAAATCCTTTTTATTTAAGACTTTAATATTTAGATAATATAGCTTATCTTTTAGTTCTTTTTTATAAAGGGTCTTTTTATTAACTATACTTATTAAAGATACCTTTATATCCTAGAAAAGAGAAGCTATATTAAGCTTTCTTATCTTATTTTAACTTAGTAGGTTAATACTTAACTGTAGTATATAATAATAGTTCTTTAAGATATATATGTTATTGTTATCTAAAGGAAAAGAGATAATAATATTACTTATAAGGGTTACTTTTTGTTTTCTTACTTTTTCCTAGTTAACTTGTTTATTTGTTATAGTAGTCTTAATAAAAAGAGATTTATTTATTATAATATTTACTATAGTAGTAATATCTATACAGAATATAGTATAGTTTTTTCTTATATTTATATATATAGGTATAGAATTATCTATATTATAACCTAATATTTTATTATTATTATAACTTATAGAGGGTAAAAGAGGACTTATATCTTTAAAGTCTAGATTAATAAGATCCTTTTTTTCTTAGTTATCTATTATAATATCTATAGGTTCTGTTTTTGTTATAGTTATATTTGTATCTTTAGATTTAGAATTATCTAAGAGCTCTTCTATAATAGCCTTTTTAGCTATTAATACTTTTTATGCCTTATTAAGTTGTTTTCTTTTAAGATTAGCTTTTCTTTTATGTTTCTAATATATATCAGATTCTTTATCTTTATTTATTTAGCCTTTTAGGGCTTTATAAAGATAAAGAAAAGCATAATCTTTAATTTTATAATTAGATTTTTTGTAATTATTATAATATATCTTTTTAGTTATTTTTTAGGGCTTTTTATTTCTTTTTTTATATATAGAAGTATAAAGGACTATAGAAGATCTTTTTCTTTTTATTTTATTTATAAGATTTATAAATAAAGATTTAATAGTATATAAATCTAAATCTTTTTTTAGAGCTTATATTATATTAATTATAAAACCTTTATAATTATTATCTAGGCTATTTAATACCTAAGTAATAATTACTTGTTTTAGTAATACTATAGATTTTATAGCAAGATCGTTTATAAGCTCTTTTACTTTATTAAGGTAATTTTCTATAGAATTAAAAGATTCTAAGGAGATATTAAAAAACTCTTTATAAGTAAAATATTTGTTAGTTAAATTAGTAGGTTTATATAGATCTTTTAGTTTCTTTTAGGCCTTATATCTTATTATAGAGTCTTTTATAACTTGTAGAGGTAAATCCTTATAAAATAGCTTTATATAAGCTAGGATTTTAGTATTTATTGCTTTTTGATTTATTATTATTAATAGGTTTTTAAGACTAGAGTTAATATCTTTATTTATAAGTAAAGCTTTAAATCTAGTTACTTAAACTAAATAGTTTAGGCTATTAAAAAGGCATAAAATATAGATTTTTTTTATTATAGGTTAATTCTAGCTGATTAAAGAGAGATATTAATATTTTAATAATACTATTAAATTTGTTTTGAAAAATAGGCCTTAAAAGTAGTTAGGTTATTATAATATTGTTGTTAATAGTATGGTGTTGTGTAGTTGCCTTAGGTTAAAGATATATATAGGCCTTTAACTAAAGAAGCTTTTACTAAATAGTAGAGTAGTTAGTCTAGAGGTTTAGTTACCTTTTAGATTAACTAGTTAAATTAGTAACTTAATTAGAGCTCTTAGGTTTAATTTCAGCTTAAGGTATATAGTTTTTGTTAGATATAGACTAGAAATAACCTTTAACTAGTAAGGTAGGATTGAATTGTGATTTGCTTGGAGTTATAGTAGCATAAAATATAGTGATAGGTATAGTACTTACCTAGTAAGCTGGTTCCTTTATTCTGCTGAATATAGGCTGCTAGGTGTAAGGTGTAGTTGCCTTAAAGCTATATTCCTTAAAATTCCTTTAGCTAATATAGTTTGTCCTTTAGTAAGGTTAAATTTTTGTTATATTAAATAAAAGTATAAGTATAAGTCTTTTATAAGCTAAGCTTATAATTACTTAAAATATATTAATAATATTCTTAGATAGTTATAAGGAAATAAAAAGACTTAGTAAAGGTAAAAGTAAAAAGATAAGGTTATTATATTTTTTTATATTATTATATTTCTTTTTTTTTCTAAAAAGTAAGAATATCTTAGGCTTATATCCTTTTCTTAATATCTTATTAGTAATATAATTATGTAATAAAATAATCTTATCTAGAATCTAGGAGTTGGTTTTTTGGAATCTAGGGTTAACTAGATTTAAGGCTAGAATTCTAGGGTTAACTAGATCTAAGACTAGAATTCTAGGGTTAACCTGATTCTTATAAGCCTATCTTATATATAGATAAGTTATATATAGTTATAAAGCTCTTATTTTACTTAATCTAAATATAGATATAGTAAGTTTATATAGTTATTAGATATAAAGATATAATTAGATAAGATAAGAGTTCTTATAACAAATCTTATTCTTAGTCTTTATTATTATTTAAAACTATTTAAGTAAAAGAAATATCTTTTAGTTATATAGAAAGTCCTTTAGATACGTATAGTATCTAAGTATATATCTAAGCGTATATCTAAGCGCTAAAAAGTACTTATATATTTCTTGTATATAACGTATATACATAGTAAGTTAACTATTATAGTGAGTTAGCTACTCTTCTTTACTTCTATACCTTTTCTCTTTATACTAAGTTTCCTCTATGTATGATTATAGAATCCTTTTTAAAAGAAAGCTGTATTATACTTGTACTTTAAACTATTAATAAAGACTTAAATCTTTCTGTATAAAAAGCAGCTATTATCTATAATATCCTAAGAACAACGCTTTAGGACCAACGCATTAGATAACTACTATAACAAAAAACGTAATTAAAATTAATAAAGATAACTAAGCTAAAAGAAATAGTGATTCTTAAATGAGTTATTAACCTAATTAATTAAGGATTTCTATTATGACTTAATAATATATAAGATATAGCTAATTATCTCTTTAATAAATGTAATATAACATGTATTAGACCTTGATAAGTAAAGAACTTTGTATAACGCTAACTATAACTAAAGACGCGTTTTAACGTAGAATTAACTATTAGAGGGTATTAGCTAAGGATCTTGTAATTATATAGGCTTAGTTTGCCTTTATATAAAACACAATTGTAAAGTATAGAATCTATAATAATAATATTTATAATTTTAATAAGATAAGCTTTTTAATAGGAATATTGTTATACGTAAAAGTTGTTATAACCTTTGATTACTATAGAAGGCCTTATATAAAGTAGCCTAGTAATTACAAATAAGTTTTTGTTATTTAAGGTATATATATAAATAGCTAAGTATTACCTTTGTATATTATTGTTAAAGGTAAACATTACCTTTTCTTATAGTATACTAATAACTAATTTTTATTTTAATAATATATTTACTTTAGTAAAAATAAATAGACTATAAATAAGATTAGCTTAGATTAGTTATAGTATTTTAAAAAGTATATAAAGTCTTATATAAAAGATGTTAAGTAGCTTTTAATCCTTAATAGCTATAATAGCTATAAGTTTACTAAGTTTAATAATTACTACAAGGAATATAGTATTATTACTCTTTATATATCTCTTTATTTATTATATAAGCTTTAGCCTTTTAATGTTAGCTATTTTAGTTTATTAAAGGCATTATATAGTAAAGAAATTAAGAAAATAATACAAATATAAATTATATATATTACTAAGGATGGTAACTTTTTTTACTTTAATAGGTAAAGAAAAAATATAAGCTGGTTTTAGATAGGCTAGCTTTATACCTTTTAACCTAGAAGTAGTTATTTTTTATTTAGATTTTAAGCTAAAGATATTAACACTATTTAACTTATACCTAAGCAGCTAAGGCTCCTAGGACCTAAAGACACTAACTATAGTATATAATACTATACAAAGCTCTATATTACTTAAGAAAAGAATTACTAGTTGTTAATATAGCTTATTAACTTATTTATATAAAGTAGTTAACTTATAAACTAAAGGTATTAGTAAGTTAGTATATAAACTAGCTTTTATTAAAGCTAAGTGTTGTAGGCTTTATATAGCAAATAAGATATTAAGTAAGCGTTAAAGGGCTAAAAAAACCTAACTATGTCTTAGAGGGTTTTTTAATATAGCTAAAGTAAAGGTAATCTAGGTAAAGAAAAGGGTTATTAATACTAGAGGCAAAAATATATATTAAGAAGGGGCTTATATAGAGAAGGGTAAACTACGTAGTTAGTAATATAGTAATTGTAGAAAGACTAGATATAATGTATAAATATGTTAGGTAGTATAAGAGACCTTTAAAGAAGAGAATAATTAGTAGTTTTAATTAATTTTATATAATACTACTTAATTAACTTATATAAATAGCTAGAGAGTAAAAAGAGATAACTAACTTACTATAATAGCTAACTTACTATGTATATACGTTATATATATATACCTATATATACCTATAAATAAGTATAAGCGCTAATATATATAATACTTAGAAGTATATACGTTTATATATAATAGACTATATTAGTTTATAGTAGTTTATATTAGTATAGTTATATATAGTACTATATACTTTTATTGTTGAATGGATTCTCTCTTCCTGAGAGAACCCGTTTGTACGATCGTACTCGGGTTAAAGTTAGGGTGAACCAAAGATGTATTTTCCGTGATTATCTTCCTAACTACAAGACTTGGCTTTCGTACACAAGATATATGATCTCGTACGTCCCTGAGTCAGTTCGGCATGAATATACTTTTGATCCCCTCAATGGATAACCGAGGGCCGAATATCCAGTCTGTGCCCTCTGCCATGATGTGTGTCCCTGAGTCGTGCGTGTCGTACAACCAGCTGGTGCTGTTATTCCAACATTTATAAGTTATTTTTCAAGAAAAATCTAGAAAAAATAACTATATATTTATAGGACTTTTAGTTATAAAGTTATAAAGAGATTTATATATAAGAATTATAAGAATTTTACTTCTTAATTCTTAGTAAAAGTATTAGCTAAGGATTTTATAATTATATAGGCTTTGTTTAGTTTTATATAAAATATAATTATAAAGTATAAAATCTATAACTAATAATAATATTATTAGAATAATAGTACTAGCTAGTTATATAATATATATAACTTAAAGATATATATTATAGTAGAGAGTATAAACTAGATATATAGCTCTTAGTTATTTATTAAAGAAATTAAAAGTATATTTATATTAAACTAACTTAAGAATATATAAGATTATATATCTTATATATAAAAGCTAAGTCTTATAGTTAAAAAGATAATTATAAAAAATATATCTTTAGTTTACTTTAACTTTTAACCTAAGAATAGGTATATAAACAGGTTCTTTTAAAAAAAAGAATTTATTTAATACTAATTAGTAGTTACTAAGTAATTTATATAATTACTTTATATAATTATAGATTAATAAAAGTAAAGAGATAAGACTTAGGTTTTATAGCTAGGCTACTAGGTAGTCTTATACTTTATATAAAGCAAGAAATCCTTAGGAATACTTAAGGGGTTATACTAAAAGGTCTCTTATACTAAGAAGCCTTAATCTTACTTATTATTACCTACTTAGCTAAACTAGGTAAATAGAATAAAAATAACTTTTACTTTACTATTATATAAGACAAATTCTTATTATTACTTATTAAGCTAAACTAAATAAAAGTCTTTATTAACTATACTATATATAGAATATAAAGTATATATTATAGTACTAAATAAACTAATTTTAATATTATATAATATAAAATAATTACTTAATATAATATAGCTTTTTAAGAGCATTTAAAAGATAATTATTAAAGCTAAGATAATAATATTATATGTATTTATTACGTTTATCTAAGCTTTAATTAAATAACTATATAGAAAGGCTATAGTAAGCGTCTGTAAAAACTAGTACAAGAGCTTCTAGGTCTTAATAAGATCTTATAAGCCTATACTAAACTAAAAACCAGACTTCTATACTATACTATATTTCTCTACTGTTTACCTAAGGTATTCTTAATACCCCTTTACCTAGAGAGAGTTTCTAAACGCTCTTATAATAGCTTAAAGGGCTATATATACCCTTTATAAGGCTACAGATAAGCTCTTTTTAGCTTACTAGGGCTAGCCTATAATAGCTACTTAGACTTAGGCCTAGGCTTATAAGGCCTTTTACTTCTTTCTTACCTTTATGTTTACTATATTATAATATTAGTAATATAACTAGTACGTTAATAGTTATATATTCCTTTGTTAACTACTAACTTTACCTTAGCTTTATATATAACTAGGTAATACTAACTTTATAGCTTACCTAGTAAAGCTAAGTAATAATTAGCTAGTAGCCCTTTTTTTATATAAATATCTTCTTTTTTCCCTATTTTAGATTCTTTTTCTTCTTTTCTTTCTTTTAGCTAACCTTATTAAGTAAATAAGTCCTTATAAGCCTTTTTTTTTTATAAAAGCTTATAAGGCCTAGTAAGATATTATTAACTATAGCTTTTTACTTTTTTATGTCTAGTAAATTTATATACGCTTATACTCTCTTAGAAGCCCTTGTAAGATATAGCTACTACTTTTACTACTATTACTTTATTATTAATAAGGGTCTTAATTAAGAGATCTTTTATGTTATTACTTATAAGTCTTTATGTAACTACCTCTAGGCTTATAAGATCTTATACTAACTTCTTATAAAGGATACTAGTTACCTTATATACTATTATAATAGCTACTATTAGCTTTTTGTTATTTATATTAACGTAAGTCTTTCTAAGTTCTTAGAAGCTCCTTTAAGTTATTAACCCTTTATAAAGATACCTAAGCGTTTATATACCTTTACTAACTATATACTATTAACTTATAAGTACTACTAGGCTTTTCTAGCTAACTAGCGTGTAGCCTTTTAAGCTACCTTAAGCTTTACCTTTAAGACTTAGTACTACTAGGTCCTTCTTATAACTGCCTGTAAGCGTAAAGCCTACGCGGCTTATAAGTCCTCTAGCGTTACTATAAGCTCCTTTATAGTCTTAGCTTTAGCTCTTATAGCTACCTTATTTACTCTTATCCTTATTAACCTTATAGGCTCTTACTAGGCTTTTTATATTACCTTAGCTTCTTTTATAACCTTATAGTAGCTTTAGATAAAAGGCCTTTATAAGGACTTATAAGCCTTTTAAAAAACTATTAAGTAAGCTAATATAATTTATTCTAAAGTCCTTACTAAGCTTAAGGCTATAAGTTCTTTTAAGTACTTTATAAGGCTTTACTAATACTTATAATAGCTTAATAGTAAATTTAATAGCTTATTAGGCCTTAAAAAAATAATTTAGGTTAACTTCTTTATAAGTCTTTGTAATAGCTTAGTTAATTTTATATAGTCTTATACTAACCCTTAAATAGGTTATATAAGCTATTTAGAGTACTATTAGCCTTATTAACCTTTGTAAGGTTAATTTTAGCTTAGAGTCCTTTAAGTGTACTTATAAGGCTTTAGAGGACATTAATGCGCTTATAAGTAATCTCTCTAAGAAGTAAGCCTACTGCTTAGCTTTTAAGGCCTTATAAGTTATCTTTTCTAAGAGCTCTTAGGATACTACTACCCTTAGTAAGGTCCTAGAGGCTACCTTAAGCGTTTATAATACCTTAGAAGAGCTTAAGAGCACTGATAAGAATTAGGATCTTAACGTTAAGGGCAAGAAGGATCTAGAGGATTCTAAGGAAAAGTAGTAGGCTCTTATGTACACTTATCTTGCCTTATAAGAACTTATAGATCTTTATATATATAAGGTTTTTAGTGTTTTAAGTAAATACCCTCTTATAATAGCTTATGTGTTTTCTTTGGCCTTTATAAAGGTCTTTTATAGTCTTATAAAGTCGCCTTAAGAATATAAGGATTAATTCCTTTATGTTTTTCTATACTTCTTTTAGTTTTTTATAAGGTCTTATAAAAAAGTAAATATCTTAAGTATACTAAGTTCTAAAAACCATCTTATAATAATTAAGGTCTTCTTTTTGTTTATAAGGTTTTATATAAAGTTAATACTTTTTATCTTATCTTAGAGCTTATTACGCTTAGTTTAGGTGTTTATATAAAATATTATAAGGTATTATATAGTCTAGTAACTTCTCTTATAGTAGTATTATAGTATATTATGTCTAAGGACCTTAGTATTAAAGAGAAATACTATAAGTCTTATTTTTCTTATTTATATCTAGATAAGTATAAAGCTTTTAGACTTATAAAGAGTGTTATAGAAGTATAAAACTAATTATAATAGATCCTAAGACCTTATAACCTTATTTAAAGGCCTAAGGTCTTAAGTACTTCCTAAGAAGTAGATTTATTTTATTTATTTTTAGTTAAAGGTCTTAGAAGTTATATCTTTACTTAGCGTTTAGTCCTAAAAGGCTTCTAGTTACTTAATATATTAGCTAGTAAAAAACTGTCTTATATAGCTTTAAGAGCATAAATACGCTTCTATAACGTTTCTTATAGTCTTAATCTTAGCCTTAATTCTTATAAAGTTAAGTTTTTTATAGAAACTTACTACTATAGTATCTAGCTAAAGGTTAAAGAGAAAAATATATGTCTTAGTTTTATACTAAGCTATTAAGGTAGTATAATAAGCTTTTAAAACCTTATATAAGTATCTATTTTATAAGGTTTAGAGGGCTTTTATAAGCCTTATAGGGTTTCTAATTATATACTATACTAGGGCTCTTGTAGAGAAGCTAGCTTATATTATTGCCTAGTATATTATATATGTAACAGACGCTGACAGTGACGTCGGTCGCAAGGACCCTTTGACTCTACGGCCTAACCAATTGACCCAATTGACCCAAAAGATCCGTCAGTGCTTGCACGCGTACAAGCCCTGCTGTCAACACTGCTTATATGCCCTTGTGACGTATAACTATCTGGCTAAGGGAGTTGTGCTGTTACAATATAGGCTTTCTTTAGATTTAGGCCTTATATAAATATAGTTAGCTTTATAAGTTTATATTCTTATGTTTTTAGCTTTATCTAGGTTTTTTATAGGTAAGTAAGCTAAGAGAGCTTATAGTTTATTATAACTCCTAGGATCTTTATACTTAAGGATAGTTAAATCTTATATGTTTTTATAAAGAGAGAGGTATTATTAGGTTATTTAGACTGTAATATATAGAGAAGTTAGTATTTTATTAAGTTAAAGGTTATTCTGTAAGTTCTTACCTACTTATAGTATACCTTATAAGCGTTTATAAGGTAAGCTTTTACTATGTTAAGGTTTTTTTTGTATCTTATAATAGTAGTGTTGTTTATAAACCCTATTACATTAAATCCTAGAAGGCTTTATAGGTTATTATAAAGTAGTATAATATATAATAAGAAGAGGAATAAGAACAAAAAAGACTCTTAAAGAACTTCTACTTAGAGGTTAAACTTTTACAAGGTTTTCCTGTTAAATTAGATTATAGTAGTCTAGTCTTTAAAAAAGCTCTTAACTTACTATAAGGCCTATTCCTCTATTCTCTTATTCCTTATATTATTAAGTAGTTTAAAGTAAACTAGTTAATTAAATGCTCTTATTATATTTATAGCTAGAATAGCTATAGTACCTTTAAGGTCTTATACTCTCTTATAGACCTTAAGGAGCTAGTATAAAGTAGTAAAAGTAAAGTAATTAGCCTAATTCCTTATTTACTCTTTTAAGAGAATACTAGTAGCTTTTATTACTTTATAAAGTCTTATATAAGTTAATATCTTAAATACCTTTCTAAGAGCTAGTAAAAGTATAATTAGCTTCTAAGAGCTAAGAAGATCCTTATCTAGCTTTGGTTTTAGTATAACTACTATATTAGTTCCTTTAAAAGGTTATAAGAAATACTTAAGTTCTTAGCTATAGTTTACTATTATTATTATTATTTTTATAAGCTTTTTTCTATAGGCCTTTAAAAACCTATTTAAAAGCTTATTAAGTCCTAAGGCTTTCTATAGGCCTATATACACAAGTATTCCTATAATCTCTTTTATTATAGTATTTTATTTAATCTTAACTATACTAAGATAACTATTATTAAAGAAGGTTTATTTTATAATATCTTATAGGTTAGCTTAGGCTTCTAAGTAGAATTATTATTAAAGTATATTAGCTTTTACTGTGTGTATATAGCCTATTATAAGGCTCTGTATAGTTATATAAAGAAATAGTATCTTTACTAAGGTTTATCTTTTCTAGTTATCTTATCTAACCTATTTTATAATCCTCTAAATATCTTTATCTAACCTTTTATAAAGAACCTAATACTAACTACTTTATTAAGCTTTTTATATAATAGTTTTCTTAAGCTTTCTTATAGCTTATAGGTCTTATTATACTGCTTTTATCTTTATTTTCCTTTACTTTTTTTATATTTCTCTTTTGCCTTATACTACTTTATAAGTCTTTATTATTTACTAAGAGTTCTTAAGAGAGTTCTTAGTAACTAAGTAAGTATATTTTACTACTATAGTCTAGAGGCTCCTAGTAAGTTCTATAATAGCGTTATTAAGGTCTTAGGTTATTTTAATATATAGTGTAGTAAGGTCTCTTATAATTTCTTAAAGTTATATATTATTAAGGGTTAGCTAAGAGGGCTAAGGGCTTACTTATGTTTTACTAGTTCTATCCTTATAGACTATATACTTATAAGTTATATAGTTTAACTTCTTATAAAAGGCTTTACTCTTCTATAAGTACTTTGTAGTATAAGTTGCTTATATAAGGTTAATTATAGAGTTTTAGTAGTCTTTATAGGTCTATATAATAGTACCTTTAAAAGTAATAAGGTCTAGATCCTATAGTCTTATAAGTTCTAGTAAAAGTAAAACTTTTTAATACTCTCTTTTTTTATCTTACTATAAAAAGTAATATAAGTTAAAGTCTCTTATAAGTATAATATCCTTTTGAGGTTTAAAGAGTTTTATAAGTTTATTTAAGGTTATATTTTAGTGTATAGTGTTTTAGGTCTCTAAAGACTATAAGTATATAAAGAAGATTATAGTAAGCTAAGCCTCTATATAAACAGTAACTAAGCACTAGTCTTATAAGGCCTTATAAGTCTATTATTAGATCCTTTTATAAATATATAGTACTACTTAGGCTATACCTTTTATAAAGTATTATATTACCTTATATCTTATTAGTACTAAGATATTAGCTCTTATAAGTCCTTAGTATAGCTTTTAAATAGCTATAAGGTTATATTAACAAAGATCTATAAAGGCCTTTATTATATTCTTTTTTAATCTCTAGGCATTATAAGTAACAATACTTAAGCGTATTAAGAGTTAAGTAGGCTATTACTACTAATATTTATTATGTTTATAGATAGTTTCTTATTATTGTTTATAAGGGTGTATAAATCCTTAGTATACGTATTAGGTGTTTAGTTAGCTTTTATAAGGGTTTAAGAGTAATGTAAGCTATACGTTTAAATGTCTTTTGTGTTCTTTATAGCTATTATAAAGCCTAGAGATCTTTTTACTCTCTTATTTAGTTTAGTTATCTAAGATTTTAAGGTCAAAGAGTATCCTTATAATATTTCCTAAGTCCTTTTTATTTCTACTAAGAGCTAATAAAAAGCTATATAAAAAGGCAGCTCCTTAAACTATTAGGCCTAGTATCTCTAAACTTTGTTAGTATATACCTAATACTAGGCCTAAATACTACAGTTTCAGTCTTAGTCTAGATAGCTTTTATAGTAATTTAAGTACTTAAGGTCTAGCCTATAAGCTTATACTAAGTAAATGTTTTTCTCGTCTTTATCTTTGTCTTTATAGCCTTCTTAACTATAAAAACCGTATTTTAGACCTTAGTAGTAGCCTATAGCTATACAGCTAAAGGCCTAATAGCTAAAATATTATTTAACTTATATAGCCTCTTTAAATCTCTTATACTTAAACTATTTTAACTTAAGTATTATATTATTTTATATAATTCTATAAACATTTTTAAGGATTTCTACTACTACTATTATAGTAGTTTCCTTACTATAAGCTCTCTTTAAAATATAAACTTCTATAATTTTATTACTATTTTCTTACTAAAGCTAATTAAGCAAAGAAGATTTCTTCTTCTTATTAGACCTTTTAAGGTTATATATAACTATCTAGAAGTATTAACTATACGTTATAGCTTCTAAGTAAAAGGCGTCCTTAACCTAGAAAAGGTTAGCTTTTATAGTCTTTTAGTTAGTCTTAAAAGCTATTATAAAAAGCTAGTTTTTACTAAGTAGACGCTTAGCGCTTAGTATTAAGTTTATTCTAAGAGCTTTACTAGTAGCTTAAATAGTCTTTTAAAAAGTTCTATTTATAATTTTAGCTAGTTTATCTCTTGTTTAAATAATAAGATCTTATATAGTATTTCTTATTTATTTATTTATATAGTTTAGTAGAAAAGTAGCTATAGCTATTTATAATCTTATAAAAGGTTTTGCAGTTATATTATTAAGTTTACTTTTAATTTAGTTAAGTTATTTAATAATTATAGCATTATTTATCTTTTTAAATTTAAGTTAAGCTAAGAGGGCTTTTATAAGTCTTATAGGACCTATATTATACTTTTTTTAAGTAAGGTATTATTAGGCTTTTATAAGTATATAATTTAGTAATAGATCTTTTAAAGTCTTATAAATAAATCTTATTTCCTAGGTTATTATGCGTCTAGTGTTTCTTGTAACTAGTATAGCGTTTAGGTTTATAGGGTTATATGAAAATTCTTACGTTAGCTATAATCCTGTAAGGCTACTGCCTTTATAACTATTATCGTAACTGCTACTACGTTTACGCAGAGTATATAGTATAATAGTAAGCTAGTAGAGGCCTTCTTAGGACCTCTTAAGGTCTTGAAAATGATTTTAATTGTCTTATGAATTAATACGGTTAAATATAGTCTAGAAGATTCTTTTTTAAGATACTAGTTCTTAATATAATAATATTAATAAATATATACTAATATATAAAGAAATAAGTATAAAAAGTAAAGTCTTATTATATATATATATAAAAACTATAAGTCTTAAACGTTAAGGAAATCTAGTTAATATTATATAAGTATTGTTCAAAAAAGGGATAGCTATATATATTATATATATTAATATAAAAATACATTATTTTAAGTAATTAAAAGAAAGCTTAATAATATTACTATATAAAGATTTTAATAAATAGTTTACTTTTTAATAAAAAAAGGTTTATTATATATTTTAGGGAAAGTTTATATAACTTATTAAGTTAAAAGGATTTTAATTTCTACTAATAAGAAAAATAAATTAATAGCTAGTTAAATTTATTAAAGAGATTAAAAAGAAGTTTAATAAGTAAAAAGAATAGCTTTTTACTTATATAGTACTTAATATATATATATAGTAAGTAGCTTATTATAGTAAGTAGCTTACTTCTATTTACCTTTTAGCTATTTATATAAGTTAATTAAGTAGTATTATATAAAATTAATTAAAACTACTTATTATCCTTTTCTTCAGAGGTCTCTTATATTACCTAACATATTTATACGTTATATCTAGTCTTTCTGTAATTACTATATTACTAACCACATAATTTACTCTTTTCTATATAAACCTCTTCTTAACGCGTATTTTTGCCTTTAGCATTAATAACCCTCTTCTTTACCTAGATTACCTCTACTTTAATTATATTAAGAGACCCTTTAAGATATAGTTAGGTTTTTTTAGCCCTTTAATACTTACTTAGTATCTTATTTATTATATAAAGCCTATAGCATTTAGCTTTAATAAGAGCTAGTTTATATATTAATTTACTAATACTTTTAGCCTATAAGTTAATTACTTTATATAAATAAGTTAATAAGCTATATTAATAACTAGTAATCTTTTTCTTAAGTAATATAAAGCTTTGTATAGTATTATATACTGTAGTTAGTGTCTTTAGGTTTTAAGAGCCTTAGCTACTTAGGTATAAGTTAAATAGTGTTAAGGTCTTTAGCTTAAAATCTAGGCAAAAAATAACTACTTCTAGGTTAAAAGGGATAAGGTTAGCCTATTTAAAGCTAGCTTATATGTTTTCTTTACTTATTAAAGTAAAAAGGCTACCTTAAAGGTAAAAAAAAAGTTGTTTTTAGTAATATATATAATTTATATTTATATTATTTTCTTAATTTCTTTACTATATAACGCCTTTAATAGACTAAAAGAGTTAATATTAAAAGGCTAGAGCTTATATAATAAATAAAGAGGTATATAAAGAGTAATAATATTATATTTTTTATAGTAATTATTAAACTTAGTAGACTTATAGCTATTATAGCTATTAAGGATTAGGAGCTACTTAATACCTTTTATATAAGACTTTATATATTTTTTAAAATACTATAACTAATCTAAGCTAATCTTATTTATAGTTTATTTATTTTTGCTAAGGTAAACACGCTATTAAGGTAGGAATTAGCTATTAGTATACTATAAGAAAAGGTAATATTTGCCTTTAATAATAATATATAAAGGTAACGCCTAGCTATTTATATATATACCTTAAATAATAGAAACTTATTTATAATTACTAAGCTACTTTATACAAGGCCTTTTATAGTAATCAGAGGTTATAATAACTTTTATATATAATAATATTCTTATTAAGAAGCTTATCTTATTAAAATTATAAATATTATTATTATAGATTCTATACTTTGTAATTATGTTTTATATAAAAATAAATTAGGCTTATATAATTACAGGATTCTTAACTAATGCCTTTTAATAGTTAATTTTATATTAAAAACGTATCTTTAGTTATAGTTAACGTTATACAAAGTTCTTTACTTATTAAGGTCTAATACACGTTATATTACGTTTATTAAAAAGGTAATTAGTTATATCTTATATATTATTAAGTTGTAGTAGAAATCCTTAATTAATTAGGTTAATAACTTGTTTAAGAATTACTATTTCTTTTAGCTTAGTTATCTTTATTGATTTTATACAAGTTTTGTAGTATAGTAATTGTTTAGTGCGTTAGTATTAAAGTGTTGTTCTTAGGACGTTATAGATAAAAGCTACTTTTTATATAGATAGTTTTAGGTCTTTTTTAATAGCTTTAATTACAAAGATAATATAATTTTTGTTTAAAGAAGAACTTATTATTATATATAGAGGAATATTAATGTAAAGTTGAAGTTTAAGGAGAAAAGAGGAAGTAGGCTACTTACTATAATAGGCTACTTGTTATGTATGTACGTTAATAATAAGTTCTTTTTTAAATAAAAGTTATATTATTTTTATAATTAAAGTTATTAAAAAAGACCTAAAACTATCTATATAAAAAGTAGCTTTTATCTATAACGTCCTAGGAATAATACTTTAACACTAATATACTAAACAATTACTATACTATAAGACTTATATAAATTAATAAAGATAACTAAGCTAAAAGAAATAGTGATTCTTAAACGAGTTATTAACTTAATTAATTAAGGATTTCTACTATAACTTAATAATATATAAGATATAGCTAATTACCTTTTTAATAAATGTAATATAATATATATTAGACCTTAATAAGTAAAGAACTTTATATAATGTTAACTATAACTAAAGGTATATTTTTAATATAAGATTAATTATTAAAAGGTATTAGCTAAGGATCTTATAATTATATAAGCCTAGTTTACTTTTATATAAAATATAATTATAAAATATAGAATTTATAATAATAATATTTATAATTTTAATAAGATAAGCTTTTTAATAAGAATACTATTAGATATAAAAGTTATTTTAACTTCTAATTACTATAAAAGACCTTATATAAAGTAGCCTAGTAATTATAAATAGGTTTTTATTATTTAAGGTATATATATAAATAGCTAAGTATTACTTTTATATATTATTATTAAGAGTAAATATTGTTTTTTCTTATAGTATACTAATAGCTAATTCTTACTCTAATAGTATATTTACTTTAATAAAAATAAATAAACTATAAATAAAATTAGCTTAGATTAATTATAGTATTTTAAAAAGTATATAAAGTTTTATATAAAAATATTAAGTAGCTCTTAATCTTTAATAGCTATAATAGCTATAAGTTTACTAAGTTTAATAATTACTATAAGAAATATAATATAATTGCTTTTTATATACTTTTTTATTTATTATATAAGCTTTAGTCTCTTAATATTAGCTATTTTAGTTTATTAAAAGCGTTATATAATAAAGAAATTAAGAAATTAATATAAATATAAATTATATATATTACTAAAAATAACTTTTTTTTACTTTTAAAATAACCTTTTTTACTTTAATAAATAAAGACAACGTATAAGCTAGCTTTAAATAAGCTAACTTTATCCTTTTTAACCTAAAAGTAGTTATTTTTTACCTAGACTTTAAGCTAAAAACGCTAACACTATTTAACTTACGCTTAAGTAGCTAAGGCTCCTAGGACCTAAAGACATTAACTGTAGTATATAATACTATATAAAGCTTTATATTACTTAAGAAAAAGATTACTAGTTATTAATATAGTTTATTAACCTATTTATATAAAGTAATTAACTTATAAGCTAAAAGTATTAATAAATTAATATATAAACTAGCTTTTATTAAAGCTAAGTACTATAAGCTTTATATAACAAATAAAATACTAAGTAAGCGTTAAAGGGCTAAAAAAACCTAACTATATCTTAAAGGGTCCCTTAATATAACTAAAGCAGAAGTAATCTAGGTAAAAAAGAAGGTTATTAATACTAAAAGTAAAAATATACGTTAAGAAAAGGCTTATATAGAAGAGGGTAAATTATATAGTTAGTAATATAGTAATTACAGAAAAACTAGACATAATATATAAATATATTAAGTAGTATAAAAGACCTCTAAAGAAAAGGATAATAAGTAGTTTTAATTAATTTTATATAATACTACTTAATTAACTTATATAAATAGCTAGAGAATAAGTAGAGGTAAGCTACTTACTATAATAGGCTACTTACTATGTATATACGTTAAAGTATAGTTATAATTAATTAACGTTAAGATAGATTAATTGTTTAAAAAGCTTAACTAAACTTATGTTACTCCTCTAGTAAAGCAAGTCCTTTAGAAGAGCAGTTAGATCTATCGTGTAGTTTACTAGACCTTATAGTTAATATAGTAAACCTGCTTTACTAAAGATAAGATCTAGAAGATAAAGGTAAAAGAAGTTAATTCCTTTAATAACCTTGTAGAAGGTTTACCTTACATAGTAGTAGACCTTTTATGTTTGTTAGTAGAGGTAATAACTTATACCTAGTATATAGTTTTAGAAAATATTAGTTTTTACTTTTATTAGCTAAATATACTACTAAGAATATATAACGTCTTTTATATATCTTTTTTAAAGTATATAAGCAATAACTTTTTCTTATTATAGTAGTAAGATAATAAATAGGTTACTATACTAAGAGCTAGACCTAATTAGGAGTATAAGGTTTAAAGGATACTAAGAATAAAGTATAAAAGTAAAAGATAATAAGTTTTAGTAAAATAAACTAGTTATACTAAACTTATATAAGAACTATTAAATAACCTAAAAAATACTATAATATAAGCTAAATTTTAGTATAAAAAAGCCTTTACCTTATAGAAGAGAGAAAGAAGAAAGGTATTATAATAGGCTAGGCTTATATAAGGCCTTACTAGATATTACAGCTATAAGCTACCCTTAATTAGGCCTACTACGGAACTTATAATACTAACGATCTAATAGTTAGTGTAGTATAGCCTTAATCAGACTAGTAGTAAGGCAAAGATGTACTGTTTTTTCTCTTCTGATCCTTATCTAAGGATACTTATACGTAGTCACTATAGCTAGTTATAATACACCTTGCCTTAGACTGTTACATAAGTAACTATTACTTTATTTCCTTAGGCTTAACTAGACCTTTAAGGTCTAAAAGAATATCTTTTTTCTTTAGAGATTATAATATATATATATATACTACTTAGTAATAAAAGTAAATCTAAACAGACTATAAGACGTAAAGAATACACTTTTTCTAGTTTGCTTATAGCCTTGATTAGGCTAAAGAGGACCTAGAAAAAGCTATATCTTACGGTCTAGGCGTTAAGGTAATTACCTAGGGTAATTAATCACTTTAGGTACACTTGTAATAATACTAGGACCTTAGTGTTTAGTGTAGTTTATATGTTAACTACCTGCTTACTAGCTTCTTTTATTCTACGTAGTTTTACTATAAAGGCTTAGTATAGAAAAGGTAGCTTTTTATAGCTATAGAGAAGGCTATTAAGTTACTAACCTTTTATAGCTATAGAGGCTTAGCGTAAAGAGAGTAGCTTTTTATAGTTATAAAGGCTTAGCGTAGAAAAGGTAGCTTTTTATAGCTATAAAAGAGGCTGTTAAGTTACTAACCTTTTATAGCTATAAAGGCTTAGCGTAAAGAGGGTAGCTTTTTATAGCTATAAAAGGTTAGTAAGCTAGTAGCCTTTTTTATAGCTATGAAAGGTTAGCGTATAAAGTAGTTATTTTATAGCGATAATAGCTTAGTAGAATATGTTAATGTAATTACCTTTATTGCTTTTGTAAGAATATACCTTAGGGTTAAGCTAATTAGAGATAAAGAATATTATACGTCCTTAAGTATTATATGTTTATATTAATTCTTTATACGTCTCTATTAATTCCTTTATTATAAATAGTATTATCTATACTATTAATAAAGCTTATTAAAAAGCCTAAGATATTAAGATAATAAGTATCTTAAGTTAGTTAATAAATCTATTATTTTATATATAGGTTTTAGTAGTTTGTATTTTATATAAGAATAAATATCTTCTTAAGTTTATTAGTAGATACTTTATTAAAGTATAAAGGTTAAGTTTAGTATAAGTTAAAGATATTAGATTTATTAGTAAAGCTATTAGTAATATATTTATTATTAAGATATTTCTTTAATAAAAAAAGGGGGTTATTATTTAGTAAAGTAAAGTTAAAGCTAAATTTAAAGACTTTACTATAAATTATAATAAGGATATAAATTAGTTTTAACTATATTAAAATTAAGGTTAAAAGAGATAATAATATTACTTAGAATAATATAAATAACTAGTTATATAGTAAACTTATTACTAAAATTTATTATAAGGTCTTAATTTTTATTAAACTTATTATAAAGTTTAAGAAGTTTAATATAGTTTTTACTAAGCTTAATATTATTTACTATAAAATTGATATAGTAGTAAATTAGCTTTTAATTTAAGAGAATTTAAATAGCTATACTATTAACCTTTTTAATATTTATAATAAGGCTGTTATTAGTAGTAGTAAGTTTAATAGAAATGTAACTCGTAGTTATAGTAATAATAACTTTTATTTACTTAATATTAAACTTTATACCTTTAATACTAAAGGTATTACTAAAGCTTAATTAATCTTTATATTAAGGCTACTAAGAAAGATAATACTTTTAGTGTTATAACTATTACTTTTACTAAGAAGGTATATACTAATAAAGGTAAAAGAATAAATAAGCTACTAAGAGATATAGATCTATAAGGAATAACAGGGAAAATAAGAGATATAGTAGATTATATAAAAAGGTTAATACTAAGTAAGGTTTAAGACTTATAATCTTTATTAGGATTTAGAGTACTAGGGTTATAGTAATAGATAAAGAATAAAAACGGATTTATTAATAAAAGTAGTAAAAAAAAAGGTAAAGATAATAGAAAGGGGTAGGGTTTTACGTTTTTGTTTTTCCTTTTATTAGCCTATAGACATAATCACAGGCCTAATCAGACGTGACTAAGTAGGACCCTTCCAAGTATAAAAGGGGGCTCTAGTTAGATACTATCACAGAGATCAGCATCTGAATGTATCACCAAGCAGATAAACAAGCTTAATATCTTTAGATAAATAAGCTTAACATCTTTAGATAAGCACTTAGACAAACACAGACGAATTCATCACTTTAATATCTAAACAAGACGTGTAATAAGTAACTATTGCTTTGTTTCCTTAGGCCTAACTAGACCTGTAAGGTCTAGGAGGGTATCCTCCTCCTCTAAAGATCACAACACACATATACGTACCACTTAGCAACAAGGGCAAATCCGAACAGACTGCAAGACGTAAAGGATACACTTTTCTGGTTTGCTCATAGCCCTGATCAGGCCAAGAAGGACCTAAAAAGAGTAGTATCTCACGGTCTAGGCGTTAAGGTAGTCACTTGGGGTAATCAGTCACTCCAGGTGTACTCGTGACGATACTAGGACCTTGGTGTTTGGTGTGGTTTATGTGTTAACTGCCTACTTGCTAGCTTCCTTTATCCTACGCAGTTTCAATAATAACATTTTAGCTAGACTATATAGATAATGACTGTTACCCCTCTGGCAAGGCAAGTCCTTTAGAGGAGCGGTTAGATCTATTGTGTAGTTTAATAGACCTTACGGTTAATGTAGTGAACCTGCTTTACTAGAGATAGGATCTAGAAGATAAAGGTGAAAGAAGTTAATTCCCTTAATGACCCTGTGAAAGGTCTACCTTATATAGTAGTAGACCTCCTGTGTTTATTAGTAAGGGTAATAATAACTTTGTAAGATATTACTAGTATAGTAATATCTTAAGGTAAGAAGAGTATATATTACCTCTACTAATAGATATAAGAGGTCTACTACTAAATAAAGTAGACCTTTTATAGGGTTATAAAGGAATAACTTCTTTCACCTTTATCGTTTAAATCTTATCTTTAGTAAAGCAGGTTTACTATATTAACTATAAGGTCTGTTAGACTAAATAATAGATCTATCTACTCCTTTAAAGGACTTACCTTACTAAAGGGATAACAATTATATAAAAGAAGCCCTTTTTAAGCTATAAAAAGGTATTATTTTATCGAACAATTTCTTATCTTATATATTAATATACACTACTATTCTTAAAAGGAATAAAAGAAATTTTATCTTTATTAATACTAGATATAATATTATTACCTTTATAGATCTATAAACTAGTCTAAAATATACTAGACTATTAGAAATTATAAAAGCTTTAGTAAAGCTACCTTTTAGCTATATATCGTAGTCTTTATTACTTAGCTATATTACTAATTTAGTTATTTATAAGATACCTTAAAAAAAGAAAGTAATACTAGTATTAGATCTATATATTTTATAAGTTCTTTTTAATAGCTATGAATAAGTTTAGAAAGTTTAGAATAATTTATAAATTATTGTATATAATAACAAAAGTAGACCTATAGTTACTACTACTATAACCGCATCTATATACTATCACGATATTATACTAACAGTATTTTTACTTACTTTTCTATTAATTATATAATAGAAATATTATAGATTATTATTTATAAAAGGTTTATAAAATATATATATAAAATTACTCTTTAAGCGTAAGTATACTAAAAAAAAGTATATTTATAAAAAAGTATAATAGAAAAAGGTATATAGATAACTTAAATATACTTTATAAGTTAAAGTATAAATTAAACCTAGAAATAAAAAAATAAACACTTATACCTTTACTTAAAGATTTAGTAATATGTTAAGTAAAATAATAAGGACTTTATTTAACTTTTTAATTTATTTAAAATGAAACTATAAATATATAAGTAATAAAGTAACGTACACACATAGTAAGTCGCCTATTATAAGAAGTTGCTTATTATAGTAAGTCGCTTACCATTCCTACTTTCTACCTTTTTTACTTTTACACTAAGTTTTCTCTATATATAAACATATAATTCACCTTAATTAAAAGTTATATTATCCTTACTATCTAGGCTCTTAAAAAAGACCTAAAAATATCTATATAAACAACTATCTTTACCTTTAAGGTCCCTTAAATAATACTATATAACTAATACACTAGGTATATTATATAAGGTAAAAGATAACTAAATTTAATAAAAATAACTATAACTAAAAAAAAAGTAATTCTTAGATAAGTTATTAACTTAATTAATTAAAAGTTCTTTTTATAATAAAAAAATACATAAGAAATAGCTAATTAACTCCTAAACGCATATAATAAGATATATATAAGACCTTAATAAGCAAAGAACTTTATGTAATATATCCTTAAATTAAAAATACAATTTTAACGTTAAATTAA